>NC_073302.1:396685888-397016374 GCF_027595985.1 Sorex araneus | reverse complement strand
GTGAAAAAAGACAAGTACCAAAATTCCGTACTGTGTCATTCAATTTATATAAACTGCCTAGAAAACACATACTTACAGAGACACAAAGTAAAATCTATCACCTAATGCTGAAAAGATGAGTTGAAAGCAGATACTGTTAGCAACTTTAAGATAAATTTTTATACAAATTGGAACATTCTAAAACAAAATTATGGTGAGGTTGTACAAATTCACCAAAGTCAGTGATGTTTTTATTAAATATCATATTCATAATATCTAAATCATCCTACAGTATAACTATTAAAATAATAATAAAAAGAGCTGACTGCATTTGTTCACTATTTTTATAATTTATACAAACAGGTTTGGTAGAATATAGGCCACTTTTATTCATAGAAGTCACTGCTATCTTTTGAACCTAAACATCTTTAACTTCTTCACTAATTTATTTTCTAATTAGTTTTTATAGCCTTGCAGATGTAGCCAATCCATTATAGAACTGAACTATACATGAGCAAATACATTTTTTTAATAGAAAAAATTTCTTTGGCTTGTTTTTAAACAGCTGTGTTTCTGGAGTCATAAGATGGAATTCTAATGGAATAAAGTCTCACTTTGTGAGCACTGCATTTTTTCCTCTCTATTCTAATCCTATCTAAGAGAAGGTGAAATAACATTTATTGAGTACATCATTATGTATAACATTTCACATTAGTGACACAGAGATAGTGTTATTTTACAACAAATAAATTTATCCTCAAAACTTAAATTAGTTATAGAGGTACACCCCAACTAAGGGCTTTCTGAATTTTAAACTTATTATCTGTTTTCTCATTTTTCAACTTTGTGCATGAACAAATGACTTTAAACCATTGTACTAAATATTTTCAAACTTTACATAGTTGTAGGATAACATGGGGTTTGTCCTTTTAGCCTTGCCTTAGGGAACATAGTTTACCTTAAAGCAATGTCCTTTCTGTATGGACACAGGAAGACAATATTGTGCTTGTAACTTGGGAGTTGATTGACTCCAATAATATTTACTCCTGGGCATCTGCTTTCTTAACTCAAGTTGCCCTCAGTTCCTAGCACCCCAAAAGCAGGATCCCGACGAGGGACAGGAAGGATCCAGGGCAAGCGTTGAGTTATGTGCTACCCTGGCATAGAGATAGGCCAGGCCAAAGTGCCACAATACTCAACTATAAGTTGAGAGCATGATCATGGACAATGCTGTCATGATCCAAAAGTAACGATGAGATTAGGATCCTGCTGGGGTTAGGAAGATTAACCTGGCCTGAGGACTGTGGTCTGGAGATGTCCTCAGGAAAAACCAAACTTTATATCACTTACTGTGCTCTTACAGAATGACATTGCTAGAAATATAGATTTACTATAACTATTTAAGTAGATTACTCACACCCTGATACACCCTTGTTTGGAATGACACCCTTGAGTGGATCTCCTTAGATGAGATTTCCTTAGATGAGACTTTGTTAATCTCGAGAAATGGTCTTCTTTGTTGATTTGTTGATGTTAAACCCATCTTTGTGCCACCACCCTATGTAATTTGCTATATAAACTAAGACTGTGGGGCGGAGGGAGCTCTCGGAAGATGCAAGAGAGAGACGGGAGTGTATAGAGAGGAGATGGAATACACTGCGATTGAGACCAACCAGCTTGGCTCAGTTCCTTCCTTCGCCTGCCTCATCATCGCCATCAATCTCCCCAGGGTGGGGGAAGCAGCTGGAGACTACTGAATGCTGGCAGCGGGAGAGATAGAGCCCCGCTGGGCCCTCTTCTTTTTTGTGTTTTTACACACATAGTGTGCTTAATAATTTTCATAAAACATCTAAATGTTTTACCCAGCTAAAATCGCTTACTAAGATATGATAAATACACACTACGTCTATTTGTAATGGGTTTAATATAAACCAAACAAAAACTCACAAGTAACCAGTTGCTTCGCTCTTTCTTCATAGCATCATTATTTTTAAAGGCGGTTAAGTCATTGCTTAGTTTTTCTACTATTGGTGAAATTAAATATAAGAAAAAATTTAAATTTTTATTGTCAAAAAAACCATGAATGATGAAGTAGTGATATGACTAAAAGATCCATTGTGATTAATCATTCAATTCCAACAGCAATAAATTGTGATCAACATTTCTAAATCTATTTGTTCTTCATTATTCACATAACTAACTTTTAAAGAAATCACAGTAATGATATAATTTCACCTGTATTATAAATTACACAGTAATGTATAATTTCACAGGTTATAAATATATAATATAACCTGTAAATGCTTTAGTATATTCTTCAAAAAATTTGTACATTTAATATTTATATTTACATAAAATGATAATCATAGCAAAAAACAACAGTAAGTCTTTAATATCACCAGATATTTAATCCTGGGAGTTAGGCACGGGGAGGGAGGACATTGAATAGTGCTTAGGGCTACACCTGGCTTTAAACTAAGGGCAGGGCTTTCATCCATTGAATTATCTCTCAATTCTCCAACTTGTCTTTTGATTGGGTATCAAATAACACTGAGATTAGCTTGGAGCATAAAAGCTGTGTTCTAGGGCTTGCATATTACTAGTTTAGCTTCTACACATTGATAAAGACTGTTGTTTCTGATTCTAGCCTTGAATTTATATGTGTATAAATAACTCTGAGGCACTTTAAAGACTTACTGAAAACAATTCAGTAAGAGATTATGCTTCCTAAAGACACATGGAAAACACACTCAAGTAATAACCAATGATGAATAAATTCAGTAGAGAAATACTTAATTTTTTAATTATTTTAAGTAGGTATGAAAATAATTGGGGCACACAAAGAGATGATACAGTATACTGCTAGGATTTATTATTCAAAATGACAATTTTCTTGCTAATTCTGCAAAAGATATATATTGAAATTGAATCTAGTTTTTATATGAGATTATCTCTACCAAGAAGTCAATAAGTTTCAGTTATTTTTCCTTTTAAATTTCCCCCTAGTTTTAGCATAATAGAACAAATATTTTAATTTTTTAAAAGAGCTAAAGAACAGCAATAAGTTTGTGTGGCTTGGAATGAGATTTTTTTTTTCCCTCCCTTTGAGTGGGGAGGATTATTGACCAGACCAAGCAGTGCTCAAAGGCTGTTTCTTGCTCTGTACTCAGGGTTCTGTGCTCAAGGATCCCCCTGTAGTGGAGTTTGGGGTTCTATATGGGGTGCTGCAGATTGAACTGGTGTCTGCTGTGTGTAAAGCAAATACCTTTTTTTCCTATACTACCTCTCTGTTGTTTGCTTGTTTGGGGGCCACATCTGGCGGTGCTCAGGGCTCACTACTGGCTCTGTGATGGGATCACTTCTGGCAGTCCTTGGAGGATCATGTCGGGTGCTAAGGGTCAAAGCAGGGTACGCTTCGCGAATGGCAAGCTCCCTACCCATTATGCTATTACTCTGGCCTTTGAATGAGATTCTGAGCTATCTCACAGGCCTGTGGTATCAGTGTGCCCCAACCTGTGTGGATGTATTTGCAGAGCTTGTCTCAGGGGCACTTTACTTTAGGAAATCAAAGGTGGGTAAAAGATCAGGAAAGATTCCCAGAGCTCCTGCATTCTAGCAGTTATTACCCGAGATGGGCTGTGGTAATGATGAGTGATTGAACCCCTGGGCCAAAAAGCGCATGGAAAATGGATAATTAAGAGATCCAATTCTAAAACTGGTTGAAAGGAAAAGAATTTCTTCCAGGGGTTTAAGGCTGTGCTTTGGAGAATTGGATGATAACGGCAATGAGGGTAAATGACTTGCTGAGGTGAGTCTCCCTTTCAGGAGCCGTGGAACAGTTTGGGCCTCACGGTTCTCCAAAGTTTTATCAGAGAGGGAGCTATGGACCCCCCCCCCCCGTCACCTGTGTCACAGGTGTCAGAGTCATCTGGGTTCCTGTTAAAAATAAGTTTTTTCATCTGGAGAATTATAGGAATCAAGACATTTGTCTTGCTCACAGCCAACCCCGGGATGCACACGGTTCCCTGAGTACCACCAGGATTGAGCCCTGAGTCCAGGATTAGGACTTGAGTACTCCCTACCTCATCTGTCTACCCCACAAATGAGTTTTTTGTTTTCCTACTGCATACCAGGTTTGATTCCTCTAGCCCTGTTGAAGAGCCTGGCAAGCTACCGAGAGTATCTTGCCCACAAGGCAGAGCCTGGCAAGCTACCCATGGCGTATTCAATATGCCAAAAAACAGTAACAACAAGTCTCATATGGAGATGTTACTGGTACCCACTCGAGCAAATCGATGAGCAAGGAATGACAGTGACAGTGAAAAATTTCCCCCTAGTTTTAGCATAATAGGGCAAATATAAATTTAAAATAGCAAAAGAACAGCAATAAGTGTGAAGAAATAATCAAATACAGTATACAAATACTATAGATGGAAAAAAGAGATTGATACAGATTCCTAATGGTTTCATATAACAGTCTGAATTTTTTTGTCATACAGATTTTAAAAATTGACCCTGGTAAGTAAAAGAATACTGTTATTTCACTTTATGAACTGCAGGGAACAAAAAACAGTTTGCATTAAGTAATTATCTCACAAAGAGAGCTACTAGATTTTAAGATTCATGCCTGGAATTTCATCAGCACTTAAAAACATAGTGTGTATCCAATAAAACTGTGAAAGGTTGAATTATCTGTCTCTGGTAGAAGAAAAATAACCCAATCATGACCAAAAAAAAAAATTAGATGCCTAATTGATTCATTTTCTATGAAAATAAAGAGAGTTAAGAGAAGAATATTGCTTAAAGCAAAGTTTGTTCCAATTTATATGCTTCATGGTTTAAAAAATGCAAGCACTATGGCAACTATGGCAGGTACACTGAAGAAATTTATCTTTTTATTCTTTGTTATATCTTTCAGTCCTTAAGAAAGTCCTCTGAGGCATAAAATATTATGTAAGATAGGTTCATTAATATTTCCTAATTATATGCAATGTCTATAAAAAACTGTACTGAGATCATAGCTATAACTTATCTTTTAAAATTGCATTAAGACAGGAAAGATAGCCCAATGGACTGAGACATACTCTGGATGTTCAATTCCTGGGTTCAATTCCTGGGACTCTAATGGGCCAGCACTTCCAGAAGGGACCTCTACCACAGAAATGGGAGTCACCCTGATCGCTGTCATGGATGTGACCCAAACCTCTCACACTCAAATTAATAAAAATGCACTGGCTTTAAAAAATATTTTATAGTACAAATCTTAATGATGTGGGCATGTCGATAGGAAAGGGCCCTCATGGCAATGGAATTCTGGGGAAGTAATAAAACTAACAGTCACAAGGCTATAAAGAGTTCACTTCCTGAGCTTAAGAACTAGAACTTTGGGGCTGGCACTATAGCACAGAAGGTAGGGTGTTTGCCTTGCACGCAGCTGATGTGGGTTCGATTTCCAGCGTTCCATATGGTCCCCCAAGCACCGCCAGGAGTAATTTCTGAGTGCATGAGCCAGGAGGAACCCCTGTGCATCGCTGGGTGTGAGCCAAAAAGAAAAAAAAAAAGCACTAGAACTTCATTTGGCACCAGAGATACAGAAAGGCTGGACCCCTCCACTGAGAGAAGTTCCACAGGAACAAAGAACACGAAAAGGAAATTCAAAGAAGACCATCAACCACTCCCAACTCTACACTTTTGGCAACCACCCAAGCAACGAACTCTTACCTAGCTAGAAACTCCATGTTAAAAAAAAAAAAAAAAGCTATAAAAGATTTTTTCATACTAAGTTTATGTGAGCAAAGGAAGAGCGCACGTATGTTGCCCAAGCACATGTGCTGCTTTTGTCCATGTGACTGCTCTCTGTCTTTGGAGAAAACCGTGCTCTCTCTCTTGAACATGTTACTCTTTCTCCCATTCTCTGTCTTCCTCCCCTTCCTTTAAAACCTCCAAATAAAATTGGTTTTTACTTCACCACTTGACTACTCCTAAAATTCTTTTCTGTGAGAATGATAAGGACACAGAAGCTCTAGCTAAGCCCTAGGACTGGCTTTCTTTTCCTGCAAAGAGCAATTCTTCACTTCAGCGTTAGTCCACAGCTCCCAGAGAAATCAGGTGGTGGGGATTAACTCCCATGTCAAGAAGGCCAAGAGGGTGTTAGGTGTGACTGGATGGCCACCTATTGGGCCAGTGGAGCCCTTGCAGGACAAGAGCTCATCACAGACTTTATCAAACCTAGCCTTCTCAGACGGTCCTGAGGTAGAAGAAGTGGCTCGGGAGAAAGTGGTTGTCCTTTTCCTTTCTGCCTCACTATTAGCCAGCTGACAGGGGTCACGGACTTCATTAATACTATAATTTTTACAATTCAAACATCCCATTATATTTCAAAAGCTTTAGGGGCTGGAGCAATAGCACAGTGGGTAGGGCGTTTGCCTTGCATGTGGGCGACCGGGTTCAATTCCCAGCTTCCCTTATGGTCTCCTGAGCACCAGCAGGAGAAATTCCTGAGTGCAAATCCAGGAGGTAAGCCCTGTGCATTGCCGGGTGTGACCCCCCCCCCCCCCAAAAAAAAAAGCTTTCGATAAAGGACAGTAAGCAGAAAGGGAACAAAGGTAGAGACAGGAAGTACCACATTGGAGAAGATAAAGGAGGTAGGATAACTAAGTACCACATTCTTTTTGGATCAGAATTTTGACTAGGGAAAAAAGTGAGATTGTTTGGAAAATTGAAAGTTTGGATAAGATCTTAAGGACATTTTCATAGCATGATATCAAAGCTAATTATGTCCTTTTTTTGTTGCAGGTAGGAAGATAAGGGGTCCTGGGATTTTATACAGTATATTGGTAATATAATGCTTGGAACCTAAAACTATCACAAAGGTCTCCTTTGACTCAACTCAGGAGCTTAGAAAACTATTGAGATGCAGAATTCTAGGCCAGGTGCACAAAGGCTTCCAGAGAGAAAAGAAGGCTGGACCCCCAGAGTGTTCAAACAAGGCCATGGTAAAAATATCAAAAGAAGAACATCAACTGCTTCAGGAGCATTCTAGAAAACCCATGGCAACAGTCTTAGCAATAGATTGATTGGGGGCAGTGTGGAAAAACTATAACAACTAATTTGGCTTCTTAAATGATGCCTCTTTGTCCACATTTACTTGAGATGTGGGCTTTATTACTTTAGGATGCATTTTCTTATTCTGCAAAAATGGCATCCCAGCATGGAATGGCGTACTTTGATTTTTCTACTCTGGAGAAGCCTGTATCCTCTCTTTAGCACCTATGTTTATTTATCTCTCTCTTTCCTGCCAAATAAACTTAATTCACTTCATTATTCCTCTTCTGAAATTCCTTTTGGTGAGGAAACACTAATGGAACTGAAACACCTGGGCAAGAATTTAGGACTGACTTTCCTTTCCTGCAATGAAAAACTCCTTGCACCATCCTGGATTCCAGGGTGCCCAGAGAAGTTGTGTGGCAAGAATATCATTTTCCACGCCAGGCAGAACAAGTGGAATCCATGTGTTGGCTTGACTGACTATTGCCTAGTGGGCCTGGTAAGATGTAAGTTCTATATTGTGAAGCTTCTCATCAGGCTCATCTCAGTCTTTCATCAGTACTAGATTTCCCTGCGTACTTTTTTGGGTGACTAAGGTGAGCAGAGGTGGGTAGAGAGAAAAGCTGTCTTTCAAGGATGCCAACTCTCTCCTCCTCACCTCACCTAAGCCACCTGGGGAATCCTACTCCTTCTCTAATGAGTATCATACCTTCATGCCTGCAACCAGCAACATTTTCCTGTTTATTTGTTAGTTTGGGGGGCAACTGCCAGTTATGCTCACGTTCCTGGTTCTGCATTCAAGGAATACCCGTGGCAGGGATTGAGGACCACATGGAACTAAAAACTGGTTGGCTGCATGCAGGCAAAGACCTTACCTGCTGAACTATCTCTGACCCACCGGCAACATTTTGATCATTTTTATTTTGGTTTAATAAAATTTAAAGTTAGAAAATTTAGATAAAGGGCAAACTAACTAAGTCTAAATATTTACCTCTTAGTTATGTGTAATATTAATGATCTTGTCTATTATGTTCTATATTCTTATTTCAAATTTTCCAAAACACAATTTTTACAGAAAAAATGACTTTTTCAAAACTAAATGTCAATTTATTAAAATTACAAATATGCATTTCAATTTAACACAAAATCAGTAAAAGTATATGAATTGATACCTTTACCTGAAACTGTGTGATCCTTAGAATCTCTTGTTATTTTTATCCTTGCATGAGGAAAAATGTAGTGCATAGTCTTTCCATTCATCTGTATAATCTAAGACATACATGTGTAAGTGAAAAAGCAATGTTAAAGACTCTTAAAAGGAAATATACAGAATTAGACTAGCAAATGTAATTTTATGTTTTAAAAAAACACGATTCAAACTATATATATGTATATATACATATATATACATATACATATACATATAAATGTTAGTAGTTTCTGGGCCCATTATGGTATTCAAATTTACTAACCAATATCCCCTGTGAAGTGATTTATTCTGTTTGGGAAATAACAACTCATGTAACAGCTTCTAAAGGAAGCCTTTTGCTTTATGTGTATAGATGCAACAGTGATGGAAAGAGGTATTCTATTGTATGGGGTCACATACTCTTCACTGATGCATTCAAATTCTAAGAGCAAGGAAATTTAAAGTATAAGAAGAAAGACAATGGTAGGAGATTTATAAAATAAAAGTAGTCTAGTTGGGAATGCAGTCTGCTTTAATCTAGTCCAGAGACTGACCAAGTGTAGTTCTCCCTGTCTTAAATGGATGAATGTTTGATATGGATGCCTTATCATAAAGTTTAGTTTAAAACTTGCGTTACATAAAAACAAAGTCAAGGATGAGAGCTTACACCATAATAAGTGTGAGATGAGTAACTGACAGCTAACGATTTTGCTCTAAATTGTTAGGAAATGAAAATGGAAATTCAATTTTCATCAATTCATTGTAACAGGGAAGAAAAGCCAAAAAAATTATCCTAGTGCTCTATCTCTCTAACTAATAGTACGACTGCTTCTTATTTATTTTTATTTTATAAGGAATACCATCATTTTTGCCTTTTTGTGTTTCTGGTGAACAAATTTATCAGAAGTTTCTAAGTACACTAGATGCTAAAATGAATTCCATAGAAAAAAGCATATTTCCTCATTATAATACTCTCTGAAGTTGTATTATTGACGCTGCTATTTCTAATTCACTGTAGATCTTCTTTTAGGTAGAAAAAAAACTTACAGCTTTTGAGGAAAATCTGATTTATATAAATCAACAATAAGAATAAAATGATCATTAATGAGACATTAATATGATAACTCTATAGACTTCATTTTCTTTCTTTCCACTGGCAAATTGAGGTTTCTGAAACAAAAGTAAATTAGTTGGCAGGTGGAAAGAAAGTTTAAAACCTTTGCATGGACTAGGGTCAGAATTTACATTTTTCTATCACACTGATCTATATAGAATTTCAAAGAATTTATATCTATACACTATATCTTTTGGCAAGTATTTTAATTAATATATCAGATTCCAAGGATCTGATCTATCAGAGAAATTTTGCTCAGATTATCCAACTGTCAATCTCATATTTCAAAGTTCAAACCAAAGTCCACCTTATTTGTTCAAAGGAAATGAGATTGGATTTTTGCATCATATTATCAATTGTAAAATTCACCTAATCTTTTCAGTTTTTCAACTATGAATAGATGTTAATGCCTATTTTGTGTGTATTGATCTGAAGATAAAAATTCTATTTCACTGTTTATTTTTCTGTCTACATTTCTAATGGATGCAGAAAAAACTTAAATTGCTCTACCGGTTTCCTTACACCCAAGTCTTCTATGTTCTTAACTATATTCATTTGATGCTTTTATTTACTATTTTTAACATATATACACATTGTTATTTGGAAGCATTAAAACCACCCAACTCTATGCCATCCTCAATTCTATAAGCTCTTCAAGAGTTTCCTGTAATCTCTTTGTGCAGTATTTGAAATGCTGTACAATTAACTTTTCTTTTGGAAGAACGACCATTTAAGTAAATGGCCATTTAAATTGCACCATAGTTATGCTGAAATGTCAATCAGTCACAATACTTTAAATCAGTAGAAGAAATTCATTTATGAACATGATAAATAAAGTCTCATTTATTTAGGGTAAGTAAGACCATTCTAGGATGAACTGAATACATTTAGAATAAATTGCCAATATAGCACTTACTTGTTCTTGATGTTGACTAAGTGGTCTAGAGTGGACTAATCTCTCAGGCAGTTTTCGATCCAGACCATGTCCACTATCCAAACGAGATTCTCTGGGCTTGTCAAACCAATCCGTTTCTTCACGGCGTAAGTGATAGGCTTTGGGGACCAAGGAAATATCAAACATTGCAACCCCGACTAAGATAGATGATAAAGGATAGTCGATGTTTCAAAGTACCAACATGCACCCAGCTTGTCAAAAATTCATGCATTTCAAACACAGCTCGGGCAAAGAGAGAAGAAACAATTCCAATATTATATTAGACTAGTGTTTAAGAAATTGTACCATGAGACAAGTTAGAAAGAACAGTATGCACATCTGTTTATTTTCTAATAGCAAAATAAAATTAAAAAACAAATGAGAAAAAGAAGACAGTGACTATATAAGTAAAGTAACAAGGTGTGACTGTTTCTCAGAAGTCATTCATAACTCAGTTCATAAGCTCCTACCTCCTCACTTCTTCCCACAATCCACAACTAAAAATCTATGGAACATAAATCCTCGTGGTAGCAAAAGTTTCTGGCATTTTTCTACCATTATATGGCTGTTGGGTTTGAACATGGACTACTTTCTAAAACAGAACATTTCTATGATATCTGTAACTAAATGAAAACATTAATTTAAAAGATTACTGCTAGGAACATGGGGTCATAATCACCTGGCAGTCAAATAGATAAAATACACATGTATATTAGATAATTTTTACATTTATCAATGAGATAAAATATACATCTAATTTTAAATTGAAATGAAAATAAAACTATTTCTAAATGTATCACTGGTATAGAAATTAGATTGAGGAGTTGATTGACTATGTATATGAAAAAAGTTAACATATTTGGTAATATTCTTGAAAAAATAATCATATAAGTTTATATTTATCATTTAAACTTTTTTCACTTTTTTTCATTCCATTACATTTTTAATTCTTGCAAGCTCTTCTGTTGTTTCGTTTTGGGGCCTTATCAGAATGTGCTCAGGGCTTACTCCTGGCTATGTTCTACTGAATCAGTCAGTGGTGTTCACGGGACCATATGTGGCATTGGGGATGAAAGTGCCCAAACTCTTGTACTTTCTCTCCAGCCCAGTATTTCTAAATTATTTTAAAGCACTTACTTACTGACTTTCAAGTACCAATACACTTTTTACACCGAATTTAGTATTTTGTCATTCGTCAAACAATCCCTTATGACTAGTGTCTGGAAAAACAACGTTGCCTCGTAGGTAGCAGATGGAGTTGATCTTTTTACATGCTGGACCTGAGAGACTTGTTAGTGATGCAGTCAACATGGTTTTCTGAAGCTTTAACTTCTATGATGTCATATTATGTAGTTCTCCTTTCTATTTTTCTTTCTCTCTCTCTTTTCTTTCTGTTTACATTTCTGATTGTTATTATTTCTAACTTTCTTCCCAGACTCCCTTCCCCGAAGGCTGTATCACCATTTTTTTCCATGCAGGGTTTGCAAAACTATGTCAAATATACCACTAATCACCTCTGCCTTTTGTGTTCTTGGTGCATGATACAGATTAAGCAGAGAATTTCCTCTTACCCAGCCCCTATAAACATGCAGGACATAGTAGCTATTGTGTTATAATTTTGTCTGTCATAATTTGACCAAATATAATGGTGTCCACCTGGGTGTGGTTACCAGTACATTTATTTGATCTCACGTCTTAGAACATTAAGTACTTGAAGGGCAAGGCTCCTAATTCTTTGTTTTTCCATTCAACATTAAAAACAATGAAATTCAAATGCCATTACATTTGATATATTTGAAATAAATAAATAAAATACAGAAAAGTCATTTACTTGCATAAAAGGTTATATAATTTATTTTAAATAAAGTATAATATTTTAAAATAAATATTATTTTGTTCTTCAAATCCCGTTATAGTTATACAATCTTTTCTCAAATATACTTGATATTTACTTTTTTTATAGTTTCAATTTAAGATTAAATAACTAATTTTTCTTTTTCTTTATGGCCACTCTCGTGTTGGGCTCAAGGGTCACTAATGGTAGTGCTTATGCAACCATGTGGTTTTGGGGTCAAATCACTAGTTATACACAATATTTAATATAAATTTGATAATCTCTATGCCCATTAACACTGATTATAAGTGATAAAAATTCGATAAACAAATGCATCCTGCATATTATGCTCTTACATTTTTTATCCTTTAGTATATCGCAATTTTAATACTAAAATTTGAAATACAATCCCATAAAATATGCTTCCTAGACTGTGTCTACAAAAATAAGGCAGATTCTCAAGCTGATCCAAATTTTTTCATGTTATTTACAAGCCTGATTAGATTTTGATTCTCTATTATTTATTATTATAGGTTTGCATTTAAGTTAGAATGAATGCCAAGCTATGGAAATGTATTTATAGATCAACCAAGAGCAACCAGATGGAAAAACAAGTTTTTGTGTTAAATTTTGTCTTTATCATTTACAGCATATTTTACATAAATGTTATGTTTGATCTGCCATAGTAGGTCTACATTTCAAACACTCAATTTAAAAATTCAAATATTTTGGGGCTGGAGTGATAGCACAGCGGGTAGGGCGTTTGCCTTGCACGCGGCCGACCCGGGTTCGAATCCCAGCATCCCATATGGTCCCCTGAGCACCGCCAGGAGTAATTCCTGAGTGTAGAGCCAGGAGTAACCCCTGTGCATCGCCGGGTGTGACCCGAAAAGCAAAAAAAAAAAAAAAAAAGCAAATATTTTTCTAAATGAGTTGATTAATTTTCAGAAATTTAACATTGCCACTTTAGAGTGATAGCTTTGATTTTTTAATATGTGAAATATAAGAAAACTTATTTGGAATCTCAAATTATTTATAGGTAAAACTTAAACTGACATAAATCTAATTTTGTTTTACAGGAATAATTATGGTCATAGGAATAAAAATAAATTCACTATCTCTAGCTGGCTTCCCTTCAGTATGTTCCAGTGGAAAAGCCTACTGCTCTATACTTAACCATATACAGATATTAAGTTGTGGACTTAAGCTGATGGTAAAAAAATATGTTTTTATGTTTACATAGGTTTTACCTTGTGATATATTTCAAAATTAGTGTCATATTTTAATTATGTGTTTTTTTCCCCTAATATCCCTCTTAGAGCATGGGGGTCGGGGAGGGTGGTGATTACAGGACATCATTTGACCCCTATTCAGAAATCTTAATCTAACTGATAATAAAAAGCCTAGGGGAAGTCATACTTCTTAATGTTAGATTACATAAACAAAATACAAATACACATTTGGAAAAACATTGAAAAAAGTTAATATTTCTTGAGTCAACCAGTATGAATTACATTACTGGAAAACACTTATTCTATTTTCCTTTAATTACAGTAGGAATACATATTTCAAAAGAATAGTAGACCACTACTCAATAGAACCAATATGCATATATAAAAGAAAACACATAACTCCTAAAAACATACATCTTGTAGACAATCACTAAAATTAACACGTTGCATATAAAGTTAGTTCTATTATGCTTTGTCTAACTCTATAGATACATAAACTTTATTATATTTCTTATCTAGTCAATTAAAATATCTTTTAAATAAATTATGTGATATAAATTTTACATTATTCACTTAGTTATTTTATAATTGTTTCATGACTTATTGTTTTATTAAAACAAATTTATATCATATTTGATGAGTATGAATATACTTCATAAAAACAATAAAAAGAAGAAAATGCTTCTGGGTTTTGTTTTGGGGCTACACCCAGCCATTCTCAGGGTTTAGTCCTGGATCTGCACTCAGTATCTCTCACTCAGGGATTACTTCCTGTGGGGCTTGGGGGACATAAACAGTGGCAGGGATCAAATCTTGCATGCAAGGCAATTTCCCTACCATGTATAATGTCTGGATTCCCAAATATTTTTTAATAATTTTACATAAATGTCACATTTTGAGATATTTTTAAAATTCAGTTTGGCATCATGTTAACAAAATATTTGTGATGAAAAAAATGAGCTTGTCGAAATATCTCCAGAAATATGCTCCTTCTCACCATGCACATACCACATTTTTGTTTGCTTTGGTTTTGGCAGTATCAGGCTGTTCTCAGGGCTTACTCCTAGCTCTGTGCTCAGAAATCACAACTAGAAGGGTTTGGGGACCATATGCACTGGTGGTGACTTAACTGGGACCAGCTGCTAGTAAGTCCTAAACTTCAGTCCTATCTCCTCAGAACCACACATACCACTTTTACGATTTTAATTATGAAACAAACTTTTATGGTGTTTGTTGATGTTTTGTCTTTTATATAGTTAGGATTAACAAAGAACCTTTTTTATTCTTCCATAGCATAATTGTATGTAGAAAATATATAAAAAATAATAACTGTTGAAAAGGCAAAGAAAAAAAAGACTATATAATTCTATGTTAACTATGAAGATCCACACATGCTATTAGCTAAATAAGGTATCTGAACAGTGCCTTATTTAATTAATAAAAATGGTCAATTCAAAAGCTATTAGAAAAAGAAAACAATTTAGAAAGTGAAAAATCTGTTGAAATTTTACTGGGGAAAGGTTTTCCCCATTTCTATTCAATGATTAGTTCCTCTTAAAATTTTAATTAACTTATGTTTAGGGGCCACACTCAGGGTGCTTAAAGGATATCCTGACTCTGCTCCGGAGTGCCCCCTAATGGAACGTGGGAGACCCTAATGGGATCCATCAAGTTCTTTGGCATATAAGGCGAGTGATTTGTCTCCTTACTCTTTGGCCCTTAATAGTTATTTTAAATTCTAAACCTGAATTCCTAAAATAACATGGTTAACTACATGCAGAGATAGAAAAGATGATTCTTTTCACGGAATCATTTACCATGCAAAAATCCTTAAGGAAAATGCTCCTGTTAGCTTAGTACTTTGAAGGTTTTAAAGACAGGAAATAGTAATGCCATTTTTGACCAGAAACATTTTATTTCTAGGACCAAATCAGGCAGAAAATAAAGTGTATCATTGAGGGATTAGAGAACCAAGAATCATTAATTTTATACTTTTTTTTTGTTTTGTTTTGTTTTTGCTTTTTGGGTCACACCCGGTGATGCTCAAGGGTTACTGTTGGCTCATGTACTCAGGAATTACTCCTGGCGGTGCTCAGGGGACCACATGGGATGCTTGGAATTGAACCCAGGTCAGCCACGTGCAAGGCAAACGCCGTACCCACTGTGCTACTGCTCCAGCCCCTAATTTTACACTCTTGATGTGGGTAAAATTATTTAGAACCTTGTACCATTCTTTCTTCACCTTCAAATATAGCCTTGGAATTTTCAAAACACTATGGCTTATTTTACTGTATAAAAATAAAATAGCATAAGCCATATTTTAGTGAAGTCTGTATTTGCATTAATCACTTACACAATGTGTGAAACTAGCAAACAATTAAGGGCATAAACAAATTGAGTGATGCAAAATGAAAAGCCAAGGAACTAAGAGTTAAACAGACACTCCAGGAAAGCTTCAGGTCTAGACAGATAAAACCATAATAACAATATATGCAAATTTTAAAATTTTAAATCTAAATAATTATTTTAAATACACTGATAATACTTAGTAACATATACTAACTTCTATACTATGTAGTGTAAAATGCATAAACTTTTCAATTCTTTTTTATCATTTGTTGGGGCCACACCCAGTAGAGCTCATGGCTTATTTCTATCTACTGTGGTCAGGAAACACTCCTGGCAGGTCTCAGAGAAGCATATGGGGGTGCTGGGAACAGAACATGTATCTGTTGCATGCAAGGGAAGCACCCTACACACTGTTTACTGTACTATCACTTCTGTCTATAACTTGTTGATTCTGATGCTAAGAATGATAAAATTTTAAAATGCTACAATTTATTTATAAAAGCATACATTAAACTAACATCAGGGATTTAAACAAAACTTCTCAATAAAAAAACATTTCTCGGGGCTGGAGAGATAGCACAGCGGGTAGGGCGTTTGCCTTGCACGCGGCCGACCCGGGTTCAAATCCCAGCATCCCATATGGTCCCCTGAGCACAGCCAGGGGTAATTCCTGAGTGCAGAGCCAGGAGTAACCCCTGTGCATCGCCAGGTGTGACCCCCCCCAAAAAAAAAAGCAAAAAAAAAAACATTTCTCAGTTAATGGATACTTATTTAACAAAATGACCCTATTTTCCATTAGAAAATTTAATAGTGTCAGGCTTATTGCTCAAAATGCTAGAGATCTAATAAATAAATTAACCAAATTTTTTTTTACCCCCCCACGAAACTGGAGTTGTTCTGTTCTCCTCTTATAAATGCCTAAATTTCTCTTCTTTACTTTTTATTGTAGTTGACACAACATGGATACATAGGTATTGACATTTATGAAATTAACCAAATTTTTAAAAATGAATTTTAAAAAGTACATATACAATGCAAAACCTTACAACTATAGATATTGAGCATGACCATAATTTATTGGCATATTTTTAAAATAATGGTTTTTTAAAATTGAACAATAAAGAAATTGATAGAAACAATCAAGAAACAGAACAATAAAAGATGAACTAAAATCAAAGAAAAGCACATCACAACATCTATACTCAGGATAAAATTTGTATACAGAAGAAATAAAGTCAAAGTAAGCATGCAAATAACACACCAAGGAAAGTAAAATACATCCTTCAGGAGAAAAATTAAACATGCAGGAAAATAAAAGTATGAGTTTTGCGAGCAACAAAGTTTGTCTGAAGCCCCAATTACCTTCACTGTCTGACATGGCATGTTGGAAGTCATCCATGATGAACGCTATATCACGGTCATAACCTCGAGTTCGTGATTCTTCTCTCATGTGTTGCTGAACTTCTGGTAATGAATGACTTGATCCAAACTGATCTCTTGTATCTGCAGATATTGGTGGCAAGGGTCCTGCTGCAGCCCTTGCCATCCCCATTGGCTGGCCAACAGGACTAAGTGGACTTTCTTCTTCAGAATTCTGGGCCACAATTGGTATTCTTCCTCTGCTCTGGCTAATTGGCAAACTTGTCGGCTTAGTTCTGCTGGAGGATGATGCATGACTAAAGGAAACATCTAGCGCTTCAGCCTCCTGAGCTTTGAGTCTCAGGGAAGAGCTGGATGAATCTCTTTTAATTGATAAATCAAGCCCATAGACAGAGGAAGGTCTGGAAGAGGGTCTTGACCTACTCCCACTACTGTATGGCTTATCTGCTTCATCCTGAAGAGCAGATCTTATAGTATTTCCTAACGTGCCCAGCCCTGAGCCAAGAGAAGAGCCCATAAATTTCTGTTGGTCCGTAATATTTTTCCTGAGGCCAAATGTGATATCATCTTGAAGGAGCCTTGCTCTGGAAGAAATGCCACCAATAGAAGAAGTGCTCGAAGTCATATAGCTTGTATAGTCTGGTTCAAGGTCTCTACTTTCTTGAATAGGAGAAAATTTTGACATTTTAGGGTCAATTAGTGATTTCTTATGCTTCGATTGCTTTTGATAAAGTATGGCTGCTGGCAATTGTTTTGCTGCTTGTTTTTCTAGTGTGAGCCTGCTAATGCTATATTTTTCAGATTTGGGGAAATGTCTATAGCTAGTATCAGCATGGTAATAATGGGAGAGTCCGGCCAGGTGATCTAAACTCTCTGCCCCTCTCCGGAATTCTTGCTTAATCTGCTGTTTCAGAAGCTTTAATTCATACGGATCCTCCATTGGATCTTCCTCAGTTTTCACGTAACTATGCAATCTGGAGGAAGTCTGTAAAGGTGCTAGAAAATCTGTCACATCTTGAGACCTCCGTGCCTCGGTGGTTCGAAGGAGACGGTCTGTCTTTGTCAAATCCTTCTCATGAAGACTAAATGTAGTGCTTAATGATGTTGTCCCTTTGGTAATTTCTCCAATGTCATCGATTAAGACATAATTCCGTGGGGTATGGTGGTCAATGTCTGCATAAAAGGAATCTGCAGATATGCTTGATATTGGGCTGCTTGCCATGCTACTTCTTTCCTCCAATCCTATTCTCAAGTCTAAGCTATTATACTTGCTGCCCAGATGGGAAACAGCGTATGTAGTATCAGTGGAAACAGGTGCGATCATTAGTGGCTGGTTGCGGATAACTTCATAGTTTGAAGTTATCTTGGGCTCCAAATATAATGTAGTTTGCCTCGGCTTCTGCTGTATTACCATCATCTGTGATGGTAACTGATAAGATGGTTGTGGAGTTGGTGTAGGTTGAGCTTGAGGTGTAAAGGACATTGTTGCCACGGCTTGGAATGTTGGCTGAGTCTGATAAGGTGAAACTTGCTGATGATATAAAGTTTGTTGCTGAAAATGGGACTGCTGGGTGTACGGGGTGGGTGCCTGGGTAGGGAGAGCAGGGGAAGAGTACTGATACTGAGTATAAGGACTTGTAGGAGGAACAAGCTGAGCTTCCGTTTGTGTTTGTGGTGGCATGAACTGGCTGAATTCAGTTTGAGGAGCCGTTCTTGGTCGCTCTATGCCGTGCTGACTTTCTATTCGGGTAGGTCTCGTGCTGCTCACCTCACTGTCAGACATATAATCCCTATCCTCAGCTACCCCCTGAAGGTAAGCTCTCTCTCTCTTTTCTCTCTCCTTTAGTAATGCTTCCTTCCTTCTATTAATTCCCATTTCCAAGTACCGTAATTTGGCATCGATCTCCTTTTCTTCTTCATCAAGTTCCGCCTGTTTCTTTCTAAGCTTTGCTGATTCTCTCTCCACAAGATCAAGTTCTCTGTCTATATCCTGGAGAATTTTTGCTCGTGCCATGGTGTTGGTTCTACAAATCCTTCTTCTGGAGGCTGTGCCCATTGTGCTGTAGGTTGACTGAGTTCCTGTGGAGGTCTCTTCAGGAGGTGGGTTTGGCAGAGTTCTTTTAACTTTCTTCTGAGTACCTGATGGTGTCATGGTTTGAGAACCTTTTGTCTAAGATTAAGTAAACAAGAAATAGTACTTTACCACCAAGGAACAAAAAGACAACTGTCCATCATTTACATGTCAATGAAAATAATTTCACTGACATAACAATATGCATACACTGCAGCTATGACAGCATAAACAAAATTGTTACTTCAACTACTTTTCATGAATTTAATTAGTTGAGAATAGTTTTCTTGGTGAACTTAATATACTATTACTATTTTTTTAATCCTGTTATTGAGCTTTGAAATTAAGCACAGAACTCATTTCTTTAAGGCATTATTTTCATCTTAAGTGAACTCTAAGAGTTCACTTTCCACCTTATTTAATAAGAGTATTTGTTACATGTCTATAATTAAAATCACATTTTAAAAATATGTCTATTTAATCATCAAATTATTTGCTTCTATATTTCCATTTATTTTTCTTCTTTTTTCCTTCTTTTTGGGTGGGGATTTGACTTGGGGCCACAACTGGCAGTGCTATAAGGTTATTCCTGATTTTGTATACTTGGAAGTCAATTCTGGTGGTGCACAGGGGACAATGTAACACCAGGTGTCAAACCTGGGATTCCTACAAGCATAGTAACTGCCAAGTCCACTGAGGTCCTTCATTCTTTTTTTTTTTTTTTGCCCTCTGAGGCTAAAGAAACTCAGGGACTCTTATGTGATGTCATGCATTAAGACTTGGATCATGTGTGTAAGAGACAAACACTTTACCCTCTGTACTATTTCTGTGGCCCCAATCCTGAGTCTTAAGGAATGGGTAAGATTTAAATGGGACAATATTTTATAAGTTGAAAGTCCAATTTGAATGTAAAATTTCACAGAAAAACCAGGGATTATCTGATTTCATTTGGAGCTACTAATGCATCAATGTCAAGAGGAGAGAAGTAAACTCAGCGAAATTTCCTATGGAAATGTTAAAAGGAACAAATAGATTAATAAAGAAAATATATTTGAAATATCTTAAAAGCTGAATATTAAAATATGAGTTGGGTAGCAAGCATGTTGTAGTGGTATATATTTTGAAGAGTTATGAAATTGTACACCTAATACATAGATTTATAAACCATTACCTCAACTTAAAAAGAAACTCAATCTGATTTCCTCTTTAACAAGTTGAAATGTACACTCAAGTTATCACAACTGTTTAAATTATATCCAATATCATGTGAAATACCAGAAGAAAGCCATCAGAATATATGACTATAATTTCTCAGGGATCTGTTTGCAGCCCATAAATTTCATGAACTACTATTAATATTGTTGACCAATTACTTTCTCAGTCTTGACAATAATGGCATTTTTATTAGATAATTCTTTGTTGTGGGTGATATGGGGATAATTTTGTGCACTGTAGGATTGTTTAGTAGCTATTTGAACTAAATCTACTAGATACTCTTAGTATAACTTCCCACATGATATTAATAAAAAATATCATCACACAGTGCTAAGTATCTTCTAGGTTTGGAATTAGGCAAAAATTATTGTTTGTCATTTATATGGGATAATGTTAAAGAGAAGGGCAAACCTTTTATATTATAGTGCTTGGTATTGAAAATCCAGATTCCTTTGGAGGAACTGGAATTAAGTGCAAACTGTGAAAACAATTGGTGGGATAAAAAATGAAAGTCTTTGATGTTAGATAATTCTTACCTATAAAATTAACATAAACATTAAAAATATTCAACCAGATTTCTAAAAAAAAATAAATTTTTTAGAGAATAAGTCAGGGAACAAGTGCTTGTAACTATAATAGTTAATTCACTACAGAAGATCAATATTTTCTTAGTGACTTTTTAGTAATTGCAATAATTAAAGAAAACCTAAGAGTAAGGAATTTTAGTTTTTAATTAAATTACATAGAAATGTTCTTATTAAAAGTTTCATGTTATTCTAAACTTAAAGTAGATCAATGGCATAATTAAAGAAATTATAAACTTAAAAGAACAGGCAAGTATTTAGTTTCAGCACCACATAATCAATAACAGAATCAGGGTTATCAGCTGGACAGCTAAATTTAATTTTCTTTTTTTAATTTTTTTAAATTCAATTTTAAAATAATATTCTTACCATTTTGAAAATAACTTAAATTAAAAAGTAAGAAGACCAAAAACACTTGCTTGATGATTTTTAAAATATTGAGAACACTATTAGCGAAAAAAAACTAATTCTGTGGACTGTAGTGTTTCATGCTTATAATGATGGTCATGGTCATGGTTATGAAATGTGCAATACACCTACAGAAGAAAAGAAGAGAAACCATTCTAGGGCCTTTGCTCTATCCTATGAACTATTCTAAGCTGTAGCTTGTATTTAGTATGAGAATAAGCTTTGTCTTGGTAAGAAAATTTGGTAATGTTATTAGTTGGAAATACTACTTCATGCTATTTTCTGATATTATTTGCTCTTTCTCTGTACAATCCATTCTTCTTTATAAAGAATAAATATTAGTTGTGAAGTTATGCATTTAAGAGATAATATGCACCTATCTTGCATATTATGATTATAGCTGAAATATTTGAGATGACAGGTGAAATATTTGAGTCTTTCCCTCACCTACCACCCCGCTAAATAAAGTAGTTGGTTAAAGTTGATAAACTTGGGCTAGACTATTCCTTTAATGAAGTTACTGGGCTGGAGTGATAGCACAGTGGTAGGGCATTTGCCTTGCACACGGCCGACTAGGGTTCGATTTTTCTGCCCCTCTCGGAGAGCACGGCAAGCTACCAAGAGTATCCCGCCCACACGGCAGAGCCTGGCAAGCTACCCATGGCATATATGATATGCCAAAAACAGTAACAACAAGTCTCACAATGGAGACGTTACTGGTGCCTGCTGGAGCAAATCGATGAACAACAGGATGGCAGTGTTACAATGCTACAGTGAAGTTACTATGGGGATAAAGGATTGAGATGAAGCTAAAGGCTGTACATTGGAAAACATGCTAAACTAATCCTTTCTTATAAACTGATTGTAAGCACAATTTTCAATTGTAACTTTCAATTAATTAACTTTCAAGTGCTCTCCCTTGCCCCATCAAGTTTACAGTCTAGGAATAAAGCAGTAAGTTTATAGTGATCTGTGCACAAAACAATTATTTACCCTCCATTCTTTATAGCATCATCAACCTAATACAAAGTTAAAGTAAAAACTTGCTTGGTGCAAAGGATTAAATAGATATAGATATAGATATATAGATAGATATAGTAGAATATAAAATTAACAGTAAAGTGACCTATGAAATTTCTATGATATAGTAGAAAACAAATCTTAACAGTAAAGTGACCTATATAATTTCAAACTATATCATTCACAAAAAAAAATACTTAAGATACTGTAAAAATTATTTTAGGGCTGCAGAGACAGTACAGTGGGTAGGGCACTTGCCTTGAACATGGATGGCCAGGGTTTAATCCCCAAGACTCTGATATGGTCTCCTTGAGTTCCTCCAGGAGTGACCCCAGAGCCAGGAGTAAGCCCCGAATACTTCTGGGTATGCCCCAAACAAAAGAGAACTTTAAATCATTAGGTATTATAATAGGCATAATGCCTGTAGCACTGATGTCCCATTGTTCCTAGCACATACAATATTAAATCATCAAATTCTTTTAGAGTACTCTGTAATCGTTTAACCACTTTTGTAATGAGACAAAGTATATAAGTATCACTGCTATAAAAACACTTTTGGTGTACTGAAAGTTACAGATACTTCTATCAATAGCCTTGAATTTCTATTTACTGAATTTACTGGAATTATTTTAAAATGCAATATTTTACTAGTAGTCATAAAATTCTCTTAACAAGAAAAAGTCAAAAACTAAATTGTAGGGCCCTATTAATAGAATATAAAGAAAGTTCTAGAAGACATTTTAAATTATTTTTCAAAGTCTTTTAGTCCAGAGAAAATGTTCTCCAGTTAAAATCGTAGAAATGATAGTCAATATATTATCAAATATCTTTTAAGCTTTTCCCTAATGTGCTTCTTGTCCCAGTTTGTTCTGTCTTCTTGATGCAAGTTATTGCTCTTGGGCTGTGCAGTCAAGCAGAAAACTAGTTTCTACCTCACTGGACAGAGCATTAGAGATGTCACTGTGTGCAACACTAGTACCTTAAACTCTCTGAAATGTCCACTTCATGAAATCTGTCTAAAATATTTTATGTCCTCTTAGAAGGTTGGGCATTTTTGTACACACACACACACACACACACACACACACACACACACTCACACACACACGTGTGCATTTTCCCCCTCCTCCTTTCTTTCTTCCATGTCTTTCTACTTTCCTTTCTTCTTTTTATTTCTAACATTAATAGTTACCTGCAAATTATAGGAAAAATGAATCATAGCTCTTCTGCTATAGTTCAGTATAATGGCCACAAAATGCATGTTTTCTTCTCCAGATTAACAAATTTACATTCACATATGGAATTCAAGACAAATATTCATATCCCATAAAATGTTTGACTATAATAGTTTCTTATTTAAAGTGCTTTAGTGGAAGGTAAAGTTACATTTTATATATATAGTTATGCATAACTATATAATATTATATAATTACACTATATAAAGTTATATATAAGTGTAATAAAATACAATAAAATATTAATATAATAAAATATTTTATTATAATTCATTAGAATGATTTGCATATGGCTTCACATTTTAGGTTTTTCTTTTCTAGTCTTATCATTTCTTTTCTTTATTTTTTTCTTCTTTTTTTTTTCTTTTTGGGTCACACCCGGCATTGCACAGGGGTAACTCCTGGCTCATGCACTCAGGAATTACTCCTAGCGGTGCTCAGGGGACCATATGGGAGGCTGGGAATGAAACCCAAGTCTGCCGCGTGCAAGGCAGACATCCTACCAGCTGTGCTAACACTCCAACCCGAGTCTTATCATTTCTTGAACAAAACAAATTTTTGAGAATATCCTGAAATCCAAGTTATCTGAGTGTCCACATTCTGCGCATTTACTTTCTTACCACAAATTTCTCTATTATCACAATCACGAAATCCCGTTAATCAGCGATTTCTCAGGCAGGCTCAGTAACCTCTCATTTTATCCTTTCCCTGTGATCTTAGAAGTCCATCTCGACTGGCCCTCCCAACGATGTCGCACTGGGGGCTCTTTCAGGATCAGGGGAATGAGATCCAGCTTGTTACTAGATTTAGCATATGAATACACCATGGGGAGCTTGCAAGGCTGTCCCATGTCGACAGGAAACTCTCAGTTTCTCCCAGAGGGAGAAGTAGGGAGAAGCGGCCGCGCGCTTCTGAGAGCTTGCTTTTAAGTCTCTCTCTGGATGTTGGCCATTGATGAGATTACACACACCTGGGTTCCTCTGCCAGTACCTTCATGCATGAGGCCTGTCTGAACATGTGGAGAGGGGCCTCGAGCATGGCTGTAGCTAGGTTCTGGTGGTCTTCAGCCACTGGGAGCTCCACTCGGGGTGAGGAGGGAAGCTGGAGCCCATCTCCTCCCAGGGGCCCCAGGGAAGACAGCCAGGCGTGTAGGCAAGAGACTCTACTATACGGAGCATAATATAACATTTTATATTATGCTCCATATAAAATATTCTGCCTAGGTTTTCCATTAAAAAGTTTCTTAATTCTCCTTTCCCACTTTCATTATACTGTTTATTTGCAGAATTTACCTATTCAAGTTAACTTTAAAACGTGTTAGCATAGAATTATTCACTGTATCAATTTTTAAAACATCTATACTTAAAAATACAGATAATTTCTTATCTTCTTGACTTGGGCTGGAGTGATAGCGCAGAAGGTAGGGCGTTGGCCTTGAATGCAGCTGACCCGGGTCCGATTTCTCCACCCCTTTCGGAAGTCCAGCAAGCCACCGGGAGTATCTCGCTCGCACGGCAGAGCCTGGCAAGCTACCCACGGCATATTCAATATGCCAAAAACAGTAACAAGTCTCACAGTGGAGACATTACTTGGGCCTGCTCGAGCAAATCGATGAGCAACAGAATGACAGTGATACAGTGGCAGTGATCTTCTTGACTTAGAATTTTAGGAGTTAAACTGGATCAATAGCACAGCGGGTAGAGCTACCCGGGTTCAATTCCTCCCTCCCTCTAGGAGAGCCCGGCAAGCTACTGAGAGTATCCTACCTGCAAGGTAAAGCCTAGCAAACTACCTGTGGCATATACTATATGCCCAAAATAGTAACAAGTCTCACAATGGAGACGTTACTGGTGCCCACTCGAGCAAATCAATGAACAACGGAATGAGAGTGCTGCAGTGCTAAGCTTTAACCATTAATGTGTTGTAGGTATTATCACCTCCACAATAAAAATAAAATTCTCTTAAGTGAGATATAAAAAAACAAAGCAAGTAAACAACAAATAGCAACGGTCATTTAAATTGGAGATTTTGTCTATAGAAATCAGGTCACATGAGATGGGGCAGTGGCTAGAAGGGTCTGGTGGATGAAGAAGACTCTATGGTGATGGAATAAGATACACATGGACAGTATAAATAACATCATTGTAAATCCTGATACTTTAATAGTGGTAAATGAAAAGAACATTAGTATAAAAGGAAATACAAAAATTATTAACTTTATTTTAAAATGATATAAGACTGGAATACATAATGGAAATATATAATGGAAATATAAATATAGGTATACAAACACAAGTGAGATAATTCACTTATGAAGCAAACATAAGATAAAGAATAAGGTGTAGAATGAGATATAATTGCTTATCTATGCCATATACAACCCTAGCACTTGCCTTGCATGCAGCAGTCCAAAGTTTAATCCCTGGCACCATATACGGTCCCCAGAAGTGATCCGTTGATGCAAAGCCAGAAATAAGCCATGAGAACTGCTAATTGTGGCTAAAATAAAAGATACTGGCAATGCTCGGCAAGGCAGTTATTTACCACAGAAAAATTATACTTGCTTAAAGTACAAATTATGAGAGAAAGGAAAATTAGTAAGGGTGCATAGACTTTCCCAGCTTGTTGGCAAAGTGACATGATAGTGGTTCTGGGTAGATTATCTGAAGAGAATACTTTAGAGAAAAAAAGAGAGTATTTTTTTTTTTTTTCTAAAGTAAGATACAGTATGAGTCAGGAGAAAGACAGGGGAAAATGAAGACATAAGAGAGAGCGAATAAAGCAAAATGGCTGTTATCCTTTAGCCAGGGACAATATGCTGTTTCAACAGTAATAACTAAAGGTTATATTGAATGACTAAAATATATTGAAATTTTCTATGTACTGAGCATTATTAAGAGCTTTGTATCAAATCTTATTAAATCTGACATATCCTTTTTGGAGAAATGATTATTAAATTCAGGTTCTTATATCCATAACTTCAGAGAAATAAAATCTGTATGACTACTGAGTTGCAGGACAGGGATTTGACTCCATACTTGCCTAATTCTAATGCTCAAGTTTAAGTACAATGTGATCTATTCACAGAGCAAAATGTCTTTAAAATAATCTGCAACACAGATTTCTGTACTTAACATACATGATAAATTATGAGCATATGTTATCCCAGTGTGTTTATATTCTGAGACATAAACTCAATACAATAAGTAAACAAATTACAGACATAAAACTTATTTAAAATTCTCTTGATACACACAATCATGTATTATTTTTCATACATTAATAATTTATAATTTTGGTTATTTGTGGTCATACCTGGTGATTCTCAAGGCTCTTTGCTCAGAGGTTACTCCTGCCAGTGTGCAAAGTCCAATGTGTGACAGCCAGGGATGGTATGGGGGTTGGCTGCATGCAAAGCAAGCACCTGAATGTCTTCACTATCTCTGATTTCTCTCTCTCTCTGTATGTATATGTGTATATATATACATATATATATATATATATATATATATATATAGCACTGTCATCCTGTTGTTCATCGATTTGTTCGAATGGGCACCAGAAATGTCTCCATTGTGAGATCTATCGTTACTGTTTTTGGCATATAGAATACACCACAGGTAGCTTGCCAGCCTCTGCCGTGCAGGCAGGATAATCTCAGTAGCTTGCTGGGCTCTCCAAAAAGGATGGAGGAATCAAACCCAGGGTAGCTGTGTGCAAGGCAAATGCCCCACCCACTGTGCTGTCACTCCATAATAGATAAGATTTAAATAATTATTTAATAAAATGAATTGGAGTTATAAAAAGCAATCTAACATTAACCTAAGTATATATACTAGAGAGTAGTGAATTCTATTAATCCCCGTTGTCTATCCAATAAGTATTTATAATAATTTATTAGGTACTATGTTCTGTCATGTCATAGATATATAAAAATAAGAAATTCTTTTATTATTTCTACCTTCATGGTGTTTTTAAGAGCTTAGGAATAAAAGTGACATTTCATTAAATACTATAACTTAACATATTTTATAAGTTTGTATGTGGTTCTTAGTTTATATAGAAAAGAGTTTGTTTCTCAGGTTAACCTAATACACATGAGGCATCTGAGGAGACAACTTTTGCTGTAGCTTTAAATGCTGAAGGAAAATTGCAACTCTATAAAGGAAAGATCTTTGGTAGCAGTGCACATGTAAAAAAGCATGAAAAATGTCCATACATATGTCACACAGTCCATAAAGCCTAAGCACAGAACTGAAGCAAGTAAACATGGATAAAGAAAAAGTATCTGAAAGTGATCCTGGGGAGAAATATATTAGACCATGTAGGACCTTGAAAAATATGCCAAGACTCTGATACCTGAAGAGAAGAACCTTTTAAGATTCTAAGTACCTATACCAGTATTCATTGCTGCACTCAGTACAATAGCCAAGATACAGAATCAACCAAGGTGTCCAATGAAAGATGAATGGATTATGAAGATGAGGACTATATAGGCAATGGAATCCAATACAACTTCAGGGAATGAAAAAATCATGCAATTTGCTGCAACATGATTGGAACTGGAAGATGCCATATTAAGTGAAGTAAGCCAGAAGAAGACAAACAAAGGATGATCTCGCTTATATGTAGAATATAGAATATGAGATGAGGATATACTCTAGTAAAAGGAAGTGGCCTAGATCACCCCTGACCCCAGTGCTTAGAGAAGAGGACAGAGAAGAAAAGAAATCAAGGGGGGAAGAGAATGAGAAATAATAAAGTAAAGAAGTACAGAAATACTTTAAAGACAAAAGTAAGAACAAGCATCAGGACTTCAGTTATATCAGTGATGTATACTAAGATAAATGAAGCATAGAGGTATGACATAATGAAGTAAAGAAAAAATGAAGTAAAGAAGTAATAAAGTAAAGAAGAAAAAGTACAGAAGTGCCTTAGAAAAAGGAAGGAACAGACACCAGTGCTTCAGGTATACTGGTGAATATAAGTGGTATAGTAATATATCCAAAACACACACTCAACAAAATATGGTCTAAGCTGCAACGACTGTAACTTTGTAATGTGCCTTTCAAGTTGAGAGGCAAAGATGGGTTGGGGTTGGGTGGAGAGGGGATGTGGCAACATTGGTAGAGGAAAGTTGACTCTGGTGATGAATTGATGTTGAAATATAATACACCAAAAACTCAACTATCAAAACTTTGTAAACCACAGTTATTTAATAATAAGTTTTTAAAAAGATTCTAAATGCATAAACAATATGACTTCAACTGCTAGTAGAAGACATCTTTGGCAGAAATTTTACTATTATAAATCTTATAAATTTTAACTAAAAATTTTGATAAATGCTGAACTTTCCAAGAAATAAGCATTTTAAGAGTATAAAGACACATAATTCATACAAAAGTAGGAGCGGCTGTCCAGAGAAATTAAAGTCAAATGAATAAACTAGGGTTTCTGTGGTAGATAACTTCTTACAATTACCTTATAAGGTGGATATTGCCACGACTCCCACTTTATAACTGGGGACATAAAGATACACCAAGGTTAAGCAACTTCTGTAGATGTGGAAGGCAGTTTTAGAACTGAGGAAATGAAAAGAACTGAAGTAAAGCAACTTTGCTCCAGAATGAATCGTGGCCCTTATACAGATGATTTCAGATGAAAGAATCCATTAGCTATTGATTTCTGTGTCATAAATCAGCTCAAAATTTAGCAAATTAAAATAATATTTATAATCTTTTTCAGGGTTTCTCACAAGGCTGAAATCATATTGTTACCTACCACTGCAGTATCATCTCAGGGAAAATTTATTTCCATACTTAATCATGTGATTGGTGGCAGGTTTCATTTCTCAGAGAATTCCTGAACTGTGGCTTTTGTTCCTTCTTGACCTCGCCTGTGCCTTTCCCTGTGGTTCCCTGCAAAGGCCTTCATCAGAAGCTCACTTCATCAAAACAAGATGAATTTCACCAAAACAACTGAGTTAGGAAGAGCACAATCAAGGTGGAGGTTTAGTCTTTTATAACCTCATCTTCCAAGTGGCATCCCATTATTTTTCCATATTTTATTCATTAGAAGAGTCAATGGATCCAGCCTGTCCCCAATGGATTCCACAATGACATGAATACTAAATATAGGGATGATTTTTAGAAATTTTCTATAGCACAAAGTGAGCGTTTACATATATGTATAGATATATACATATATATATATATATATATAAATGAGTTCATGTAAAAGTTATAGGTGATAGCAGTCAAGGGCTTTTTGAGAGGACCTCGGATGATTACATATTTGGTGGCTGGATATTGAGAAAGTTTATCTTCATTACAATATGGGAAGCATTTAACCTACTGTAACCAGGGCAAATCTTACCATGCTTGAGCAGAGTAGAAAATGAGAAAGGAAGATGAGTGGCTAAATATATAACAGGAATTTTAGGCAGCAGAGTCTGATTGAGGTAGGCAAGTCTTACTTTGAATATCTCTTGGAGAAATGCTCAATGGGTGAGACGCAAGTAAAGAAGCGATAATTGGATTCACACAGTGTAAGTTCTTTGCTAGGGTCATGAGAAAAATAAGAGGAATGGCAAGAGGGATTTGATGCTTTATAATAGAACAGTGAAAGACCTAAGAGGATTCATTCAAGGCCCAGTGGAGCAGAATAAAGGTGATCTTGAAGAACAAATATGGAGGACAAGCACTCACAGAAAGAAAAAGCACTGAGAGAAAAGATTGAGAGAATGGTGTACATATACACATAAACGTCCTGAGTTACATAATTTACACTTGCAGGTAATTTCAGGACAGAGTGGAACTGTGAAAGTGACAGATCACATCACATGCAGAAGCACTGATTGAAGGTGCAGGAGGACCACAGAGATAGCAGAATTGGATAAAAACATGCTTTGCCTGTTGGAAATCTTGGTTCAATTCCTGGCACTGCAAGGTCCTTGAAGCACCACCAAAATGATTCCTGAGCACAGAGCCAGGTGTAACTACCAAACATCACCAGGTATGGCCCCCAAACAAAAAAATGGCCAAGAAACAGAGAACTAACTAGATGTTGTCCTACCCTCACAGATATAAAAGTAATTTAAAACCTAGAAAGACTTTTCATTGAGACACCAGTTTATTGCACAAAGGTGAAGTCACATGATAATTCAGCGTGTAGATAAAACATGTTGGACTGTGTTACTGATGGGGAGGGGTCCAGGAGACCAAGAACAAACATCTCTAGGTATGTTTACTTCCCTGTAACTTAAAATTTCTTAAGACTTAGTTTTGGGTGATTTTTTTACAAAGAAGCCCACAATATGCTTGGTGACTGTTCTGCATGATTGAGCGACTACATAAATACACTTAATTTTTCTGAAGATCCTCCTTTATATTCTTTTGACAGATAGTTTATCTAGTTAGACAAGGTCACCCTGGAGAGGCATACAGGTATAGATCCTTTGCTGCAGTGTTTCATGTAGCCTTTTGAGGTTATTTCTTTTTACAAGGTCCTGATCCAAGAGCCAGGAAGGACTCACAGTGGAGTTAGCAGGACTCTAGGTTATTGTCTCAGTCTTCTTTCTTAGTTGATAGTTCCCACAATACTGAACCTGCTCTTTAGCTTTTTCCAGGAAATGAAGATAATTTATACACTGTTAATTAAACACCACAGAAACAGTTGAAACCCTGGCAATTTTGCCATTTCAAACTGTAGCCTGAGGTTTTCAATTTGCTAGAATGTTAGATTTTCCAATAAAAATTATTTTAAGTGTTCCATATGCTGGCAATTTTCAAAAGCAATAAGCATTTGATAAGACAGCTTGCTCTAGGAAATAAAAATATTTTTTTAGGACTTATCTTCCAAAAGGGCTGGAGCGATAGCACAGCAAGTAGGGCATTTTTCTTGTACATGGATGACCCAGCTTCTATTCCTTCACCCCTCTCAGAGAGCCCGGCAAGCCACTGAGAGTATCTGGCCGACACGGCAGAGCCTAGCAAGTTACTCGTGGCGTATTCATTATGCCAAAAACAGTAACAACAAATCACACAATGGAGACATTACTGGATCCCGCTAGAGCAAATCGATGAGCAATGGTATGACAGTGAGACAGTGATATCTTCCAAAAAATCTTCAGTCTTCACCCTCACCTAATATGCATGAACAAATGAATAACTTACTGGAACTTAACAGAAGCCCAAAATATTTCTCTTTCTATTCCCTCACTTACAAGGGAATAAAAAATTATCCAGTAAGGCTATAAAACTGTGATGCATTTTTAATACTAATACAGGAATTTAATGGTTTTATATATCTATAAATGAAAGCAGTGACTTGTACTTGATCTTAAAGACACTGGAAATCTAAATTTTAAAAAATAAGGCCAACAGTCTAATATTACTCTTAAGTCTCTCTCTGATGTCTACTAGTGAAAAAATTTCTCATAGGATCTGAAAATCTGGCCCACCTTTAGAATATGTCAACTTCAATAGCTGTTTGGGGCCAGAAAGGGTACTTGCCTTGCACGTGGCCTAGCTGAGTTTGTTCCCTGGCATTTGTCTGGCCCTCTGAGCTCTACCAGGAGTAATTTCAGAGTGCAGAGCCTGATGTGGCCGTAAAAGAAAACAGAACAAAATTGCCAAACTTAAGTAGTTGGCTGGCAGAGAAAAGTTCTTTGTATTCAGATATAAATTTCTAATGATGAAAATTCTTGTGTTGAGATGCCCACTCTCACCACTTCTATTCAATATAGTACTGGAAGTACTTGCAATAGCAATGAGGCAAGAAAAAGACATTAAGGGCATCCAGATAGGAAAGGAAGAAATCAAGCTATCACTATTCGAAGATGATATGATACTAAGAGAAACATAAAACCTCTACCAGGAAACTCCTAGAAACAATAGGCTTGTATAGTAAAGTCCAGGTTATAACATCAATACCCAAAAGTCCATGGCTTTCCTATATGCAAATAATGAGAGAGAAAAACGTGATATGAAAAAAAGCAATCCCATTCACAATGATGCCTCAGAAAATCAAGTACCTTGGAATCAGCTTAACTAAGGAGGTGAAGGACCTGTACAGAGAAAATTACAAAACGTTACTTCACGAAATAAAACAGGACATGAGGAAATGGAAACACATCCCCTGCTCATGAATTGGGAGAATTAACATAGTAAAAATGGCAATACTTCCCAAAGCATTATACAGATTCAGTGCGATCCCTATAAGAATACCCATGACATTCTTCAAGGAAGTGGACCAAACACTCCTGAAATTAATATGGAACAACAAACCCCCAAAAATAGCTAAAGCAATTTTGGGGAAAAAGAAGACCTTCTCCAACCTCAAACTCTACTACAAAGCAGTAATAATTAAAACTGCATGATACTAGAAGAAAGGCAGAGCAGTAAACCAATGGAACAGGGTTGAATATCCTTACACACACCCTCAAATATATGATCACCTAATCTTTGATAAGGGAGCAAGAAATGTGAAGTGGAACAAGGAAAGCCTCTTTAACAAATAGTGCTGGCAACACTGGACAGCTACATGCAAAAAAAAAAATGGGCTTAGACTTCCACCTATCACCATCACAAAAGTCAGATCAAAATGGATTAAAGACCTCAACATCAGACCAGAATCCATAGGGTACATTGAAGACAAATTCAGCAAAACCCTCCACGACACTGAAGCTACATCTTCAAAGATGACTCGCCACTGACCAGGTAAGTGGAAACAGAGATAAACAAATGGGACTACCTTAAATTGAGAAGCTTCTGCACCTCAAAATATACAGTGACCAGAATACAAAGAGAGTCTACAGAATGGGAAATACTCATCTGATAAGGGGTGGATATCAAGGATTTACAAGGCACTGGTCAAACTCCACAAGAAGAAAACATCCAATCCAATCAGAAAATGTGGTGATGAAATGAACAGAAACTTTCTCAAGGAAGAAATCGGAATGGCTAAAAGACACATGAAAAAATGCTCCTCATCACTAACCATCAAGGAGATGCAGATCAAACCAACAGTGAGATACCATCTCTCACTACAGAGATTGGCCCACACCCAAAAGAACAAAAGCAACCGGTGTTGGCATGAATGTGGGGAGAAAGAAACTGTCCTTCACTACTGGTGGGAATGCCAACTGGTTCAGCCCTTTTGGAAAACAGTATGGATGCTTCTCAAACAATTAGAAATTGAGCTCCCATTTGACCCAGCAATAGCACTTCTGGGAATATATCCCGGAGATGCAAAAAAAAGTATAGTAAAAGTGACATCTGCACCTATATGTTCATTGCAGCACTGTTTACAATAGCCAGAATCTGGAAAAAGCCCAAGTGCTCAAGAACAGATGACTGTTTAAAGAAACTTTGGTACATGTACACAATGGAATACTATGCAGCTGTCAGAAAAGATAAAATCATGAAATTTGCATATAGGTGGATCAACGTGGAAAGCATCATGCTTAGTGAAATGAGTCAGAAAGATTGAAAGATTGCACTCATTTGTGGAATATAAAGTAACAGAATGGGAGACTAACACCCAAGAATAGTAGAGATAAGTACCAGGAGAATTACTCCACAGCTTGGAAGCTGGCCTCACTTCCTGGGGGAAAAAGCAGCTCAGATAGAAAAAAAGACCACCAAGCAAAGGGTGCTAGGTGGGCCTGCTAGGGATGGAAGATGCAGGCTGAAAATAACTATAGACTGAACATGATGCCTACTTAATACTTCTATAGTAAACTACAACATCCAAAAGGAGAGAGAGAGAGCAAAAGATAATGCCCTGCCACAGAGGCAGGGTGAGGTAGAGGGGACAGGTTGGGGGTGGTGGGAAGGATGCTGGGACCATTGGTGGTGGAAAATGGGCACTGGCGGAGGGATGGGTACTTGATCATTGTATGACTTGATCATTGTATCACTAAAAACTATATAGAATGCTTGAAACACAAGCATGAAAGTTTGTAAGTCTGTAACTTTATCTCACAGTAATTCACTAATAAATTTAAGAAAAAAGAAAATTCTTGTGTTGAAATTAATATTTAGGAACTTAGTCCAATATTCCTTTGAAATAATCCTGCATAAGCGTAAAGTCATTCTCACGTATGAAAGTGTATCACCTTCATTTATGTTTATTCTGAATTGTTTTTATATATTAAATAATATTAAAAGTTATTTCTAGCACATATCTCATTAATTATGGTACTAGAAAAAATACTCAAACATATTTTTTTCACAGAGATGGACAATTGATGGTGGACATTTAAAATAATAGTTCTTGAGAGCAGCCACCATGCCAACTCACCTACTAGTCCTGTTCTACGGATTCATGACTAAATTTCTAAGAAGACGCAGCCAATTGGCTAAAATTCATGAACACACTGGTCCCTGTGGATGAAAAACTGGGGCTCTCTTGGGAGGCAGAGCATTGACCCTGCTGAGGCCCCAACAGTTGCACTGACATACCCCTGCCCCCACACTGTAGCCAAGCCAAGAGTTCAACTCCAGTGCCTTGCTAATGGCACAGACCTTAGACCCTGAATTCTCTAATTCACACCTCCTAATTACTCACTGCTGAAGCTCCAGTAAGAGCACACCAAGTTAGATGGGAAAGTAACACAGAAGCCAATTAAATTCAACAAACAAAACCCGTAATTAGATAAAACAATTTTCACATAAAATTGATTTTTATATTTATTGATTTTAATAATGGAGCTCTGTTGTCTAATCAATTTCAACTTTAGAGCTGTACCAACATTTCTGGCTTTTTCAACATTAAAACAACATTTAAAAACACCAGTTATCACTTTAAGATTTAGATCTCAAAGGTGTCTTCAGCAATCTTATACCACAAAAGCAACAAAATAAAAAATAAACATTTGGAACTACATACAGTTAATGAGCTTCTGCATGGCAAAAACAACAACAACAACAAAATAATCCAAAAATACAGGCTAAAACTAAAAGACAGTTAACTGAATGGGAAAAATATTTACATTCAACACATCAGATAAAGGTGTGACATTCAGGATTTACAAAGTGATCACAAAGATAAACAAAAAGCAATTCAAAAAACATCAACAAATGGGGAGAGGAATGAATAGACATTTCTCTGAGGAAGACAAGCAGATGGCCAGTAGGCACCTGAAAAAATGCTCAGCATCACTTATTAGAGAATTCGAAGTGAAGAGGACAATGAGATATCATTTCACACCAGTGAAAGTGGCACATATCAAAAATAGTAGGAACAATCTATGCTGGTGGAGATGTGATGAAAAAGGAACTCTTATCCACTGCTGGTGGGAATGTTGTCTGGTACAATCATGGAAAATGGTATGGAGAGTCCTAAGTAAAGTCAGAACTAAACTGTCATATGAACCAGCAATTCCACTTTGGGGATCTATCCCCAGAACTTTAAACATTCTTTCAAAAGGACATATGCACACCATTATTCATTGCTACACTCAGTACATATAAGTACTAAGATATAAGTACTAAGACAAGGAATCAAACGAGGTGTCCAATGAAAGATGAATGGATTATGAAGCTGTGGTATATATACACAACGGGATACGATGCAGCTGCAAGAAATAATGAAATCATGCAATTTGCTGCAACATGGTTGGAACTGGAAGAAATCACGTTGAGTGAAGTAAGCCAGAAGAAAGACAGACACGGGATGATCTCACTTATCTGTGGAATAAAGAATACTGGGTGAGGAAATGTATAAAAGGGGAATACTTAAATCATCCTTAATTCCAATGTTTAGAGAGGAGACAGAGAAGGAAAGAAATCAAGGAGACAAATAATAAGTTAACAGGCATCAGTTATACCAGTGACATGAGTGAGAGGTAGACCCCAAACCCAGACTCAACCGAACTGAAAATAAAAAAAATCTAAAAGGCAACCACTGAAGCTCTGTAATGTGTCTGTCAAGCTGACAATCAGGGGTAGAGTGGGGTTAAGATAGGTGAGGAATCTGGGAACACTGGTAGAGAGTACTTGACTTGGTGAAGGGATTGATGTTGAATTATCGAATACTAAAAATGCAACTATTGGTAAGTTTGTAAATTATGACTTCTGTAAAAATTTAAAATATATGTTAGTTCTATGTGAGTCACAGATAACTAAATTTTTTTAACTTAGGAACCTAAATAATTTTAGCATTATTTTTTTTGTTTTGGGTTGGTGGTAAAAAAAATGATCTAGTCAAATGATACATATTTAGGAAGATAAATATTATAAATAAAATGATTTTTCACAGTATATATGCTATATATATATTGTACACAGATGAATCTTCAAATGTATTCTCTGTATCTCAAATAATCTAGTATTCATCTGTATAGACTGACAACAAAAATTCCATAACTGTAATGAGATTTGATTTACTTTCCTGTTTCAGCAAAACAAAATGATATACAATAAAAAAATATAAAATACATGTGGCCAGATAATTAACTGAAGAACACAATAGCACTTTGGTCTTCTAGCTATGAGACTTTAGAGTAATAAGAGATATTCCTTCATCAGATGAAGGCAGTTTTATGTTAGAGAAATCTGAGATCTTTGCTAAGTTATCATTTTGTAGAATCCAATCTAAAGTTAACCTCTATTCCTGTACAGATATATTTGGAATCTAGTTGGGCAGTGTGTCAATGAGAGAATTTTAATATGTCACGACCTTAGAAGTCATACAAGGCATTTGTGTTTGTTTTGGGACCATCCCTGGCCGTGCTCAAGGCACACTTCTGGGTCTGTGTTCAGGGATCAGTTCTGGAAGTGCTTAAGACACCAAATGCAGCACTGGGGATTGAATTGGGGTTGGTAGCATGAGAGACCAGTGCTTTACCCACTAAACTATGCTTCTAGACAGTCAATTTTGGTGCCAAATCTGGCATATAAGTAGAAGTTTTGTATTTTTGAGTGATATATGGAGACCTAGACTATAAACAAACTATCAGTGATTTACAAATGACTAATTTGCTATAAAGAGCGAAACAAATTTAATATTTTAACATTTCAGTTATAATTTATATTCCTATAGTAAGTATATTCAATCAATAGTAAGTATATTCAATTGTTGATTGAATATACTATGAGAATATATCATTTGAAATGAGGTTAATGCCTACCATCAGAAATAAGACATAATCTATTTAAAATTTTATATTTTCATTAGAAAGACATATAATTGTATGAAAATTCAGATATATCTAGTTTTTATTCAATATTATCAATTTTTAATTATATTCTAACAGAAAAATAAATGCTTAAAAGTACTAATGACCTTCATTTCCCTTCCTTTTTATTTCCCCAGTGTCAAGCTATTACTAAGTTTAAAAGCACTCTTTTTGTAGTTGCTACTTCAAATATTTATTGGGGCAGCAAAATATTTTGTTTACATGCTTTTAGCAAAGTGAAAATAAGGTCTGATGACCAATGAACTAATACAGAAGCAATGAAGCAATTTAAAAAGGACTGACAGAACTATGGGGTTATGAAAACCATATGGTCACTAATATCTTCTATTTCCTCATTTCTATACCATTAAATTTCTGTACTGTGTCACTGAATAGGATACTAAATGATATTAACAAGCATCATTCAATGATTTCTTATACAAGGGCAAAGTCATTCACCATTTTAATATGTCATTATGAGATTATTATTACATTACTTCATCAGACAGTTATTTAAAAGTTTATGGTGGGAATCTAAAGTTTCTAAAAATTCCCAATAGATAACATGAAAACTCATCTGAATACACAAATGTTTTTTCATGTTTTTTCTTTGACAAAAGATAATTTAAAGAATTTAAAAATGCAGCTTTTTCAAGTTAAAATAGGAAATACAATTTTAGACCTTTTCAAAAATAATTCAAAAATAATGACAATAAAATAATTTGTGATAGTTAACCAAAATGTTATTAAAATTCCAATGTTGCATAATGTACAGACATACACAAATTAAAAAATTTAAATTAATTTGACTATCAGTTTAGTGTAAACTCATTAAGAATGCTATTCCATCTTAAGGAACATTTAAGGATGCATTTCAAAACAAATCTCTCAACTGTAGGGAAAAATCAGATAATATTTTTATCATTTTTATATGTGCATATTTTGAAGTATGCAAATTAGCTAAGTGTAACACAAAACCATTTTCCCAATTTTTAGTGAAACAGCGAAATATTATACTTAGCTAAATATTTGGACATGACAATTTTACTAACACAGAAGAGTTCTGAATGAGCAGAGCATTGATTATTACTAAAACAAAGTGAAAGCCGAACATTATTTAACATCAGGGTTTTGCCTGTTACTGAAAGATTTCCAATTTGTCAAAGAAGGTTAAAGTTTAACATGGAACCCTATCAAGGTCAGTAGTGAGATCACAATGTTTTATTATGATTGTAGTTAACCTAATATAATGGAAGTAAGTTAACATTTATAACCTTGATGTAGTTCATGTACCTCATTACCACCAGATGCCCAATATCCTCCACTGAGGTTTAGGCTATAACATGTTTGTTTTGGGGGTTTGTTTGTTTCTGAGTGTGTGTGTGTGTGTGTGTGTGTGTGTGTGTGTGTGTGCAAAAAGAGGAACATAGCATTGAGAAAGGAAGTGCTATTTCTGAAATGCCATTTTAAAGAAAAAAATCATTTTACCCTTTAACATAAATCTCATAAGAAAGTTTACTCTTTCAGTGCCAATTTTTTTGAATCTATAGTTATTTTTTGCAACAGATAATGTTATTTTCTCTGATGCTGTAGAAAACACGCAACATTAACCTTCCTCCCCAAAGATCATCTGAGGGTATTTTTGTGATAAAGAAAGTAAAATAGAATAAGGAACAAATTTTGATGCTCCAGTGTAAGACAAATTTCTAGATATGATGGTACAAATATAGAAGCATACTGGATTGGAATAAATTTGAGAAAGTGCAGTGTTATTCATTGTGGGAATAAAAAACAATGCAGGATAAAAGTGTAACAGTAAATTAGACAAAAATATATATAGTGGAAGGAAAATATGATATCACTTATTTGCTTAATTTTTATTTTTTGTTTTAGGTTGCTGTAAGAAATTTCTTAATTTCCTCAAACTGAAAATAGATAAAACAAGTCCATCCATTTAGTAATTTGTCAATTTAACTTATTGTTTGAAACTGTTAGGCATCAGGAATTTATCTGGGCATTTAGCAATAAATACAGCACACAAAAATTTCTCCCATAATTTTTGAAGCAAACAAAGACACTAAATATTGCAAAGGGATAGATACAGCATTTTTGATGATGATATATGGTATGGATAAAATGCAATAGATAACTTGTTAGAAAGGTAGGTGGGGCAGAAGAGATAATAGAGCAGTTAAAATGCATTCTTACTTTGCTGATTTGTGTGCCACTGACTAAAAATTGCTGCCTCAGGCTTTCTGACCATTGCCTGGGAGACTCTCTTCACCCCAACCCAACCCAAATAGGTGGGTGGTTCTAAACAGATAAATCAGAAAGATAAAACAGGTAAGAAGAAAAGTGGTAATGCAGTTGTCATGTATGATATAAGCAGAAACAGTAATACAACGGTAAACCATGTTGATTCAATAATAATAATAAAAAAAAGATAAGCATATTCTATCTGGTAAGACAGTACAGGAGTTAAGGGATATGCCTTGTAAGTGGTCCTATTGGTAGATTTATATTTTATCCCTAACAACATATATGCTTCCCTGAGCACAGAGCTAAAGATAGTCTCTTTAGCTATATTTAGCTTAAAATAGGCATAGTCCAACCTCTCCCCAGTAAAATGAATAACTAAACATTATTTTAGATAAATGGAATTTGAAACTTCTGGAGAAACAGCATAATTTATCCCCACAGAAACAAAACTATACACTGCTACTTAAAGCTTAATAATTCTTTCTACAAACCCAGACAGTAATGCAATGATAGTTGACAGATTTCTATTAATAAAATTTCTATTAATGTTAACCTGATAAAAGAGGAGCCAATGTCCTGGATGCCTACAATTGCTGGATTTGTTGATGAAGTTGTAAGAGTCATTTTTGCTCAATAATTATACTATACAGCTTATCACTCTATACTAGCTTCTACCAATTTTAAACTATAAGGTTAACAAAGTACTTTAATTTGACTTTAAAAGAGAACAATACCATGTCCATTGCTACTTTCCATTGAAAATATGATTATTATTGTGCTTTTCCTAAAACGTATTCTATACATATTCATCTAAAGAAGTCATAAGTAAATATCAAGTTTAACCTCATAAACAGGAATCAATTGCACCTCTGGGGAATTTTCCTGGAATGCAAACTGAAGAGTTAAAGAGAACAGGTGGTAATTTTCCCCATAATAAAAATTTCAGATTTGTAAGAAAAATTTCATTTTTGCAAGGAAACGGTGTGCATTTATTTCTTTTTCCTCAATAAATTGCTGTAAAAAGTAGAAATTTGTGTTGAGGCCTTTAACTAGGACACTAGAGTGACAGGGTCGGTATTCACTACTTACTGACATAAGAGGATATTATATTATTATATAACATGATCTCAGAAACTATAATCCTACTATGCAAATGTGTTTGAATACTATTTCTCTTTAGTGCATACTATCATCACTTGAATGGGTAAGAAAAAGAAGCAATCATGAACAAAAGTACCAGTGAAATACCACTTTCAACAGTGTTTTCAAAGTGGGCTACACTATCCTCTGGGGAGTACTGGAACGATCTGTGGTGGGCAGCAGTAGTAACAGATATAGTTAGGGGTATGTTCTACTTGCTCTAAGAAGGTAGCTTTTGGGGTAGGGGGTGCTCAGAGGATGCTGAGTATTGCCTTTGCCTGAAAAGGATGTAGTAAAAATCTCTTCACTAGAAAATGTGTGCTTCTGCTTTGGAATTTTTGTGTCCAATATATTTCTGACAAAAGTTCCCTGAAGGTAAATAAACATGAGGGTAAAAGAATCTCATGTTCTTAGTAAACCTTAAATAACTTGAAAGTTCATGTTTCTCAGTGAAATTTAAGTTTTATTAAGAATAAAAATTAAGAATAAACCGTAAATTTCTGGGGGCTGGGGAGAGTACAGTGGGCACCTTGGATGTGGTCAACAGGGTCCCCTAAACCTACCAAGAATGATTCCTCAGTGGAGAGTCAAGAGTAAAATGAGCACAGATGGGTGTGAGCAAGGCAAAGAGCTGAGCAGATGGGTCTCATCTGAGGATGATGATGGTTCCAAGATGGGTCCGGGCTGGGGATGAAGCTGTTACCCCAAAGAAGAGTGAGACCAGTGGTAGGAGACAAGAGATAAGGAAGACAGATTTGGAGAGTGGCTGATGAGATCATAGGATAAGTAGGGATCTAGATCATATAAGGCCTGCTTAAGAAATCTGTGTTATATTCAGAATCTGATGAGTTTCTGGTTTGTAGTACAAACCAGAGTTTGTACTGCAATGAGAGTGATACAATCTTATATAAATTTTAGAAGATCACTCAAGGTGCACTTAAAGAACCAACTGAAATCAAGGCAAGAATGGAGAGCCCACAGCTAGCAAACAGAATAATTAAAATAATGATGGCTTTTGTCTAGGTAACCTATGACAAAGGTCACAAATCCAAACTCAAACTTAAAAAATTAGATCTTAAATGACCAGTTTCTTACCTTTCTAGTTTTATTTACCAAAACCATGTCCTGTTTTTTGCTTTATAAATCTGAACTTCTGTACATTTTGCTCTATTTAGAAAGACTGCCATTTTCTTCTTTATGCTCCAATAGGTCTCACCTTCAAGTTTCAGAACCTTCTCTATGAAACATTTACTGACAGTATCAGAAAGAGTGGATGCTATCAGTCTCATAAAAAAAAAAAACTTAACTTCAAGTTCCAAGTTAAATGTACTACTCAATGTCTACTGAGTGGTATACATTTATTTTAATTTTATTGACTTGAGAAAATTAACAATATGCAAACTTATTCAGCGAGACTCCCTAAACTCACATCCCTATGAATATCACTTAGAAGAGACAATACAAAAAGTAAGGAGTTTGTCATGCATACCACGGACCCCAATTTAATTCCAGGCACTGCATATGGCATTACAAGAATCACAGGGCTCACTCCTGAGCACAAAGGCAGGAGTATCCAATGAGCACTGCCAGGTGTAGGCCAAGCACCACCAATCTCCCCCCCAAAAAACTCCTCCAAACCAAAACAAAGATCAATCTTTTCAGTAATCTAATGTTTAGTAATTTATGCTTAAAATTAATAAAGGTTAAAGCACATTCAAAGCATGTCTAAAAACTTGTAAAGAAAAATTATAAAACTCACACCAAAAACCAAAGTGCAGTGCTAAAATCACTGCCTTTGTGTAATAATATGGTTTACCTATGTGTGCCCATCTCATGCAAGACATGGTGAAAGATGCACTTTGGGCTTTTGTTAGTCCTCCAGTGCTCTCCCCAAAATAAGGATCACAAAACTTTCTATAGAGGATTTCCAGAAAGCCCACATTTCTGAAAGCTGCTGCTTAATAATCGAAGCATAAAATAAATTTCGATATAAAATTTTTTTGAATCTTAGTTATGTTAATATTTAATTGTGTCACATATTGTTTAGACTTAAACTGAGGTTTATGTGAAGTTACAGTAGTTCTAACTTAACAAGAAAAACTTATAGAAGAGTCATCAAAAATTCCGTAACTTGTATTGATCTTCCTGTGTTCAAAGCGCTGATTTATTTATTTACTTATTTATTTGTTTGTTTGTTTTTGGGTCACGCCCAGCTATGCACAGGAGTTATTCCTAGCTCATGCACTCAGGAATTACTCATGGCGGTGCTCAGAGGATCATATGGGATGCTGGGAATCGAACACGGGTCAGCTGCGTGCAAGGCAAACACCCTACTTGCTGTGCTATCGATCCAGCCCACAAAGCACTGATTTAGGTAGACATTTTGGTACATAGACTTGTTTTGCTACCACCCCAGCTGTGTGCAGAAATCATTAAGGAGACAATTTTTGTCACTGTGGATCGAATCCAGGTGACCACATGCAGTGGAGGTGTTTTAATCCCTGTACTATATCTCTGTCCCTATAAATTAATTTTTTAAAAACTATCTTTTTGATGATGAGTCTACATAAAAACAGAAACTGTAGAGAATTGTTTTCAAAACTGTTTTAGTAGGGCCCTGAAAACATGCTGTGAAAAAAGGTTTCATGCAGACAGAATTGTTATTTGAGTAAGCATTTTTGAGACTTAAGGATACTTTTTCTGTTAGGGAGTGGGAAAGTTGTTATTTCCTAGCAAAGAATCTGGTATATGTGAAATCATGGGCATGTTATTATATAGATATTTTTTTTTTGCTTTTTTTTAGGTCACACCCGGCAATGCACAGGGGTTACTCCTGGCTCTGCACTCAGGAATTACCCCTGGCGCTTCTCAGGGGACCATATGGGATGCTGGGAATCGAACCCGGGTCGGCCGCATACAAGGCAAACACCCTACCTGCTGTGCTCTCACTCCAGCCCCCTGTTATTATATATTTTAAGAAGAGTTGATGGTTTAATTATTCTCACCAACAATTTGTTGAATAATTCAGGCTACATCTGACATAAAACTGACTTCTTCCACTCAGGCCAGATTCCTTTGGAACAAACCATGAGATAAAGATTTATATAAATTTGGTGGGAGCAACAGTACAGAGTCTAGGTCACTTGTCTTGCACACAGCCAATCCAGATTTCGTTCCCAGAACATCATATGTCCCCTGAAGTACTACCAGTGATCCCTGAGCATAGAGCCAGGAGTTCGCCTCAAATTATTAAGTAAGACTATGGGCAAGTAGGACATGAAAAAAAAAAGTTTTTATGCTCAGAGATAAGGAAGCTTGAGAATTTACACATACTTACCAGTTAATAACCATATCTGGATGAAGTAAACAGGAGGATATCCTCAGTGTCGGTTACATTCCCCATTTTATTCAACAGCTTTATTCTTAAATACTATATAACTGTTCTACCTTGTATTTTTCCTTATATGAGGTAAATTCATTATGATTTTTTCTGTCCCCATCCCCAATATACACACATAGACAGATATGCCACCTATCCCATTTCCCTGCCCCTCTCAGCCAGTTAGAATAAATACTCGGTTAAGCCAGAGCATATTAATTTCGCTATTGCTTTCTGTTCACTAGAGTCAATTGCTAGAACAGAGTGCCACACAGTAAGCACACAGTAAACCTGTTCAATGCAGGAATAAACAATGATTAAAAGAGTTTTTGGTAATACATGGGAGAGTCTTGAGTGCGCTGATTAAGTTTGGTCTCTATATTTGTTGAAGGAATTATTCAGTTTTAGAAAGAAATTAGCAGAGTATATCTTTTTTAATAGGAAGCTAATTGATAGTGTAGTGGAAGCATGGTTTTAAGGTAGGCTTATTTGATAGTGTGCTGAAAGATGATCAAAAATTATACTTTGGAGATGTAAAGGAAAAAGCTGATTTAAGAAATATTTTGACAAAATTAGTACTTGACATAACACTGGTTTAGAGAAAGGAACAGGGAAAGAACATAGTTAGCATGCTTAAAAATAGCTGGCTTGGGGGTATTATGCTGCCAACAAGTCAGCCTGTACCTGCAGGGCGAGTGCATCAGCAGCCTGATGGTGTCTTCAGGCTTCCTGACATCCCCAAATTGCTGCTTTGCCTTTGGCTGGACCCCAACAACTTGGGACCAAGTTTACCAAAAAATTAAACAGCCAAAAGTTAGGTATATGGGAACCATGCCCACAAACCACCTCTGGTAAATAAGCTAAATAAGCTCATGTATTGGCCATATCTCAGAGCTGGAGTGATATCACAGCAGGTAGAGCATTTGCCTTGCATGCAGCTGACTGGGGTTTGATTGCTCTGTCCTTCTTGGAGAGCCCAGCAAGCTGCTGAGAGAATCCCTCCCAGCAGAGTCTGGCAAGCTACCTGTGGCATATTTGATATACCAAAAACAGTAACAACAAGTCTCACAAAGGAGACGTTGCTGGTGCCCACTCAAGTAAATCGATGAACAACAGGATGACAGTGCTACAGTGACAGTGTTACCTATGTGTGCAATAAAATAGTATCTTGAAGTTTATATATAATTATTTCATATTAAAGTATTCATTATGGGCTGGAGCGATAGTACAGCGGGTAGGGCATTTGCCTTGCACTTGGCCAAGCTGGGTTCAATTTCCAGCATCCCATATGGTCCCCTGAGCACCACCAGGAGTAATTCCTGAGTGTAAAGCCAGGAGTAACCCTTGAGAATTGCCGGGTGTGAACCAAAAAGCAAATAAATAAATAAATAAATAAATAAATAAATAAATAAATAAATGAAGCGTTCATTGAGTTTAGCCATTTTGTAAAAATGTCTGTTAAACTATGCTCTAAGATTTAATATATTTAAGATTTTTCAGACTGAGTGTTATTTAGAAATTCTAGTAGTTAACATTTTGTGGGTGAGGGGGTAAGGGACTTCTCAAGCAGTGTCCAAGCGACCTAGGGTTCATTCTCAGAAATACTAAACCAACTGGGCCAGATAGTTCAATGTAGAACCCAGCAATGTGGCATATCATCAGGTCCTGCGGTGTGGAGGACCACACGGGCTATCCTGGTGGTGCAAGAGGAGGGTACCATGTGGTCCCAGGGTATGACTTGGGTCTCTGCATATACCCTAGAAAACTGAACTATCTACTTGGCCTTTCAGCTTCTTTTATGTTGAGTTAATCTACATTACCCAAAAAATACTCATAGTAATTCAATCCATGCAACTAATCGGATCTTTCATTTCATAGTAACAAATTTTAAATGAATACTAAAAGCAAAACCTGTTGACAAGTTGAATCTCTCCCTCTCTTTTTTTTTGTTTTTGGGTCACACCCAGTGATACTCAGGGGTTACTTCTGGCTCAGCACTCAGGAATTACTCCTAGCATTGCTTGAGGGATCATATGGAATGCCAGGTATCAAACACAGTTCAACCCCATGCAAAGCAAAGAAACGCTCTACCTGCTGTACTGTCACTGAGGCTCACTTGACTCTCTCATAAAGACACAGCATTGAGCCATATATTAAGTAAATACCAACTGAACAATGGGAAACTCTTTTCTTTCTAGTTACCGAAAACTGGAATATTACTCTGGAATACTGTCAAAAATATTATTTCAAAAATATCCAACTGACACTATAGAGAGATTAATTTAGAGGAAAAGGTGTTAAAAATAAATACATATACTTATCTGAGTTAAAATTATTCTTCACAATAACTTTATTCTACAAACAAAGCTATATATTATGTATACACAACACATATATATTTAAGAATTGAACAAAATCTGACTGAACCGTGACTCCTGACTTAATCATATAATCTCTGTTCTCTACAGAAAGACAGTTTTACTTCCTTCCGATATATACTTTTGACAAAGAATCTATTAATAAAATACCACCATGAAACTAGTACAGTTAAACATGCGATTTGCTACTAAGTGGATGGATATGGAGAATATCCTACCGAGTTAAATTAGTCAGAGAGACAGCGATAGACACAGAACGATTTTTTATGGCTGACATAAGAAAACATAGTTGGGAGAAAACAAATTCCCAAAGGCAATAAAAATGAGGAACATGAGAACAGATCTTGAGTAAGAAGCACTCCACTGTGTGTATGTGTGTGTGGTGGGGGTGGAGGCTGGGGTGATGGAGTAGTGGAAAGGGATGGGGAAGCTTCATAGAACACTATGACAATGGTGGGGCAAGTGGTCACCTGGGAGTGGTGGTGGAAGAGGTGATGCTGGAAGGAGGTGAAGTGGTGTGCATGAAACTCTACCAATAGCACTACTGTAAACCACTGTGCTAAATATTTATTTTAAAAGTGCCTGTCAGAGAGGCAGGCTGGTGGATGGGACGGAAAGTGGGGACATCTGGATTAAATTATTATTAAGTTTGTAATTTATGGTAATTAAGTTAAAGAAACAAATAGAATGGCTATAACAAATAGAATGGCTATAAAATACACATACATAAATATCTACATATAATCCTGACATATAAAGTATATATACAGTAAGACTTAGGATATATAAAATAACTCATTTTGTTCTGTTTTGGGACTATACCTGGCGATAATCAGGGGTTATTCTTGGCATGCAGCTTAGGGCACCCTCCTAGCACTGTTTGGGAAACTATGTGGTGTCAGAAATTTAACCTGAGCTTCCTTCATGAAGACCATGCTTACCAGCCTTTTATAAGCTCCCTCCCCCAAATGGTGCTTTTGTTTAGCCTTACAATATTTAACATATATAGGTCATATTAAATCATCTTTAGCATATATAGGTCACTGGAAAGAAAGCAATATTTTGCAAATGATGATTTAGGGTTTGAAGAACTGGAGTTCAGAAACCATTTCATTAGGGGAACTTTTAATTTGAACAAATTAAAAGTTTTTATTTTTAACAACATTTTTAACAATTAATTTATAATAGTTATCAACCATCTTTTTTTTATCAACCATCTTTTAAGGAGTTATAGCTAAGTTTCTCTTAAACATATATACCCCGCTTTTATAGGTGATTGTATCTTATTCTTAGCTATATAAGTATAGCTAAGAATAAGATATGATCTATCATATAAAATTATCTATATACAACATATAAAATATACAACATATCTATATATAATTCTTTTCCTTTTAAGCATACCTTTATATTTTAAAAGAAATAATACTATTCAAAAAACATAAAGAATCTTTTTTGACTATGAATGCTCGAGGACTTACCTGAGGTTAGATAAAATGAAAGTCTAAAACAAAATAATAATAAACTATGATAATTATTACATTACACTTTTCATGTCTCTGCCCTAGAAACATTCTCTTTTGAGAACTATATATTATAATGCCTTTTATGAAAAAATTCTGGCTAGAGGAAGAGAAAACTGACTAGCTGATTTAGGGTCATCTACTAAGAATTCTCATACTGATGGGTCTAAATTGATGGTGCTCCTTTGACTTAATCTGTTTAGGTTCAATGTTTATTTCTTGATATTCAAATAAATATTAATATATCCACTAAAACCTTAGTCTACAATCAACACAGAAGATTCAAAAATTAAAGCAAACACTCAAATTAATTAATGCCACAAAACATTAAGTTGCTTTCTCATTGCCTCTCATCTTTTGAATATTTAAGTGAATGTCTGATTTTCTCTATTTCCCTCCAATTTCTAATAAAATGGCCTGTTACTGAAATTTACACCTCTAAGGTTCTAGCTTTGCTGGTTCCTAACATCTGTGCACATGGTAAATATCAACTCATCCATTGCCGTCTAATTGAAAAGAATCACTCTTACCGTATAGCCCTCGGTATATTGGAAAGGAGCCCTGGAACTTTCATCTGCTGTTGGACTCAGAGGCTTGGGGTCTGACAGAGACCGCTGCATCATCTTGGCTGTCTTAGGACTTGCTGGGGGAACTTTAGCCATATCTGGATGCAACACTTTCTGTGGACTTATGTCATCGGGGAGGGGTTTCTCATAAGGTACAAAGGCTGATTCTAAGGCTTTGCCTGGTGAAAGTGGTGAGATGGGTGAGTAAAGGACTTTTGGAGATTTGGGTGGGGAAGGAGCCAGCTGAAGTGTGGAATCTGCCCGGAGGTGAGATGAGTACCCGATTTCTAAAGGTGTTGGGCGTTTCTTGTCTTTGGGTGGAGATGTGGCACTCAGATATTGAGGACTTTGTGTGTCTGAATCTGCTTCTGTTTGACATCCTAAACTGCCCCCTTTGTAGGTCTTTTCGGGTGCTGAAATGTGTTTAATTATTTCTACCTTGGCATCCACGCGCGCCCGTATCGAAGGTGTTCTTATGGTTCCGACAGGCTCGGTTTGTACAGATATCTCTGCTACTGTTTGAACTGCTATACTGGAGACTCTGGAAAGGGGTTTGGTCTTGTCAGCCTCCGTAGTGCCGTCACCATACTTCCCTGCCCGAGCTTTCCTCCTTGCTCGAGTAGGCATGTCCCACTCATCCTGATCTTCATCATCAGTTTGGACACTTGTGTCAACACTCTTTTTGCTTTTTCTTCTCCTACTTGCATAGTTGCGATCACCTGCATCTTCATCATCCGTCTGCACACCACTGTCCACGATCTTTTTAAAACAGCGGGGATCGTCAGTCGTGCTTTCCCCCATCTCTTCATACTGTCCACGGACCTTGGCCCCGGAACTTCTCTTTTTGGCTTGTTTTTCATCTTTCACCACAACATCTGTTAGAGGTATTTCTGAAACAGTGCTCAGAATGCCAGGCGGGGCAATGTACTGAGTAATGCCATCAGACTGAACCGTGTACCACCCTTGGCTTTGTGGTATTTCAATTGCCACAACAGCTGAAGCTGTGGTGGTTGCATCTTCTGTGGCCCAAAACTGACCACCTTCTGGAGCAGTATACTGACCCTCCATAATTGCCTGTTCTGTTGTGGTTTGTGGAGAAGCATTTCCAGAGGGGTCATAGTTATACTGGTAGATCTGGCGGATCTTTTGTTCCTCCAGCTGCTGGTGTAGCTGCTGCTGCAGCTGTTGGATCTGTTCCAGCTGCAACTGCTGCTGAGCTAATGTTTCCTGCCTCATCATGAACTGGGCTTGCCTTTCTTCTTCTTGCTGATAGAGAAGGTGCTGCTTCATAGACTGCAGCTCCTCCAGTTTTTTTTGAACCATGATCTTTTCTTGTTCTCGGAACCTTTGGATTTCCTGACGCTCCCACTCCAATTCCTCAGCAAAACGCTGTTGCTTAATTTTCTCCAATTCCAAGAGCTCTCTCTCCAAGTCTAGCTGCTGCTGTTGTTTATCTTCCTCGGGGACCACTAAAAGAGCACTTTCATCTCCAGCCACTTCAGAAAACACTTCAGATGCTGTGGTTAAAGTGGGAACTGAGTCTATTGTCTCAGCGGTCAGAGTTTCCATTGTAATAGTCTGCAAACTGGCATTAATATCAATGCCAGTTACTGTGATGTCTGTTTCAGATGCACCTGTTGTTAGGAAATATGATCTAGGCATTGGCTGGCTTTGATGGAGGGTGGATAATGAAGTCACTGCATCAGTGGTGTGTGCACCAGACAGATCCCTCACAGTAGTGCTGAAAATGGAGCCAGGTTGTGTGGTGATAGCAAATGTGGAGGGTACTGGAGTTGCCACTGAAGAATAGACAACACCATTAGTTGACCTGAAAACGCTCCCCACACCATACTGGGATCCTGGAGGTGGAGTCATTCTTGCTGTGGAATATTGTGGGGTACTAATCCCAACTCCTGAAATGACTTGCCGTGTTTCTGGATATGGACCTGTTGTCTTGCTTGAATAATCCATTACCTCACCTGAAATACAGGGCAGAGTTATAGTCCAGTTCGCGGAAAGAATGAGGAATTTTTTGGTTTTGAAAGCCCTCTCTCACCTCGATGAAAATAATGAATGGGACGGCATGCAAATCCATAGGTTAACTTAATCATATGCAGAGTAAAAGCAATGTTGGACATGCAGGCACATGCAGGTGGCTTTGCTCAGAACAAATTAAAAATAAAAAAAAACAAAAACAAAAACAAAAAAAGCACATGTGTACTCCAAAATGTGTTGTAAAAATATCCAAAGAAAGAGAAAAGGTAACAAAATTGAGAAAGCGAGCATATTTTCATCCTGAAATGAGATGAAGAACGCCGTAATATTTCAAGGAAAGGTCTGCTGCCCCATCATACTGACCTGTAGTAATTTTCCCTGAAGTTAGATCTACTGCTGCATCAGTTCCTCCAGAATAATCAAAGGCATTCTTACTTTTATAGAGAAAATGTCCAGCTTCTGCTAAATTAGTGTCAGACATGGAAGGTTTCATTCCCCCAATACCTCTATAACCATATGGCCCCGAGCGACCATATTGATAGTGGTCATCTCTATAACCAAAACGATCCTCAGGAAGAGTAGTTGCAGGCTGCTGGGATGTACAACTTCTCCCAAAGGGTAACTTATAAACCACATCACAGCACACAGCTCTTCTTCCTGCGGTCAGATCAACAGGTTTTTCATCATCTTCTATTATTTTGGTCACCACACCTGAAGTAGATTCATCCATTGTTACAACAGTTCTATGGGACTTTGTTGTACTAAGATCGACTACTTCCCCATCAGTGATCCCCTGGGATGTGGTGCTGCTATCAGTCCAACCATTTGTGATACCAACAGGAGGCACAGTAACAGGTTTTGTAGCAGCTGACATGCCTAAAGATAAATTTATTGGTGCTTCCTCTCTAACAGAAGGAAAAGCCTGAGTGCTCGGTGCCCTATACAGAGGTTCAGCCTGACCTGAAGTTGTAAGCTGGAGAGGCGTTACTGTTGCATGTTCTATACCCACAAGGCTTTCTGTGCTTGTGGTATAACTTGCACTAGGTGTGTACGTGACAAAGGTCACTGTCTCAGTAGCCACGGAGAGTGGAATTGTAACTGATGAAGTAGCACTGAGATTGATAATAGCGGGTTGAACAGCACTAATATGTCGTCCATAGATTTCACTTGTGGTGGTCGGCCTCTTCACATCCACTGCAGAAGCAGAAAGATCTAGGCCTTTTTCTGTTACTTTAACTTCTAGTTTGGGCACCGTCCGCAAATCAATGGCATCACTAACAAGAGGCAGCGTTCCATTTTCTTTAGGTTGCTGTTTCTCTAGATGTTGACTCTCTGGAACGAAAGGCTCTGGTGGAATGGATATAGAGACACTGCCGAGACCAATACTGGGCACTACACCTCTGGCTGCTGGAACCTCAGCTTTGGAAGCTTCGGTTGTGACCAACTGGGGAAATGAAGTTGGGGTAGATTGAAATGAAGAGAGTGTTGTGACAGGAACAGCAGAAAATGTCTCCAAAGCTCTGTTCTGAAGGCTCTGTTCAGAAGAACTTAACATTTCTGTAGTTGGTACGGGAGGAATTACAGAAAACACTGACTCAATAGATATCAGGTCTTTGGGAGGTGATCCCAGGGGCCAACTGGTAATGGCCTGACTAGCTGAAGAATCTGTTGGAGTCCCAGGTTCAGATGGTAATGTGATGACCACATAAGTTTCCATAAGAGACTTGGAATATCTTGGTGAGGATTTGTTAGAATGGGGAGAGAGAGGGGAAGTAGGGGAAGGCAATTTATAATCTGCTGTTGTCACCAAATTTAATGTCATATTTGAAGCCAAAGGCAAAGCTGTTGGTTTGGGGTGTGTTTCTGTTGGTTTGGGATGTGTTTCTATTGGTTTGGGGTGTGTTTCTGTTGGTTTTTGAGTCATTACTGGAAGCGGAGGAACTACTGGTTTAGGGGCAATTGGAGGTTTACTTGGCTCAGGTCTATGTGTAAATACAAGTCCAGATGGAATTGAAGATGGCTTAGGAGGAACTGGAGGAGGTGCAGTGGTACATATTTTTGTTACAGGTGCTACAGGTAACCCGTTACTTTTTGGAATGGCTGTGGTCACTACAGTAGGAAAAGCATCAACTCGAGGTGTAGTTGCAGTAGGAAGAGTCACTGGAGCAGTAACTGGTAACTTTTTTCTAGGAAGAATGGTTGGTTTAGGAGAGGTTGGTGGAGGAAGTGGTGGGGGAGGAGGAGGAGGAGGTGGAGGAGGAGGTGGAGGAGGAGGAGGAGGGGGAGGAGGAGGTTGGGCTGAAATGTCCAAAGAAGAACTTCGAAAGAATGGACGAGTTTTAGTTGGAAGAGAGGCAACAGAATGAGTACCAGATGGTAACTGAGATGCAGGTTTTGCTTGACCAAAGATCTCTCCAGATACAAAGTGGGTACTTTGAACCTGTTCCTGCAGGGGAAGATCTGTTACAGAAGAAGCAAGTTGGTCAAACACAGTTTCAGATAAGCTGAGTTTTGTTAGTTCAGCTGCAGACTCCTCCCTTTTATCTCTGTAGGCTTCCAAAACTTCCAGAATAATTCCACTCCCAGATTCTTTCTTGGATTTCTTTACTGGTTCTTTGTCAGCTATGGCTATGCCAGTAGATACAGTGTCCACAAAAAGTCCTTCATGCTTAGTTCCAACCGAGTCTGTGATAGAAGGTGTCATATCAGATATGGAAACCATAATGTGATCAGCACTAATTCTACTATCTGCTCTGGAAAGTTTATCTAAAGGCACACTTACTTCTTCTGGATAATCTATAATGCTGCCTTGGAAATATGTTTCTTCAGAATCTTCAAATTTAGTTACAATGTCCATTGGCTCTGTATAAACCGTGGTTATGCTATCCAGCGTAGTTATGGGTGAGGAGCTATCTGTGGTGCAGACTGAAGAAATTGATGATGTGAGAGAAGGCGTATCAGAGGGTGGGACAGATGTAGCACTTTCTGAAGGCTCAGAGTAGGTCAAAATCAGTGATTCATGAGAAATTATCTCTTGAATTTCCCTTGTGTAATCAGTTATGTATTCATCCTCAATTTCTTCTGTTGAAAAATGTTGGGTTATTTTCACATCTGGGATTGAGAGTGTTGCACTGCTAGTTGAATCTGTAAGAGATGCTCCTGAGAGAATACTTGATGTCATAGATGAATCAGGCATTCTGTCAAAGTCCATAATCGAATCTGTCACCTCATCCCTGATGGGGGGCTGAGTGGGAATTGATTCCGATGATAACTGCAACTGTTGCCTCTTCATGAGTTCTTCATACGCAGCATCAGCATCTAATAATTGCTTTTCTTCACCAGTAGATGTTAGCATACTACCAAGATCCACTATCTCATGACTTTCTGGAATGATATAAGAGCTTGAAACAATGTCTTCTTGAGGCACAACAGAATGCAAGCTTTCTAATTCATAAAATTCTTTCTGGAGGTCTGTAATTTTCTGCATAGGATCTTCATAAATCTGCTCTGGAAGTCTTACTTTTTGTTCTCTCCCTCTCTGCTGCAAAAACCCATTCTCATCTTCTTGCCTTGCTAGCAGACTGCCATCTACTGAACCATTGTATGTGTCCTCTACTAAAGATTCATAAATATAATCCTCTATCAACATGCCACCATACAAAGGCTCTTTCTCAAATATTTCATCTCGTTCATTTGCAGCTGGAAATGCTTTATATTTATGGGTTTTATGCATCATTTCTTCATACATCTCCTCAGCACTTTTTAATGTCTTTTGACCACCTTCTTTCTGCATAATAGACTGCTCATCTGTCGGTGAGTATAAAGACACAGCTGTGGGCAATTTATACACTTTTTGCACTTCTATTATTTTTTCTGGGCTTATTTCAAAACCGTCTGGGTCTGATTCTATGCTAGGTGAATATTCAGAACAAGAAGATCTATGCAGCTCCTCCATTTCTGCAGCCTGACGTAATTCTTCCGTTGGTGAAGCATCTTCAATAGGCGAGAGGTTACTGGGTGGTGTTTTTGGTCTTTCCCTTCTTCTCTGAGCTCTGAGTTCATCTTTGTCCTTCTTCGATTTTTTACTTGAACTCTTTCTTTGTTGCTGTTCTAATTCGCGTTGCTTTTCTTGCTCTTTCAATAATTCTTCCTCCTCTCTCAATTCTTCCTCCTCAGAAGAATCTTCAATAGTCGGTAAAAGTGGGCCATGTGATCTGTGTCTCGCTTTGCGCTGTTGTTTGCTCTCTCCTTTTTTGTGACTAGGGCTACTGTCGCTGTCTTCATCCAGTGATGATACTGATGTAGGGGAGGTGCCAGGAGTGAAGCTGGAAGCATGAAGGCTAGAAGATCCTTCCCCCCTTGACCTATCTTCTGGAGAGTCTGTCAGGCTTTCCATTTCTAACTCAGGCTCTTCATCAAAATACAAAACTGATTTTTTCTGTGACGACTCAGTCGAATATTTATCTGCTATTGTGCTGTTAAGTTCAATCGTTTTGAATCGACGGAGCCCTCCTCCTCCAGCCAGTGCAAGCTCTTCACTCTCCTGACTCTTGGTTTCTCTGTATTTAAGTTCAGGACTTTCATCAAAAGTCTCATCATCTTCATCATGCCAAGAATGGCGTCTCCCGGGATCCTCTTCAAAGCTGGCACTACTTTTTCGGGTCAATCTTCTGTGTTTCCCTGTTGATGCTTTTCCTTTTCCTTTTATTTCTTCCTTCTTCTGGATCTCAATGCTACTACTGATCTCTTTTAGCTGGTTCCTAATGAACTCATCATCATCAGAACCTGAAGCATCTTCATCAGCACTCATTTCTATGATCTGTTTTCGAATAAAGTCCTCCTCCTCCTCCTCCCCGGAGCCCTGACTATCTTCCTGTTTATACTCATCACTGCTTGAGGAACCAATGCTCAATCTCCGTTTTCTCTGAGGAACAGGTGAGTTTTCACTTTCACTACTGTCTTCAACTGAATCATAAGGCTGTCTTCTCACAGGTGTGTCCTCAACAAGCTCAGATTTCTCTTTATGATCCTTTTTGGAAGGAACGTCTTGCTGGCTATCTTTTTTTAAAGAGTCTTTTTCCTCTTGACCCTTCATGAGATCCTCTTCCGATGTCACAAATTTTGGTGTTTCAGATAAACTCTGGGGTTTCTGCTGGTCCTTGGGCTGCTCAGGAGAAACTTCAAGGGGTTGTGTTTTCTTTTCAGCTTTTTCATCAAGTGTACTCGCTTGAGCTTCCAAAATGGACAAGACAGTACTTTCTAATTTAGCCAAATCTGAGGGGCTGGAAGGGCTGCTTTCTTGTGAGAATGAGTCTTTTTTGAGTCCTTTGAGCAAATCCTTTTCGTCACTGGGGATAAGACTTGGAATTTCACCAAGGGAACCTGATATCCCATCAGAAGAATATCCAGTATCACTCAGACCTTGTGGGCTTTTCGGTTGCTGAGAACTTGAGGTGTCTGATTTGTCATCTTCCTTTTCCTAGCAGGAAGGAAAAGATACAGGAAAACTTAAAATGGTTAAACTAATAACATAACCTCTCCATTATTCCCAGACCATTATGAACTAAGGAATAATTATAGGACTTTTTTCAAATATGTGGCATATTTTTTTATATCTTTGAATGGGTACAAAAATAAAAATAGTTGTTTCTTATCAATTTAGTTTAGTTTTCATTTAGCCTATGATTAATTATTAACTCAATATTTTACTTTATTCAATTACTATTCTAATCTTCACCTTTCAATAATTTGTTTTCAAAACAAAACTTAATCAGTATGTTAAAACTGTCCGAGAAAATTTTAATGCTAAGTATTCCATTAGCATAATTAATACTTTGAGCTATGAGAGCAAACCAAGAAAGGAAGAAATTAAAAAAGAATTAGAAGATGGGCTTTGTAACTTGCTCTAAGTTTTGTATTACACTAGAAATTTACTAGTGGGTATAATAACACAGCCATAATGCTATCACTCTTCCTACTGCTAGGAAGTATTTTATTTTAGAGCAAAATTTTATTTTAGAGCAAAATTTCAAATAAGGTACTATCTATTAAAGATATTTTGAAAAACACAAACAAACTGTACTTTGCTTATGACTGTTATATTATTCTGTTTCATTTTAGATGAATATATACAAATTGAAAAAATCTGCAAACATCATACAATTATAGAAATGACTCATTGTTTATCTAAAGAGGACTATCCTGTTATTATTGTGGTGGAGTTGTTAATCACAATTATTTTCAGCATTCCACCTCAAAGATAATTTAGTGCCAGTTATGAAAGCTTTGTGAATTTGAAAATAGATGGACAATTTACCTTCATACTATTTCATAATCAGATCCTTTTAACTAGTAGAATAACTACTGCAAATGGAAATATGAGTTTTCCAGAAAGCTGACATACTTAATGACCTACTGGATTCCCTGGGCTATGATGAGGGCATACCAGAAATTTGGCTCAAGATTTAGAGTCCTTCAGTTAACATAAATCATAGGGATGTTTGTGACCTTGTATTCATTGTATCTCTATTCGTAATAGCCAAGATCTAGAAATAATCTAAGTGTTTCAAAATAGATGCGTAGATAAATAAATCCACACACACTGCATAATGTAATATTGTAATGTTACAAATTTACATGATGCAATATTACTCAACTATAAGAAAAGTAAAAACATGCAATTTTCTGGTACACAGATGGTGGAATTAGAGGATACCATGGTGAATGAAGTCAATCAAGAGTGCAGAGAACCTACAAAATGGTTGCTCTAATATGTAGTATATAAAGAAACATAATAATGGGACTGGGATGACAATACAGTGGATAGGGGATTTGCCTTGCATATGGCCCACCTGGGTTCAATCCCTGGCATCCCATATGGTCCCCCAGGCACTGTCAGGAGTAATTTCTGAGTACAGAGCCAGAAGTAATTCCTGAGAATTGCTGGGTGCAACCCAAAAGGCCAAAAAAAATTAAATAAAAGAAATAAAACATAGTAAGAGAATAACAAATGGAGAAAGGCAACAGAGTCTGTTCATTAGCCTTACAGAACTAAGCTTATCAAGGCAGGCTCTTGGAAGGAGCATGGAATGAGACCCAGGGATACTCTTGGAGGAAAACTGACTATGGTGAAATGTGGAATCAAAAGATCAGAAAAGATCTCCATTGTGCTGTATCTAACCCGGGCTTAGGAATGCACTTTGATGCCATTCTGTATCATACACTAACCACCTCATTATTTCCATTGATTGTGTAGACAGGGGCCCTTTCAATCAATATAGAGCCCAACTTAATAGATATAAGAGAGAACAGCAAACAATATACTTGAAAAATCCTTTCCCTTCCTATCTCCCTTCCCAACATTTTCCCTTCCCTGCTCTCCTTACTTTGTTCCTCAACTTGCTTTACCTGCAAATTTCTCAAGTATTAAAACTCTTTTTTTTTCTTCAACTTACATCAATTTCTTTTTTCACAATTCATTACCAATTATTGGAGATATGCTAGACATACAATATTGGGTGAAATGTTTTTGCAACTTTTGTAACATGACTCAATTTAAAAAGAAAAACTGATAAATTCTTCACAATGAAAAGACAAACAGCAATGTCTACTTTCTGGTTCATCAAGAATGTCCTTATCTGAATCATTTCTGGTGCGTTTCCAGGTAAGAATTAGCAAAACTGATGAACACGCAACTAACTTTGATTCCCTACTTTGGAACATTAATCATTTAAAAGGTCAGCACAAGTGAAGTAATATCTCTGGATGGCCACAATAGAGAGGTATTTCCATATATCCATATTCCACAGAAAGCAAGAGCACGTTTCTATAATCCCCCAAACATTTTCTTTGGGTTCCTTTGGCTAAACTCCCCTTTTTCACCAACTCAAAATTAGGATCATAACACATTAATTTCATACATAAGGTCCCTACCCTGCAAAAAGTCAACAAAAACATATATCATAATCAAGCTTTGCAGGTTTTGATAATGCCATTTGTATTCTTTATCTTGTGTCTGCATATAAGATATAAAAATTTAATACTTTTTTTATTATTTAACTTATTTTTTCCCAAATTTATAAGCCCCTAATGACGACTAAAAGATTAAGAGTCCTTAGTTTCTTATTCCTACATATATGAATGAATGAAACTACTGCAATTACATAGCATAAAAGAAATTTTATTCTTTTAAAAAGAAATTTTACTTTTATTTAGTAAATTCTGAAGATTGAATGGACATTTTATCACATAAGATTAGAACAAAACGTACAAAAGAAAATGAAGAGACAGTAGACAGAAAAACCAATGCACATAAACATCAAAATCTACCTTATGATTTTTTTTATATGGCCTTTCTAGGGGTCTTCATGCTCTACTTTTCCCAAAAAGTGGATAGAAATATATTCTACACACTTACCCTCCTGTTATGTTCTTTCCCATCTCTTTCGTACGAGGTTTAATCATACTTACCAATGAGGATGCTGTTATAATTTTGTCCCAAAAATGACTCCATATTATGAGGTGACAAGTTCTTGCCACAATTTTGGTACAGGCTTGAGGGCCTAAGATAAAATGTTTGGGATGGCTAATTGGCAAATAAAGTTAAGGACCGGAAGGACTTTTGACTAAACTATACAGAACAAGCTGTTGGCTGTCTGTCTGTTTTATCATGATACGTTGAAAAAATTAGAAAGTCAATTTTTCGCATACTAACATAGATATAAAATCCCCTGACATAGGTGAATAACCTTTTACTTCATACACTTACCTTTCTAACCACCAGATCATATACCAACTAGATCTTTTACCCATATCATGAGGTATTCACATATTAAATTTTAATTAGCTATTGCTGAAACAGTTTTAAAATATACTTTTCACAAATAAATAATGACATACTAAGTTATTTTGAAGGGGATTCATTTACTCTTCCTGTGTTTGGTTATCTACTCTTCCCTGGGACACAGATGCAACTTGACTAGTTTATACATTGCCTTAACACTGAAATCCCTTGACTCATGAATTATGTTTCATAACCACTCAGAAAAATATAAGGACAGATGAATCTGGATTTCTCTGAGTACTGAATCCTCAAATGTAAAACACTGTAATTCTAGAAATATGATCAAAAGATTCATCTGAGGGATGCAAAATAAGGCTTATTTTTTCCCAAATTTATAAGTCTCTAATGACAACTGAAAGATTAAGATTCCTTAGTTACTTAAAATCTCTGCACTTGCATTCTTACTTCTTATGAAGATTATTAGGTTATCCAGCAGCATTTAAGACAAAACGAAGTGAGTAACAACCAAATGGTTCTTTCTAAATTACATATAGTGTATATTATATAAGTAATTATACAAGTAAATGTGTATAAATATCATGGCACTTTTTAAAATACATCATTAGGGAGTAGAATTATCATTCTATTTTTATATAAAATGCTATTATTTAATTCTGACTTCTCAAATTACTCAAGTAAATCATATATAGAATTCCAGAATCCACTATTTTTACAAAATAATATGATCGCAATTAAAAGTACATTTCTTCAATGGCAAATAGTTTTTGAAATGATATACAGGGTTATGGGCATATTAAATGCTTTGGTAACAGAATCAAAGCAAAATAATGTTAACATGCTTGGTTTGTAATATTCACTTTTTATTTCATTAATAGAATATTTCATTTTGAGAAACTAAAAGAACTTTACCACAAAAGATAAGTCTTCAATACTGAATGATTTATTTAATATAGCTATATGAATGTACATATATATGTACATTTTTACTGATGAGACCTAATATTATATACTATAGAAGCCCTTACAATTTGATGAATATTATTAATATTTTATACTGATGTATGTAATATCTAAAATTGTTTTAAACACAGAGGTTTACTGATTTGTTCCTGGAAAATTAATTGAGATATTTATAAAAAATATTACTTGTAAAGATTGAATTCTTTTGTAACAACTCAAGAGTCCCTAAAGCTCAAATTTTGTGAGGACAAATAACTGTCAGTAATAATTATTAGATATTTAGGAAGAAAGTTAGCCCTGATTACTATTTTAGAAAAAAAAAAAAACACTAGACGTCTTTTTGAGATGATTGTGATGTGAGAAATCATGTGATTATACCATATATTATATATTCATTAAAAGCCATCACGAAAGTTCATAAAGCAAACATAATCTAGAATATCTAATGTTTATAAACTTTCCAGACAGTTTTAAAGCCATTTTCTAGGGGAAAAGCAATTACAAAGCATTAACAGTTTGAAAAACAAATTCTATCACATAAGATTAGTTAATTATTTTTGGAATCTGCATAATTAAAATTTTTAAATTTCAAATTTACTAAACAGCGAGCCAGAGCAGATTGTTCAGAGGAGAAGGGCTTACACTTTCCAGAACTGGTTCTCCACCCTTGCCAGGAATGATCCCTGAACACAGCCAGGAGTAAAAACCTGAGCACCAATGGGTGTGGCCCCAAGACAAAACAAAAACCCCCAAACAAAGCCAAGTTTAGAAAATCATAGCAATGGCAAATCAGCCTCTGATATATTTATCCAATTTCATAAGAAGGTTGTCTATACTTAATTTGGGAATGAGATACCATATTGAGTTCCTCATTTCTCTCAATTCATAAGAAAATTACTATTCACATTTAATTTAGAAATAGTTATATACATATTTTGTTCATCATTTCTTTCAGTTCATAAGCAAGAGTATATGCATTTAATTTATAAATAATTATATACACATTAAGTTCGTAAAATATAGTTAAGTGGTTCCATTTCTGATATTCACGTGGGTAGTATTTTATGGCTATGGTTATAGTCATTAAAACTGAATGTCAAAATATCAAAATATTTTAACCAAGAAGCTGTTTTAAATCGTAAAATTTCAGACCAATGCTTAAAAAATATTAAAGATTCAATGATCACTCTGAAATTCTTATTAAAATCTTACTTTAATGTCATCAAGTAAGTTTATTTTAAATAAATATGATAAGTGGTAATTTTAGTTTTTGGACATTTTTGTGACTATATTATATATAATTAATATAAAAGGAACATACTGTATACATTCAATTTGGAAATAATTATGTGTCTATTGAGATTATAAAAAAAGTTTAAACGTATATACTATTGGTTAAGGTATAACATGTATCACAGCAACAAATAGAATTTCTGTTTAAGTTATATTTATAAGCTCTAATCATTAGAATTTAATTTAATTTTTATTTAATTTAAATGACATAGTTAAAATTAAAAATTTCTAATCTGCGGAAAATAATGATCTACTGAAGAACCCAGTAAAAGAAGGCATCATGCGAAATAACTCAATTACTTAATTGGTAAAAGACCATGAAGGCCATCAGGCCAGTGTCCTTAGGAATAAGGACCAAGGACAGACATGCGATCAACTGAATATGAAGGGCAAAAAGAAACCTCAAATTATGCAGAAGTTAGTTACTAGGTAATTAGAGGCAGGGAAATTACTTAGTGCCCTGATCAGAAATAGAAAGAAGGAAAAATATGCTTCTAGACAGAGTGGATAAGATTAGAACATAGTGAATTCCAGTTTACAGTTAGGCTTTGAAGTGGAAATATTACTTTGAAGTGAAATGATCTACTTGAAAATGCAGGTCGGACACACTCGAGAGGCACAGAAAGGTATGAGTAGATTTTAAAACCTTGACACTGTTGCCCTAAGAGGACAGCATAAAGAAAATTAATTTTAAAATGTCACCTGAAATAGACTGGGAAATAGAAAACACTATTCAAAACGAAACTCACAGAGGGAAGGGGCGAGAAATGGAAAAAATAAAGGGTCATGAAAGCTAATTATACTTTCACAAGTGGAGAAATGACTAATAGAGATAGATCACAAGCTTTAGTTAGAAGTAACAGCATGCTGGTGGCGGATATACCTAGCCATTACATACAGAATATATAGGCTTTTGCTTTGTCTGGTTCTGGTGAAGGGTAGGATGGGATTTAGTTATTGACTAATGATGCATAATAGAGAAAGCTTAGTAAATATTTATTATAAACAAACAAAAATTGTATGGCACCTAGGTACTTAGTGGTAGAATACAAGCTTTGCATATGTGAGGGCTTGAAACCTGGTACAGTGAAACAGAAAACTAAGATATAAAACTAAGATATAAACTAAATCCACCTTCAAAGTGGAAAAATACTTTTAGAACGATGTTAAATAAAATTCTGCCACACTTAAGACCTCTTGCAGCTCTCTCTTCCCAGATGAGACCCGGAACAGCGGCACACGAACGGCTCCTCTGCTCCTAAAAGACCATGATCCTGGAAGCCTACTAACTATTTTCAGCACCCAGCAGCTTCTTACAGAAATGCTTCTAGGCTGTGAACTGAGATGCAACATCATGCCGCCTCTGGAGCGGAAAGGTCTTTCTCTCTCTCGGTTTTTCCTTTCCGAGGTGGCGGTGGTGGCCGCGGGGCGACCGCCATCTTACAGAGCCACTAACCAGAGGTACGAGCTTGCAGTGACGCAACTTCTGGCAGAAATTTTTCTGGACTTAATTACTAAAATAACAGAAATTCAAAACCGCATGGCCTCGACCTCGTATACTCTTCATTCTCAGCAATGGAAAACAAATTATCAAATGATGCCTTTACAGCAGGTTTGATTGTTGGGGGAAAATTCCAAATAATAATAGTGAGTTTTCTGTTGAAATATTGAATGTAATCAAAGTATAGACAGAGTAAAGTGAAGATCATTGGCCACAAAGGTGGGGATGGGTGGGAGGGGGGTATACTGGGGTTCTTGGTGGTGGAACATGTGCACTGGTAAAGGGATGGGGGTTTGATCATTGTATGTCTGAGACTTAAACCTGAAAGCTTTGTAACTTTTTTCATGGTGATCCAATAGTAATACAAAAAAAAAAAAGACCTCTTGCAGTACAAAAAATAAAAATCAGAGTTCCTTACAAAACATCAATGCCTGTGCAGACACTGGATTATGTTTAAAACGTAACATTTTCCAGTAGAATTGGAGAGATAGTACAGGGGCAGGGCACTTGCAATAAGCCAACCTGGATTCAATCTCTGGCACCATGGACTCTACCCCAAGCCCACCAGGAATGATTCCTGAGCAGAAATCAGGAATAAGCCCTGAGCACACCTGGGTGTGGCCCCCCAAAAGCAAAACAAACAAAAAATTAATTATTGAGTCAGAGAAATACTATAGGTGTTAAGATATATATCCTGAATCAGCAGACCCAATCTGGATCCGTGGAACAACATGGAGCATGACTCAGTGTGACTATGGAGGCCCTCAGCATTACAAGAGTGGCCGGGGTAACCCCATGCACCAGAGGGCTAATGCAAAAGAGCTGGGACCTGGATTGAACCACCTGTCCAATTGGCCACACTCTCCAAGAGGGACCTCCAGGCCTTCTCAACAGCATTTGGGAGCCACCCATCAAAAAGAAATGCTACTAAAAAAATCCAACTCTGTTAAGAAAGTCAAAATAAGGAGACAAGGTATCATAAAATAAACAGTAGAAAAAAGTTTACTCAAAGAAATAATAGCAGGAAGCTCCCCAAATCTGGGGAAGGAACTGAATAAACAAGTCCACAAAGCTAACGGAAAATATCACTGAATCACTGTCATCCCCTTGTTCATCGATTTACTGGAGCGGGCACCAGTAATGTCTCCATTCGTCTCAGCCCTAAGATTTTAGCAGCCTCTCCTTACTCATCTTTCCCAAGGACTGGAGGCTCTTTCAGGGTCAGGGGAGACATAGTAAGACAAATGTAAGAGTCTGATACTAAGAAACACAGTAGTGAAACTAACAGCAGTTTAAATCAAAGAGAAACATGTTGAAAAGGGCTAAAGAAGAAGCTATCTGACTTATAAAGGCATTCCCAATAAAGGTTTCAACAACATTCACAGCAAAAACTAAAATGAAATGGCATATTCTAAATATTCAAAGTTATAGATGTCATCCACATGCTATATTTCACAAGAATCACTTTTGATGTGAAGGAAAGTTTAATTGCTAAAGAAACTGATCAAAATTAGACCTCTTCACATAAGAAATATAGGACGGTAATTTTCACGTAAAATATATATACGTACATGTATTTTGTAAATATATCATATATATTGGTATATGTATATATTTAGTTTGGGTTAATCCTGTAGTGCCCTAGATTTACTCCTAGTTCTGTGCTCAGTGGTCACTCTAGCTATACTCAGGAGGATGTATGTTGTGCTGGGGACTGGACCTCAGTTGGCCGCATGTAAAGCAAATTATTGTTATTCCAAGAAAATATCTAGTCCTGAGGCTGGAGAGATAGTACAGAGGGTAGGATGCTTTCCTTGAAGGCAGTTGATCCGGGTTCTATCCTTGGGATCCCACATTGTCCCCCCCAAATACTGCCAGTAGTAATTCCTGAGTAAAGTGTCAGGAGTAAACCCTGAAGATCACCAGGTATGCCAAAAAAAGAAAAAGAAAATGACAAGTTGGTATAACTACATATTTATATTAGATAAAATACACATATACTGAAAGAAGATACCAAGAGCCAAAGACAGATAGAGCAATAAGTTCAACAATCAACAGAAAAATGTACCAAATATTAATATATATGCACATAGCACAGCAGCACTTTAATATAAATATATTTTTTAGAGTACTTAAGAAGAGATGTTTAAGATAACATAGTAGTAGTAGAATTTAGCATGCACTTACAGCAATGATTATCAAAACTGAAAATTACCAAGGGATAAAAGGCCTTAAATGATGAAGCAGGGTAGATATAATAGATATTTACAGGACATTCTGCTCAAAATATCCAAATATATATTTTTTCAAGAGCTTACAGAACAATTGAAAAAAACAAAGAATATATTGGGAAACAACATAAGTCTCAATATACTTATGAATACTTAAATAGTATTAAGCATCTTTTCAGAATGTTACTGAAATTAGAAATCACACTAAAGAAGAAAGAATGAAAAGCATAAATTTGTGGAAATAACATTCTGCTGGGCAACTACTACACAAAGAAAATTATCAAATGTGAAATCTAAACATATCTAACGATGAATGAAAATAAAGACTCAGCAGAGCCTATGAGATACATAAGAAAGAAAGATTATGAGAGAAGTTAATGCAATTCTGATCTACCTCTAGAAATAAGATGAATCACACAAAAAAAAATAGTTTACATTTAACAGAACTATGAAAGGAAGGAAAAGAAAAACCAGAAGTCAGAAAGGAAATAAAGTAAATTAGAGCAGAAATAAACAAAAGAAAATGATCAAAAACGACAATCTAAAAAGTCAGTGAAACCAAGAACCTGTTCTCTGAAAATAAGACAATCCTTTAGCTGGACTCACAAAGAAGATAAAGCCCAAATATATAAAACCAGAAACAAAACAGTCCCAACAATGCAGCAGAAAAACAAGGACAGTGAGAGAGTTAAGGATTAATTTTATGGCAACAAATGATCAAGGTAGCAGAAATGGACAAAATAGAAACAAATATTATTCCAAGACTGAATCAGGAAGAAATGGAGAATCAAATAGATATGTCACTGTCATCTCGTTGCTCATTGATTTCTTCGAGCGGGCATCAGTAACGTCTCTCATTGTGAGACTTATTGTTACTGTTTTTGGCATATCCAATACACCACGGGTAGCTTGCCAGGCTCTGCAGTGCAGGCGAAATACTCTTGGTAGCTTGCCAGGCTCTCCAAGAGGGGCAGAGGAATTGAACACGGGTAGGCCGAGTGAAAGGCAAACGCCCTACCGCTGTGCTATCACTCCAGCCCAATCAAATAGATATATTGTCAGTACAAAAATAAAATTGTAATCAAAATCCTCTACTATCCAAAAGAAGTCCAAGGCCAGATGTTTCACTTATTATCCCTAACAAGATATCAATAACATTTAATATCTATCATTCTCATACTCCTCTATATACTTGAAAAGGGGAAATATAAAAAATATAATATTACACTAATTTTGAAACAGGCATGTACATCACAAATATAATACTATAGGACAATAAATCTGATGAATATAAATGCATATATTCTTAAAAAAATACTAGCAAACTAAATTCAGTAACACATTATGAGAATCATGCACCATGATCAAAGTGAGAGTCATCGCAGAATGGAAGTGCAAGGATAAGTCATCATAAGTAAAACAATATACGTAATGTATTACATCAAAATGAAAGGTAAAAGTCATATGATCATCTCATTGGATTATGTCATATGATCATCTTCTTTGATAAGATTCAACTTTTATTCAACATTAATAAAACTTCAAAAATTATATGTAAGAAATGTATTTCAACATACATCCAATATGTAAAAAAAAAACACAGAAATCATCAAATAATGAAAAACTGAAAGCTTTATATCAATAAAACAAGGATGAACACTCATCACAAATATTCCATAAAGTGTCAGAAATACAAGGAATAGAAATTAAACAAGAAAAGGATATAAAAGATGTCCCAACTGAAAAGTACAAAGTAAAATTACCACCACTTGCAGTTGGCATAAAAGCATAGAAAATACCAGATTTCCATATTATGTAGTTAGAATAAAAAATGCAGAAAAGTAAAGGCCATAGTAGCCTGAGAGAAAAAAGGGACCAAGGCAATTGCTGTGCACATGATACATATGTTATAAAATGAACACACAAATACAAAAATTGGCTGTATTTCTGTGTGCAAATAATGAACGATTAGAGAAATCAGGAAAGCTACATCATTTGTTATTTCATTGTAAAGAAGGGGAAAAAAAGGATACATTTAACCTGACAACCTGTATGTGAAAAAACTATGACAATATTGAAACATAAAACATTCCATGCTCATAAAATAATTATATGACTGAAATAGTTGTATTACAGCAATATATTCAATGAAATCTGTATCAAATTATACTACAATTTTCATAGAATTGGAACAAAAATCATGCAATGTATTTGGAAGTAGAAAATACACTGAAGTAGAAAAAGAGCAAAGCAATCCTCAGGAAAATAGAACACAAATGAAGGTTTTTGTACTCTCCAACTTCACTACAAAGTGAGTAAAGCAGCATGATTCTAGACAAAAACACATCGATCAATAGTACTGAATTAAGAATAAACAAAACCACTCATGCTTGAACAACTAATCTATGGTGGAGTTAAGAGCCTACAAGAATCAAGTATTGTCCATAAATTGATGGGAAATGGAATAATCTTATACAAATTTAACCACTAACACCATACCTTAAAATAATTCAAAATGGATTAAAGTCTTGATTATAAGACCTCAATAAACAGAAGAAATAAATAAGAGAAAATACTTGCAATGCACTCATTGACATTACTTACAGAGATTTAGCGGATACTCAAAACTAATGGACTGGAAAATGAAATAAATTATGAAATAAATGGAATTACATCAGGCTAAAAAGTTTCTTTAAAGCAAAAGAAATCTGAATCAAAACAAAAACATTCCAATGAATTATATTTGTATATCAAATGCCTGATAAGAGGTTAACATTCCACTTTAACAAAGAACCCATAAAATTAAACAAAAAAAAAAGAAATTTAAGTATGATCAGAAGATCTGGTTAAATACTCTTCAATGAAGAAATACATATGGCAAAGAGAAATATAAAAGTATGTTTTGTTAGAGAAATGCAAATCAAAACAATAATGCGATATCACCTCACACCAATGAGAACTATTATTATACAAATAATAATAAATGTTGTAAATAATAATGTGGAGAGAAGGGAGTCCTTGTACTATGCTGGGAATAAAAAAATCAGTGCAGGAATCATATTGAACAGTAATGAGATTGTCTCAAAAATTGTTAAAAAAGTTAATTCCCGATGATTTAGTTATTCACATTTGTGAAATTCACTGTCACTGTCACTGTCATCCTGTTGTTCATGGATTTGCTCTAGCGGGCACCAGTAACATCTTCGTTGTGAGACTTGTTACTGTTTTTGGCATATGGAATACGCCACGGGTAGCTTATTAGGCTCTGCTGTGCAGGCGGGATACTCTCGGTAGGTAGCTTGCCGGGCTCTCCGAGAGGAATGGAGGAATCGAACCCAGGTTTGCTGAGTGCAAGGCAAACGCCCTACCGGCTGTGCTATCACTCCAGTCCTTAAAATATAGAACACTAATTCAAAAATATAGAACATTAATTCAGTGAAATGCAAATATGCCCATTTTACGGCAAACTGTAAACAGCATGTCCATCAACTGAAGAATGAATAAAGATGTGGCATATGCACAACTCAATAGTACTCAGCTACAAAAAGAAATCCTTCCATGTTCAATAACCGAGATGTCAGTTAAAAGCATGAGCTTTAGCCGAATAAGCCAGATGGAGAAGTTCTAACATCACATAATTCCTCATCTGCTTAGTATTATTACACCCAGATCAATCCACATGCCCCTACTAGGACCCCAAAATATTCCAAGGGGGTCACAGGTGAAAACTGTAGATTTGGGAGTCAGTCATGGCATAAGACTAGAGGATTAATCAGTAAGACAGGGCGTGGGATGGGTGGCTGGGTGGCAGCACGGGACAGAAACAAGTTAGGACAGGGGCAACCGTTGGCAAAAGATTGAGAAACACTGTAGGATAGGGAGAGAGGAAAAAGGGAACAATAGATAATCACAGAAAAAAATATAATTTTGGACTCTTAAGACTGATGAGTGGATATCAGAAGGGACGGGAACTGGGTAAACCGAGACAAAGACAACAAATGTTAGAGAAGGACAGAATTTGACTAGAAGTGAACTTAACCTAGCGCAAACACACATGGGCTTTCAAAGAGGCACACCTGAAATGTATGCGATGTTCTAAAACAATGTTACCATAATAGCAAACTGTTCTATTACTATATGATTCTTATTAATTTGATAGATATAAGACTAAATAATTTTAAATTTTTCATTATGTGAATTTGATTAAGCTGTCAGAAGGTCAAAATTGTGCATTATAGTAACAGTGGTTATACTTTTCTAAAAATACCATTCAATGAACATAGTCACTTATAAATTACCATCAAATTACCTGTACTCTGAGATGAAATGTGGTAAAAGACATAGATAAGAACTTAATAAATTTCGAAAAAGAAGACTTACTGTTTTTTCTTTCCCAGATTCCACCTGTTCAGGCTTTGCTGTGCATATTTCCTGAGGCAGTCCTTTCATTTTTTGAATAGACTCATCATCTTCCTTAGAGGGAATCTGAGGCAAGCCAGAGGGAACATCTTCCTTCTTGATTGGGGGTTGTTCTGCTTCTTCCATTGACCTTGGAGACATTTTGTCTTCAGGTGTTTCTTTAGCAGTCTGTACTTGAGTTTTAAGTAAGTCAGGTTTCTGCTCCTCCTCTAAAGTTGAGATTTTGACTCCTGATGGTAGCTTCTCATCCTCAGGTACAGTTGTTTTGTCTTTAGAGGTTGGCTTTTGATCTTCAAGGATTTCCCTCTTTTCTTCTGGCCGTGGCATTTTGTCTTCCAAAGAAGGCATTTTGTCTTCAGGAGCTGTTTTTTTATCTTCAAGGACTGCCTCTTTTTCTTCTTGCAGTGGCTTTTTGTCCTCAAGGAGAGGCTTCTTGTCTTTAGGAGTTGGTTTTTTATCTTCAAGGACTGTCTCTTTTTCTTCTTGCAGTGGCTTTTTGTCCTCAAGGAGAGGCTTCTTGTCTTTAGGAGTTGGCTTTTTATCTTCAAGGATGGCCCCCTTTTCTTCTTGCAGTGGCTTTTTGTCTTCAAGGGGAGGCTTTTTGTCTTTAGGAGCTGGCTTTTTTTCTTCAAAGGTTGCCTTTTTCTCTTCTGGCAGTGCCTTTTTTTCTTCCAGGGGAGGTCTTTTGTCTTTAGGAGTTGGCTTTTTTTCTTGAGGAGGTGCCTTTTTCTCCTCTGATGGTGGCTTTTGGTCCTCAATGGGGGCTGCCTTTTCTTGTTGAGTTTGCTTTTTTTCTTCAGGAGGTGGTGGCTTTTTTTCTTCTGGGAGTGACTTTTTGTCTTCTGGAAGTGGCTTTTTTTCTGGAGGTGCTGAAGTCTTGTCTTTCTCTACTTTACTCTCTTGTTTTTTATCTGTGGCTACTTTAGGGGAAATTTTTTCAATCAAAGGGGTTTCTTTTCCTTTATCTGGAATGCTTTTCTCAGCATCTAATTTGACTTCTTGTTCCTTCTTTTTCACTTTTACTTGAGCAGGAACTATTTTCTGAGAAGGCTGTTCTGTTGAGACAGGCACAGGAACTGCTTTTGGTCCTGGCTGTGCAGGTAGCATTTTGCCCATGTCTCCAAGCTGTCCTGACATTGCTCTCTTGGTTTGGCAATTTAAACAAAGCCATTCTTGTATCTGCAAATAAAATAGTATTGAACAAATTAACTATGTGATAATGTATATGCTTTAGTACATTTACCAAAATAAGAATCTGGGAGTTTCTAGTAGCTTTTTTTTTAAATATGAGGAAGCAGTTTTCTAAAAAAGTGTAATAATGATATTTAAAGAAGACTGGAACATGACAATTTGTATTTGAAAAATCTGAGAAATCATTAACGATGAACAATTCACCAACCTTACCATGAAAACAAAAAATAGAACTGCTTTAAAGATATCAAAGATAGAACCAGGGAAATATCTGGGGGAGGTTTTGGAGAAAAAATGTATTTTATTAAAATAAAATATCTTAAAACTTGATACCTTTAAACTTAATTCTATCATTTTACATGCATTTATTCTGAAGACCTCCAGAGCCCAGCAACAGCCATGCTCAAGGCCCTTCTCTACACGTTCAGACGAGTCTCACGCATGAAGGAACCAGCAGAAGAACCCAGGTGTGTGGGACCCGGGGCTGAGATCTCCAAGCATGCTCAGATCGGGACTGGGCCTCTTCAGCTCAGATCCCCCATTTTCCAGTAGCTAGGTGGTCACACCCAGGGACTGCCCCTGGAGAAGTGTAATCCCACCAAAGATCAACATCCAGAGACAATAAAACCAAGCTCCCAGAAACGGGCGGCCTGTGACATTTTATAGCCTAGTTCTCCCTCTGGGAGAACCTGGCAAGCTACCGAAAGTTTCCTACCCACATGGGAGAGCCTGGCAAACTCCCTGTGGCGTATTCATGCCAAAATCAGTAACAATGATGGGTCTCATTCCTCTGACCTTAAAAGAGCCTTCAATGCAGCATTATTGGAAAGGACATTTAAAGAGAGGCTTCTAAAATCTTTGGCTAAGATGAATGGAGATGTTACTGAGACCACTCAAGAAATTCGACAATCAAAGGGATGATGATGATGATTCAAAATTATTTGTTTATCATTTATTAAAATAATTGTATTTTATATTAATTTTCTTTCAGCAAACAATTAATTAAAAAGTCATTTTAGGATTTAGCCTGTTATCTGCTACTTCTTTTTTTTAAAAAATTTTTTTTTGCTTTTTTTTTTTTTGGGTCGCACCCAACGATGCACAGGGGTTATTCCTGGCTTTGCACTCAGGAATTACCCCTGGCAGTGCTCAGGGATCCATATGGGATGCTGGGAATCGAACCCGGGTCAGCCGCGTGCAAGGCAAAGGCCCTACCCGCTGTGCTATCACTCCAGCCCCTCTGCTACTTCTTGACATAGATTGAATATATTTTTATTCTCCAGAGTAGAACAAGGTTTTTGATATAAAAACAATTTGATTTTTAATAATATCAAAAGTTTTCATCTCACTGAGCAAAAGAACATTCGTAGGCTCAAATTACTTGTTGGTCTTCTATTCCTAAGAGTTTTCTCAACTACTTATTGAGATGGTTCTATTTATTTCCATGCCAGTTTAATAGATAGGCCACCCACACCAGATTAACTGAGTTGATCCTGAGACATGTAAATTTTAAACAGAGACAGGGAAGAGCTGATTTTTACATAAATTTTGGGTAATTATTTTGCAAATTATGAACTGAATATTACTCTTTCATAATTCATGAAAAGAGATCACACAAGGTAGATTATTTTAGACTAATAATATTAAAGAATTTCTCCCTTGCTGTTTGTTTTTAATACTTTATGTAAGAAATAAACTTTGTACAAGTTTCTTTAAATTGCTACCATTTATTGGGTACAAATTCTGCAAGGATAAAGTGCATGGTTTTGGTCATAAAATAGTATTACTTTTGAGGGGGGAGGCATTTTGGGTCACACCCGGTGATGCACAGGGGTTATTCCTGGCTATGCACTCAGTAATTACTCCTGGCAGTGCTCAGGGACCATATGGGATGCTGGAAACGGAACCCGGGTTGCCACGTGCAAGGGCAAATGCCCTATCCGCTGTGCTATAACTCTAGCCCCGATAGTATTACTTGTATATGTTGCATTCTCTTCTAAAAATTTCTATTTGAAATTGCTTTTCATAGATAACATTTTCCAGTTGTGTTATTTATACATAAAAATTGATTTTTGTTGTAGAATATTTTCAGAGATCTAAGATTTTTATAAAAATTGAGCTTTACAATGACAAATTTGTAATCTTTAATCCATTATCATTTGTATATGCTTATCTTAAAAAGATAAATGTTAATTGTTTTTCTTTGATAAAACTTTCTATAAAACAGTAGTATGGGGCTGGAGCGATAGTATAGCGGGTAGGGCATTTGCCTTGTAGGTGGCCAACCCAGGTTCAATTCCCAGCATCCCATAAGGCTTCCTGAGGAGTGATTCTAAGTGCAGAGGCAGGAGCATCCCCTGTGTATCGCCAGGTGCAATCCAAAAAGAAAAGAAAGAAAAATATTAATATGTATTTGCATGCGGGTGACCCGGGTTCGATTCTTCTGTCTCTTCAGAGAGCCTGGCAAGCTACTGCAAGTATCAAGCCTGCATGGCAGAGCCTGGCAAGCTAACCATGGCGTATTTGATATGCTAAAAACAGAAACAAATCTCACAATGGAGACATTACTGGCACTTGAGCAAATCGATGAACAACGGGATGACAATGCTACAGCGCTATGTATATGTTCATTTACTTTTTGAGTGCATAGTCATCTACTATTAAGTTTTTTATTTTGTCTAATCAACAATAAGCTAATTTTTGGCTTCCTTAAATTTCATAAAAAAAAGGGAACAGAGGCCAGAGGGACAGTATAGTCGGTTAGGTGATCACCTCACACATGGACAATTTCAGTTTGATCCTCAGCACAGCATATGGTGCCCCAAGTCCCACGAGAAGTGACTGTGAGAATCAGAAGATTCCTTAGTATGATCATAGAAAAGGGGGGAATGTGAGCAGTTAGCTCATCTCTTCTCACCCAGGAAGGATATATGACTTAACTGAGCTAATTGGTTGACAGTACCACTTGGTGGGAAGCAGCTCTGGCCAGGAAGAATGTATGACTGAGTTAATGGACTAAAAGAACTACCTGGTGTTTACACAGACACGAAGCTGGAGAGTTAGGAACCGATACACCCTTGTCTTGTATCCTGTGTCTAACTGATAACATGCTTTCTTAATGTATGGGAATGCCTTGCTTTCTTGATGTCTGGGAATGCCTTGCTTTCTTGATGTCTGGGAATGCCTTGCTTTCTTGATGTCTGGGAATGCCTTGCTTTCTTGATGTATGGGAATGCCTTGCTTTCTTGATGTATGGGAATGCCTTGCTTTCTTGATGTATGGGATGCCTTGTTTTCTTCATGTATGGGAATTGGGAATGTCTTCCTAATTTGGAATGTTTTCTTGATATATTGTTCCTGTATGCTTTTGTTCATCTATGAAATGTTTGAAGTCATTTCTGCCTTTGGAATTGTTTATCTTTGAGCTTGTTCTTGAGGCCTGTGTGCCCAGGATGGCTGTAAACCCTCAGGGTCGAGCTCTGACCTGCTTCGTCAGGACAGTTCGGCCCCAACTAGATGCAATAATAAAGTCTCAGTGTGACTGAACAGGATGACCTCTCAATACCTGTAGGGAACCTAACCAGAGAATGGCAACACTCCCCCGATAAAGGGCTCCTGACTGAAGACCTGACACAACTGCTCCAGCACTCCTGACAATTCCTTGGGCCCCTGATCGCAGCTATCCTGGACTCATTGCTGTAACCACCACTGATGCTGTTGCAGGAATAGTTCTTCAAGCCTTGGTCCAGACACACAACTTCGTCTAAACATGAAAAAATGACTCTTACCACCTTTGGACAATGCTACCTACTGTCAACCATGATGTTGAGCAACAATTGGACACTCTACAGCAAGTGCTACTTTGGGTCCAGGGCTGGGTTAATATCTTAGAGTAACAAATGAGATTTTCGAGTGTTTAAGGATCTTTGGCTTGATTTGTAGGACCTCATCTTCCCCCAGTTCTTTACCTTGAGGATGCCGGGCTCCCAAGGATTTATTCTTGTGGATCAGGTTGCCAGGCAAAGTACTGCAAGGGAGGGCTGATACCCCGGCCCAGCTCCCTGCGAGGTATTCCGGTATAGCTTAGAGGTTACTCCAAAACCAAGGATTGATTGGGCCTATGAGGAGCCCCCTGCATAGACCTGATCATCCTTTCCTTCCTCTCCCTGCAAAAATGGAGTCTTTATGTCACAAGGGATACCGGACAATGCCTATCCTGACCACATTTAATTTAAAACAAAACAGGGAGAGATGTAGGGAGCCATTTTACCTTACTGATTTTATCCTGTCACTATTTGTTTAATCACTAGCTAACCCCGTGCCACACCTAGCAAAGGTTGCCACTCCTAATCTTACTGATCTTATCCTATCAGCATTTGTTTATTACTAGCTAAATCCTGTGCCACACCCTGCATTTCTGTTGGGGGTCCTGGCACCACCTCCTCCCAACAGGGAGGTATAAATACTGTAACTGCCATAGAATAAATGCCTTTTCTCCCTCCTCTGGGCTCTGCGTCTGTTCTTTCGGCTGCGCCCTACGAAGGGTTCTCCCTGCTGAACAGAACGAGACCTCCACATCGACTTCTACAAATACCCCTATTTGGGACCACAACATCCAAAAGGAAAGAGAGATATCAAATTGAAATGCTTCACTACAGAGGCGGGGTGGAGTGGGGGAGATGGGACTGGGGGGGTGGGAGGGATACTGGGTTCATGGGTGGTGGAGAATGGACACTGGTGGAGGGATGGGCTCTTAAACATTGCATGAGGGAAAAACAAGCACGAAAATGTGTGAATCTGTAACTGTACCCTTGCTGTGACTCACTAATTAAAAAATAAATAAATTTTAAAAAATTAAAAAAAAAGAAATACAAAAAAAAAAATCTCAGTGTGTGTTTTGTAATCCCTCTGGACTCTTTGTCTCTCTGAATATTGAGGGGTGGTCCTGATCCTAACAGTGACCTCTGAGCACAGAGACAGGAGTAAACTCTGAGTATACCCAGGAGTGCCCCCAACACCCCTGACCCTGCATCCAAAAAGTTTGGGGAAAGAAAGTAATTTGTTCCATTTTGTAAAGGGTTCTGGCCCTTGTGTTAAATGATCCCTAGAGGAAATACTTTCATAACACCTACAGAAACTCAATCTTGATCTGTGCTGTGGTCTAAAAAAACATTTCTTGGCTAAGCCATTTTTAGGACATATTCATTCATAACCTGGCATTTTAGAAAACAAAACAGATGCAAATAGCTGTATCACAAGGTTATTTTGTCATACTCAGTTTAAAAAACAAATGCAGGTGTATATTCATCATTCCCAAGACATGTCCTGATGTAAATGTGTTAGGGAGTTTTTTTATATACCAGGATACTGATTCACCCATTGACCTTAGGATAGCCTGCTGAAGTTTTCGATACCTTATCAAGTACAGGGTACTGAAGATCAAGTAATACTAACAGTTAACAGGGAGAAAATTACTCAAATACCAGGTCCTATTGCCAGACTACCCTAAAATAATCCTTAAATCCTATTAAAAACCTAAGGCCTACAACTTTACTGCATAAGATTGACATTAAAAAAAAGACTGGGACATTCTTGTACTATAGTAACAGAACAAGTTTATTTTAGCAGGCCTGATTTAAAGGACCCATTCCAAATCCTAATGCTTATTAATAGGAGAAATTTTGTTCAAAACCGACAAAGTCAAGCAGCCTACACAGTCCTAAGCCTATGTGAAAAAGAGTTAAAACATACGCTTTGTACTGAATTTAAACAGCTAACCTCACAGCATTAACTCAAACTTTACAACTGGGACAGAATAAAAGATGAAATATACTGATTTAAAATATGCTTTCCTCAAACTGCATTCACATGCTTCTTTTGGGAGGATATATGGTTACTCACAACACTCCTCATAAAATATACTGAAATTTTTTTTCTGACTGTTATTTTATTTTTTTAATGCAATGTCTTTGGGTTAAGCTGCTAAACATTGCATGAATAGACTTACTCCTGTCTACCCTAGACTAAACCAACTTTTTCTATGCATCACCCCCAAATATAATCAAGTAACTGAATGATCCTCAAAACTCTCCTACACCAATATCAGCCAATATAGCCTAATATGCTGACTTTTCCAGTACTTTTGACAACTTCATCACCTGTCAAATTGTCAGACTATCCATCTGAGACACAGCCGTAACATATAAACTAAAGTTACTCAGCTCTGGAGTGCTTGGAGACTCCATGCAACAATGGGGCATGCGAACGAGTAAACCAGTGAAAAATCTCACACTTCTAAAACAGTATCCTACATGAGATGATTGAGTATACAACATTTCCTCAATATACTTGGGCCCCAATTCTGGGCATATTCTGACTAGCACCCAGACTCTAACCTCATTTATTACTTATGGTATTTCAAAAATATTTATTCTTCTATATCTGCCACGTTGTATTTGAATCTTCAATAAAACTCACCTCAACTCAATAAAGCCCATATAATCCTTATGACCTTACACCCATACTCCTTCAACTGATTAGTCACTGGAGCCCTTCTGCCTATGTCCTGTCTCCAAACTTGCCTAAATGACCGTTAGATTCTTGTTGATTTCTCCTGAATTGTCTACCTTTTGAGGCTTTATAAGAAACCTTTCAAGATTTCACTGTCAAAATTTGTTTTATTATTCTGAATACTTCTTTTCATCTCTGTTTCTATGTATTTTCAATCCCAAATTGCCATGTTGGTTTCATAAATTCCACAGGGGCAGCTCTACATTTACCTTCAGAAAGAAGCAAATACAGAAGGTAAATATTTGTCTAATTTCAAAAATATTAAAGGGAAGGAATGGTGATTCTGTTTCCATTATTCAGAAGAAATAAATAATAGCTCTGTTCCATTGTTCAAAAGTGATGAATGATTTTTGGATCCTACAATTTACGAGTCATGGAAGCCCTTGTGCCTATTCCTTTATCTCCCAGCTTGCCGAGTGAACCTTCTGATGCTTGGTGATTTCATTTGTATGATAAGTGGATAATGCAAATGGTATATTTTAATATATTAATATATTTTTTCAATATATTATAGATTAAATAGTGACAGAAAGTAATCTCCTTCCTGACCTAAAATTTAGTTAAAATAAGGCTCACGAGCTGGGGAGGCAACTCTCAGGGCTGGAAACATGTCTGGTATGCAGAGGCCCTGGTAAGCTCTGCCAGGTCCCACAACCACTACAAGGTTCCACAATCCACATGCAGAGGACCCGGTAAGCTCTGCAAGGCCCCACAGCCACTGCCAGTGTGGCCCTAGCAGCACCAAGTACTAATGGGCCTGAGTACTACCAAGTACTACTGGGCCTGAGTACTACTGGACAGAGTACTGCCATGGGAACCCAAGCAACACTTGGAAGATATCCAATAAAATAATGCTTTGTACGTCTACAAGCAGTGTTAAATTAATACGACAAGGGCCTGTAATGGATAAATAGATAGGTCATTAACTCAATATTGAGAAAAAGGATCCTATTCTGACAGCTTTGGTTACTTGGTCACAAGACTGATTTCCATTTAACTGACAATATACGGTTAAGTCTCATAGTTTTTTTAACTTTTCACATTAATTGTTCGCAAAATTAACTGTTAACTGATGACACTAGTACATCATAATTATGGTGACAAAATACACATATATTTATTATGCTTCTATATATCACTGTGTCACTGTATCACTGTCATCCCATTGTTCATCAATTTGCTCGAGCGGGCACCAGTAATGTCTTGAGACTTGTTGCTACTGTTTTTGGCATTTCGAATACGCCATGGGTAGCTTGCCAGGCTCTGCCGTGTGGGCGGATACTCTTGGTAGCTTGTCGGGCTCTCCGAGAGCAACAGAGGAATCGAACCCGGGTCAGCCGAGTGCCAGGCAAATGCCCTACCCACTGTGCTATCGCCACCCAAAAGATACGACTTAAATAAGTTAAATCTAAAAACAACTTGTCCCATTTTTCCCACTATAGGGGGAAGGTGGGGACTTCCTCAGCGGTGTCTGGGGACAGGGGGGCCCCTCCCAGCAATACCATACGCCCCTGGGCAGGCCTGATGGCTCAGCACTGGGGAAGGAGCTGAGGGCCAACAGTGCGACCCCTGGCAGTGCCATTGAAAAGTGTATGTAAATTTCTTCAGGGAGTTTACATTCAACTGGAGAAAATAAGATTAGGTCAAACAATTATATAGGAGAGAGATGGATAGATGTATACATATCCATAAAGAGGGTAATGGAAAGAATGAAATAAACATAACAGGAATGTCTGATGAATCAATTTAGAAAATAAGAAATGTAGTAACTTACAAGTTACACAAGATTTTTTGAATTTAAAGAATGCTGAATCATTTTCCTTGTATATTGTTTTTTCTTTATGCTTTAAAATTTTTTAATTCCAGCAAAATCCAGGAATTAGAAGAAATAATGATATTAAAAATACACAAAGGAAAATAGAGCAATACAAAAATTTTCTATTTCTTGAAAACCTGTACATTTAAATTTTATTAAGAGGGAAAATAAGAAAATGTGGTAGATAGTGCAAACTCAGAGATATAAATTAGGAAGCAAAATTGAGAAAATTTTTGACAATGATAGAGTACAGTCAAATCTTCAAAAATGTATTTTTGGAAAATTCAAATTATAGGCATTATTACAATGACCAGTAATACTGTAAAATTTTTTACATAAAATTTCAGACAATATATCATATATAAAGCTATAAAACTTTTGGGGCTGGAGCAATAGCACAACGGGTAGGGCGTTTGCCTTGCACGTGGCCGACCCGGGTTCGATTCCCAGCATCCCATATGGTCCCCTGAGCACCTCCAGGGGTAATTCCTGAGTTCAAAGCCAGGAGCAACCCCTGTGCATCGCCGGGTGTGACCCAAAAAGAAAAAAAAAAAAAAAAAAAAGCTATAAAACTTTGTAGCTCTCAATTTTTTTTTACTGTTTACAAAAATTAATTCCCTCAAGTTTTGTATTATTCTACTTAGGTTTAGAATTGACAAGTACTTTTTTAGCTTCAAAAAACACTTTGGCCTTCTAAAAGTATTTTTGCTAAACACGCAGATGTACTGCGTTCAATCTCTAATACTACATAATCCCCTGAGGACTCTCAGGAGTGACCCCAGAGCACAAAGCTGGAACAATTTCCCAAGAACCCCCAAATATGTTCCCTCCACCAAAAAAAAAGTTATAGACATTTTTATTCCTTACTAGAAACCCCACTAATTATTTTTTGGAGTAACAATCTGGCAATTAATTAAACATCATTACCTTAGAGTATATAAAAATTCAATATATAATACACTATTGGCATATGTGAGTTTTACTCGTTGGAAAATGTTTACCAGACTTAGCATTAAATTTTTCTTAACAGGTAAACTTGTGAAACATGATTACTATTCCTAATTTGCTGAAAGATTAAATATCAAAGGAACTATGGCTTTATTCTTTATTTTACTTATAAGATGAAGGAATAATCAAGAAATAAATATTCAGTGTAACATAGCATTTTGTCTTACAGTTAAAAAATATAGAAGATGGTATACCTATGGCTAAGATTACTATATTAAAATAGGAAATAATTATGCTTATTAAGGCTTATTTTTACATATATTACATCAGCGCTCAGACACCTTACTGCTTTTCCTGTTTTAAAAATAAATTTAGGGACTGGAGTGATAGCACAGCGGGTAGGGAGTTTGCCTTGCATGTGGCCAACCCGGGTTCAATTCCCAGCATCCCACCTGGTCCCCAAGCACTGCCAGGAGTAATTCCTGAGAGCAAGATCCAGGAGTAACACTTGTGCATCACCCGGTGTGACCCAAAAAGCAAAAATAATAATTATTAAAAATTTAAAATAAAAATAAATTTGTTTTATAAACTATAACTTCTAATGAATAAAATATAAAAAATATATTTCACTTGTATTATTGCTAGCATTGAGCAAATTTAGGAAACTCAAAGGTCAATCACATTTAGGGAAGGTGGTTTGGGTCACACACAATGATGCTCAGGGGTTAGTCTAGGCTCTGCACTAAGGAGTTACTTGTGGCAGTGCTCAGGATGCCGGGGTTCAAAACCCAGGTCAGTCACATGCAAAGAAAATACCTTACCAGCTTAACTAATGCTTCAGCCCACCATCACATTTTAATCAGTGATTTATTTAACATTAATAACTATGCTTTCATAATTTATTTTTAAGTAGATAAATTAGGAAAAAGAGTATATAAAGATAACCAATCCTGATTGTAGGATATATGAATATATTAAATTGTCACATAGTACACTCCAATAAAATGTTTTTGTTCTAATATCACATAATCAAGACTTGTTAAAAAATAAAATAATATTCCAAAAATCCATTAATCTTCAAAGGAAAGTAGGAAATGAATGCAATAAAGAATGAAAAAAGGATGTTGCTGTGTTACTCAGCATTTTTCATCAATAAGTAATTTTCTTTATATAACACTTCAACTGTAACTATGGCAACAGTACCATTAAGGAAAATTTCAGGACTTCAGAACTACCTATTTTCTATATATCTTTTCTGTATCAGAATAATAAGACCTATAGCAGTGTGAAGTCTGCCATTAGAGATTCATATAATAAGACAATGGGAAAGTGATGGCTATGGAACCTAGGAGTATATGTGCATATATGCGTACGTATGAGAATTCTTAAAAGCATTTTCACACAAGTTTTATTTAAAAGACCAACTAGGCTGTAATCACTTAGAGTTTCACCACAGAGATATTAATCAGACTTGGGTGGTCCCTACTCAAAATTCTGTAAAGCAAAACTTAGCAATTCAGTGTAGTGTTTGTTTACTCGTATTGATTTTTCTTGCTTCACAGGTTTCTGTATTAATATCTAACAATTAAGAATATTGTTTTTTAAAATGAACATTTATACCAAAAAATCTACTTAGAAATGGCTTTTATTCAGTGACAGAACAAGTGTAAAACAATGTTCCTTGCAATTTATCACTAGTCTCAAAATCACATTTAGTCTCGGCATTACGGTGCTTTCATTATCTAAGGTTTATACAAACTTCCAATTCATCCTGACATGTTGATAGGCAGAGGTTCTGCTTTATAAAACATAAAATTTCCTTTTGATAGCTATAAAGGGGAGGGCTGAATTCACAGTTTATGTGCTTTTTTGGCAAATTATATGATCAAATATTCAGACTATGGAATAAAAATTTAGAAGTGCGTAATAATGAGTCTAAACTTTATAAACGTGCAGTAATATTTTGTGATACTTGTAGTCTTACTGAAAATTAATATGGTGTTTAGCACACTTATTTATTAAAAATTTATACTTCTGATGACTAGTATTTCTTTTTACAATAAAAAATAATACTCAAAACTCAGAAAACACACTTAAAAGTTGAAGATTTCTAGTTGTTTCATATGAAGATATAAGAAGTACATACAAATTTATTAAAGCAGAATTATTCACATGAAAATAAAGGAAAAACCAATTAAATGACTATTTCCAATGGAATTACTCAATTTGGAAGATTGAAATTAATGAATGTGATATGAGAGACTGCAGGCACCTTAAACTTATGTGAAGGTCAGGAAACTGTGGCTCCAGCCCAACACTGCCCAAGTGAACACCTGGGATAGCCCCTCAGTGTTCAAGGGCCTACGGGGCTACTAGGAAGCCTACACTCAAGGCATCAAGATGTTACACATGAGTGCATATGGTCCTGGGTATCTGACCTCCTATATTCTCCCAAGGCTCAAAAATACATATTTAATTGTATGGGTTCAAACTAAATAGGATTTATCTCTCCTTGAAGTCTTCCTTCCCTTCTTTCTTCTTTCCTTTTTCCCTTTGTTTCTTTCTGGAAAGAAGGTATAATAATAGTGAGCACAATATAACTATTCTATGGCGGAGTAATTTGTCTCTTTAGGATGCATTCAGAGGCATTAGGGTGATCACCTACAAGTATAAAAATGACAATTCCAAGAACACAGGATTTTTCACAGGTAAAACCAAATATCACTACAATTATGGGAAACAGTTCTATATCTTTTATTTTTTCTTTTTTTAAACAATTGTGATTCAGAGTTGTTAATGTTTGAGTTTTAGGCATACGATATTTCAATACCAATCCTATCAAGTGTTCCCAAATTCCCTCCCCATCCCATCCTTGCCTGTCCACTTGACAGGCACATTACAAAGTTTCAGTGGTTGCATCTTAGATCTCATATTTTCAGTTTTGTTGAGTCTGTGTTTTGTATATATAGCTAGAAAACTTACCCATATCACAGGTATAGCTGAAGCCCTGATGCCGTTTCATGCATTACTTCCCATTCTTATCTTTCGGAACCCCTTGGTTTCTTTCCTTGTCTGTCCTTATAAAAACACTGGGCTCTGGGGCTGGAGCAATAGCACAGCAGGTAGAGCGTTTCCCTTGCACTCGGCTGATACAGGTTCGATTCCCAGCATGCCATATGGTCCCCTGAGCACTGCCAGGGGTAATTCCTGAGTGCAGAGCCAGGAGTAACCCCTATGCATTGCTGGGTGTAACCCAAAAAGAAAAAAAAAACACTGGACTCAAGGTGATCTAGGCATCCCCTTTTACTGCAATATATTTATTTATCACACCACAGATAAGGGAGATCATCCTGTATTTGTCTTTCTTCTGGCTTCACTCAACATATCTTCCAGTTCTATCCATAATAAAAATTGAGTAAAATATTACCTTTATTTGCAACAAGTCCAAATATGTTCTTTTTTACATGTAATGTCTTTATTTCCCAGCTAAGAAATCTTTGCCTACCCATTCCAAGTCATCATGATTTTGTCTTTTTTCCTCTGAAATATTATTGTTTCCGATTTTAAATTTGTGTCTATATTATATTTTAATATATTCATTTTGAATGTTGAATTTAGCTAACTTGGCTTTAGCAAAATTGGAAGACAAATGGTTCCTTGACATTTAAGTTCACTGTTTTACAGTGCTACATTTTAGCTGATATTCATATGCTTAGTATGACAAATAGCCATCAATTAAAAGTATATATTCCATTATATGGATAGCAAATTAAATATTTAATAGGATATTCTCATTTCTCCAGTTTTGCACTCTATATCGCTACAAGAGGTGTGTATAAATTTTGTATGTGAAAATTATGTTAAAAATATAAATTTTATATTAAAACGTAGTCACTATTGAGAACCACAGACAATGTATGATTGAATTTTAAAGCAAGACTCACATAAAAGATTTTAACACACTTCAACAAGAAGTTATTTTATGTTTTGAAGAGATTATTTAAAGCACATTATAGCTGAATGAAAGGTGTAGAAAATTTTGCACGATAAAAAATTTTAAATGTAAAAGATTCATCAGTTACAGAATCTTGGGAAGGATATTTCAAAAAAATTGAATTTCACATGTGCTATCTGTCTCTAATCAGTAAGAATAAATTATAGAGTCAGGGATTGAATTTGGGAGAATAGTAGAAAGTCAGGAGCTGTAGATATAGGGAGTAGGTAGAAGCTCCTCTTGTGCACAGCTGACTGAAGTTCCCTCCCAAAAATCCTAATCAATGAATGAATGAATGAAAAATGAATTCCAATAGGAATGATCTCCGAGTGCAGTCATAAATAAGCTCTGAGCTTACTTATACCAGGAATGGCCCCCAAACAAACAAAAAACAAACATGTAAACAAAAGAAAAAGTCAAATTTGCAAAGATATTGCAACTAGTCAGCAACACATTATTTTACCCTGATCATTCATTCATTCACTGAAGAAATGAGTCATTCTATGCCCATACTCTAGGCATAGAATTGATGGACACATAATAGCAAATGCATGTCATATAAATGGGATAGTTTTCTTTTAGGATCACACCCAGAGATACTAAGGGGTTACTCCTAGCTCTGCACTCAGGAACTACTCTTGGCAGTGCTTGGGGGACCCAATGGGAAGTTAGGAATCAAACCCGGGTTGGTCAAGCGCAACGAAAATGCACTACCCACTGTACTATCACTCCAACTCCATCAATGGGATTTTACATATCATGCATTTATATAACTGCTTCCTATTACAACTGACTAACAAGCGAAGGATCCTATAAAAGTCAGGCCCCAGGCCTGATAGCCTCACAAATATTATTCACTAAAGGGATGAGTAGTCACCTAAGTGAACCATAAACACTCTATCCAACATTTGTATTCTAGATTCCCAGTCTCTCTCTCTCTCCTTTTAGTTTCCTAACAAGGAGAATATGAGACCAAAGATAAGTGAGGGATGAAGGAAACAGCAGAGATGGAAAATGAAGACTTGCCCAAAACACCTCAATGTTTAGTGCCCACAACTCCCCTACAATTTTGTGAGGGTCAGTAGCTTAAGACTGATGCTGGCAGAGACAGGAGGTATTCTATAAGTTCACTGCATACTAGAGAAGAAGAGTCATTATATGGGGAAATTCAGCTAGAAAGTCACTTTAATGCTTAACTGAATCAAATAAATACTTTTTGAGTCAAAAAGTATCATGATTGACTGACAACTTGAAAAGAGTCCAATAAAAAATATGCTTTAAAAAAAACTGCTTCCAATTTTGAGTTTGAACACTGTGCTTAGCTGCAACATAGAATTATAAATAGAATTTCCATTTTGGAGTCCATGCTTGAACCAGGTCAGCTGCATGCAAAGCAAGTGCCTTAACCCCTGCACTACCTCTCCAGCCTCCTGGACTTCCCATTTCTAAGATATAGATGATTTTCTTATTTTTGGTGGGATGCAGTAGCCTCATAGAGCTGAGAGGCTACTTGTGGGGCAAGCGTCTAAATCTCTGTACCATCACTCTAGGTCCAGGAGACTTGATTTTCCTGGAAAATTTAGCATGTAACTTCCTTCTTAGGCTGACTTTCATTTATATATCTATGTATATATATTGTATTTTAGAATATTATATATACATATATATATATATACACATATATATACTTCTAAAATCTCCGGACTAGGACAAATGGAGACGTTACTGAGACCGCTCGAGAAATTCGACGATCAATGGGATGATGATGATAGTGATGATGATGATGATGTATATATGTCACTGTCACTGTCATCCTGTTGTTCATCAATTGCTTGAGCAGGCACCAGTAATGTTTTCATTCATCCCTGTCGCATGCTAGTGTAGTCCAATGGTGTCTGCTCGCTCCAGGAAGAGCACTTTGTTGTTACGGTTACTGGTTTGGGCATATCAAATACGTCAGGGGTAGCTTGCCAGGCTCTGCCATGCGGAGGGCATATCTTGGCCATTGAGGAAATTACATGGTGCCAGGGGCAGCCGGGCAGCAGACTGCCAAGCTACTGGAAAACTGGGGATCTGGGTGGAAGAGTCTCAGTCCTGATCCAAGCAGGCTTGGAGATCTCAGCCACGGGTCCTGCATACCTGGGTTCCTCTGCCGGTTCCTTCATGGGTGAGGCTTGTTTGAGACTGTGGAGAGTGGCCTTGAGTATGGCTGTGGCTGGGTTCCGGAGGTATTTGTCTGCCTGGTCTCTCTCTGCTTGGGGCTGGAAGGCTAACACAACCCATTCCCATCTGAAGGGGCCCTGATGAAGACAGCCTGGCGTTTATATGTATATGATTGATTTATAAGAATGTCACGATCATGAAATCCCATAAATCATCGATTTCTCGAGTGGGCTCAGTAACCTCTCCATTCGTCCTTACCCTGAGTTCTTAGAAGTCTCTCTCGACTCAGCCCTCCCAGTGATGTTGCACTGGAGGTTCTTTCAGGGTCAGGGGAATGAGATCCAGCTTGTTACTGGATTTAGCATATGAATACACCATGGGAAGCTTGCAAGGCTGTCCCATGTGGGCAGGAAACTCTCAGAAGCTTGCCAGTTTCTCCCAGAGGGAGAAGTAGGCTACAAGATATTGCTTCTGGGAGCTTGCTTTTAAGTCTCTGGATGTTGGTCGTTGATGGAATTACACACACCTGGGTTCCTCTGCCGGTACCTTCATGCATGAAGCCCGTCCGAACGTGTGGAGAGGGGCCTCGAGCATGGCTGTAGCTAGGTTCTGGTGGAGCCCATCCCCTCCGAGGGGCCCTGGGGAAGACAGCTAGGCATGCGAGCAAGAGAGTTTCTTACAAGAATGTAATGTTTGTAAAAAACTAAAGCTCGCCGAGGGGCGAGTGCACTCGCGGGCTCTCCGGGCGGCTCTGTCTCACCACCCGCGTTCGGTGCCCTGGAACCGCCGTGTGTGGACTGGATCGGGACGGCCGGTGGTCAAGGACAGGCGAAGGAAGAACGAGGACCAAGCTGGTTGCTGATTAGTTACCGTTTATTCAATCTTCCATCTTTCTCATCTCCCGCACTCCCAGCTCCCGCCTCTCTCTGGATCAACTGCCACTTCTTTCTGTCTCCTCCTCCTTCTCTCTCCCACCTTGCCTTCTAGGCTACCCCCAGCCAGGTAGCAAAATCAACATAAGAAAGCCCTTCCTGAGGGCAGGGCACTCCAAAGCCCTTCCTTACTCTTAAGGTTTTTTTCTTTTCCTTAGTCTAGGAACTTATTAACATCTTAATACTAGTTATTTTTGTATGGACATAGCAAGGGATACATTGAGGTTTGCAAGGCAGCTCTCCTGGCAACATCTTGCCACAAGGCTCAGACCACAGCACTCAGGCCAGATTAATCATTCCTCACCCTAGCAGGGTCCAAATCTAGTTATCACTGTTTGGATCATGACAGCATTTGTCCATGATCAAGCTCTTAACTTATAGTTAAGCATTAGGCACTTTGGCCAGGCCCATCTCGATGCCAGGGTAGCACACAACTCACCGCTTGCCTTGGGTCCTTCTCGTCCCATGTTATCGGGACCCTGCTTTGGAGATGCTGAGGCTTAGGTTGAGAGAACAGATGCCCTGGAGGAAAATGTCATGTAGAGTCAAATGACTCCCAGGTTACAAAAGCATAACATTTGTTAAGTCTTCCTGTGCCCATACAAAAAGGACTTGCTCTGAATAAACTATGCAAAGGACTCAAGGAGAAGAGAAAAACATTATTTACAAGTCAATAGAACACTAAGAAAGAAGCTACAAATAAACAAAGAGGAATAGGAGCACTTTAATGGGAGTAACCCAATAAACCTAAACTACCTAGAGCTATGTTATCCTACAATGTTTAAATACATAGGAGTACAATACTAACATACTACCATAAGAGTGATACTATCCCTCCAGCACAGTGCAAACACCTTTTATCCCGCATACCCCACCTCACTCCCTTTGGCAATGTCAAGGATCAACCTGACCCTGATACTAAAAGCTGACACATGTCACACAAAAAAACAAACTACTGGGCCTGAGAGCAGGTAGGGTGCCTGTCTTGCATGCAGCTGACCCAGGTTCACGGCTGTCACCAAATGTGGTCCTCACGAGCAATTCCTATGTACAGAGTCGGAGAAAGCCCTGAGCATAATAAGGTGTGGCTCCAAAAAGAAATTCAAAGTTAACACAGATTAATATCCATAAGCAACATAAGTGTGAAGATTTTTTAACAAAATCTTAACAAAGTAACAGGGTCATTCAAGAAAGTGGGAGGAAAATAAAGCTTTTTGTAAACTCAAGTGAAGAAAGATGATCATTTTAAGAAAGTCACAGTCAACGCATCCAAATATTGCAATTCCTTCTCAATTGTTTATATAATTCCTCTCATATCTGCAATACATGTTTTTGATTTTTCATAAAAAGTCTAAAAACTGATAACAACTGAACTGCCTAATATTAAACATATCTATGCCTACAAAAGTGAGTTACTGTGCAGATTAAAATTTATGTGATGAATATAAGAAAACCAAAGGAAGAGTAACTCTAGAATTACAGTTAATTGGCAAAATTAGATAGTAGAATATTATTTTTAGTATTATAATATTTTGCTTATGTTAGTTGTATTAAAATTAGGTTTTATATTAACCAGGTATTATAGAATGGGGCAATATTTCTTTTTCTTCCTTTCCCAGATTTTAAAATGGAAAAATTCTTTAAATTGTAATTAAACAAATATAATTTTTTAAGCACTTTGCATACAATAGCACTGTCTGTATCACTGTCCTCCCATTGCTCATCAATTTGCTCAAGCTTGCACTAGTAATGTCTCCATTGTGAGACCTGTTTTTACAGTTTTTGGCATATTGAATACACCCCCGGTAGCTTGCCAGGCTCTGCCGTACGGGTGGGATACTCTTGGTAGCTTCCCGGGCTCTCCGAGAGGGACAGAAGAATCGAACCTAGGTTGGCCACATGCAAGGCAAATGCCCTACCCACTGTGCTATCGCTCCAGTCCAAAAAATAAATAAAATAAGAAAGTACTAAAAATACAACCAGTACTGTAGTCAAAGACCTAGGTACAGATCCTGGGTTCTAGTCCAAATACAGTAATTATTTTAAGACTCTTCAAAACTTTTTTTTAAAAAAGGGGGGGGAGAAGGTAACTTGACTATGTGACAAGCTCCTGTTCAAGAGTTTTGAAACTCTTTCTTATGCTGCTAATTTTTTCACAACTTTTTACTAAAACTCCTGCTCCCTTAGCTACATCTGTCCCTAATTTTTCCGATCTCTTTTTTTTTTTTAAGATAAACTTAATATCTAAGTGTTTCATACCACGGAAAAACTCTTAGTAGGTTTGTGCAAGTTTGCTACCTCTGGTGTCTTTCTGAGATTCTAATTGTTGAGAAATGTACTATTTTAAACAGTAGAATTGGCTATTTTAATTTGAAACTATTCAATTAGACAGCGTATGACAAAGTGAATATTCACATGCTGTGTAAATCCAAGGATAGAGGGGGAGAAAAGCAGAAAAACTGAAAGAACATTATGCCTTTTTCACTGAGCCATTACTCAACCTGGAATTTTGCTTTTATCATAACAAACTACTGAGTCAAATTGATATAGACTAAATTAAGAGGAGTAAAAGATTCCCATAGAAGCAGTTACTAACACTAAATAGCTGTTTCCTAAAATGTCCTCAAAGGTGGCTGATGCTAGGGAGACAAAATTCAACACATGAAAAGCAATAATAATGTCCTAAAGGTAGAGTAGCGAGGTAATAATTTATATATAAATGACATTCTGACATTCTATTTCAGTCCCACATTCAAAAGGAATAAGAATGAATGAGACTGGACCCACTGCTTAGATGAGCCTTATTCAAAAATCAATCTGCTGAAAAACTCAGGTATGTGGGTTTTGTGACTGAAATTTTCAGCTTTCATGGGGTTGGGAATGGGCTACCATCTCCCATCTTACTGTACTTCTGGAAGAAAGGCAGTTGGACCCATGAATCCACACCAGTTACTCTTTCACGGGCCATTATCCAGAACCTCTGAAATAAATCTTGAAAGAGATCAACAAGGGGCAGAACTTCTCCCAGATCACACATGAAGCTGAGTCATCCTGGGGCAACAGATGGTGGGTGGGTGGGTGAGACCCATGCACGCCCAAACAGAGACCCAGCAACAGAAACTTTCCACACTCCAAAATTGCCACCATGCTCCAGAACAGACCTCACTGCTTGGAGAACCCTCATACGGAAATCAATTTGTTGAAAAGCAGATTTTCGGTTTTTGTGATCAAAATCTCCAGCTTTCACACAGTCAGGAATGGGCTGCCTCCCCCCATCTCCCTGTAATTCTGGATACCCAGTAGTTACACACATGCTCCAAAACCCCATCAGTTAAAAATTTGACTCCAGCTGTATCATCCTGTTAAAATTTTGGACAACCTGGTGCATGCAGCGGTGATTTTAGGCACAGGATATCTCAAACTCTGTAACACCGATAAATCAAGAGTAGCACACTAGATTATATGGGATATAAAGGAGAAGGCAACCAATCTCAATTAATAAAATATAAACACAGGAGGCTTAACTTGTAACAACATCTTAGTAATGCCTTATACTAAGATTTAAGGGTTCCATGGTGAAATACCACAATATTCACTAAATTTCTTCTAAGAAAACATTTTTGATCATTCTGTTAGCAAATTATTTATAACAAACTATGTAAAATAAATTATTAAAGGCCTGCTATGTGGGCATCCTCAAAGGGTGGTTGGAAAAATTGTAACTAATGATGGTGGGAAGGTGCAATGGTGGTGGGGTTGGTGTTGGAATAATAAATGTCTGTAACTAAACTGATGACTTAATAAAGTTAATAACCTGTCCCACCCCCCAAAAAAGAAGAATAAATGACTGAATATTGAATATTCTCAAGCAAATTTCCTGGAATTTTTTAACCAAGCTTTAGAAAATTTGACCTGAGGTAATTCATTGTTATACTGCAATAAGTACTTGGAGCACAGTTATTCCATGTCGTTCATTATTTGGAGAAAGATATTTTAATATTTAGCCAATGTGGGTTTAGAGCTGGTACAATGATATCATTAGAGCTGGTACAATTATTTCATCTTGTGAATGCTGATTAGCTGAATGGGGCATATGTTGAACAGGCAGAACTGTATCTTTCTGTACTTGTTTTCTTCAGTATCTATTACAGATTCATAAAACATTTTGAGTAAATATTTAATTAAAATTGTCAATGCATGTGGAAATAAACCAACATGATTCCAAAGCTTCACACATTACTAAGCATTAAAATACTATAAAACAAATAGAGAGAAAAGTAAAAGCATCTTTCAGTTGAAGAATCAATAACAAGAAGAAATTTGGCACACCATTCTGCATTTCAACCATGTTCTTAAAAATCAGAGATAAGAATACGGGTGTCATGCTCTGTGTGTTTTTGTTTTGATCTTGCCTTTGTGGTTTCTGGCCACCTGATAGTGTTCGGGGCCACTTTCAGCTCTGTGTTCTGGATTTGGGAGTTGCTTCTGGTTGTGTTCAGGGGACCATGCAGTGCCAAGAACTGAACCCAGGACTCTTGCATGCAAGGCAAGGTCTCAGCCAATGAGTTGGCTCTCAAGTCCATACATTATACACTCCTGTATGTCTGAATCAAGTCAATTCAGGTTAGCAAAAAGGACTCATTCTAAAATGGCATTTATTAAACGCTCTGTCAAATCTTCTTGTCTCCTCAGACATATTTTTATATCATGATTATTGATATATATGTATATATAATTTTTGAGAAGATAATTTTGATGATTATTTTCTTATAATAATTTAACCATGAATGAGGACAACTACATTTAAAGATTATGATGGAGAAAAATATATGACCTCTATAGTAATTTAGAAATCATTATTAAAATAAGAAAACAGATGACAGATTGCTTCCATTTTTTTCCAATTTTTATTAAGGCTCTGTGACTGAAAATAATGTTAATGAGAGTTTGATGCATCATCATTTGAACACCACCCACAACCAGAGTGTCAATTTTCCAACCAGTAATATCCTATAGCCCTTTCATGCCCATCATAAGTCCTTTTTTGTGTTATAAAACTTGCCATCAAATTTTAAAACCCACAAAATCATTAAATATATACATGTCTATATCTATAAATGACCTAATTTAAATTATTTATAATAGTTTTAACTCAATTATATTTTTAAATATATATCCAAATAAGTTAGGAATCTTTTTTTGTTATAAGAAACAAAAGAGAAAATATTTTAAAGGCCAAATGCTCTCTAAATAACAAATTAATATTATGTATCCTTAATTTTCATTCTATATATTGAGTTAGAAAAGCTTCACTGACACAGAAAGCTATTCTCTTAACTCACTCATATTTTAATTATTCACTTAATTAAAATTATTCACTTAATTAAAAAAACAGTCTTTCCCAGTAGTGTCTGCAGACCAACAGGGCTATTACGCAGTCGTGCTGTGAGGCCATGTGATACAGGGGTATAACTCAGAATTCATAAACTTTTATTAAAAATTTTATTTTTAATGAAGTAACACAGTATTATAGCATTTTATAAGTTTCAGGTGCCATTATTTGCAAATTCTTTTAAGCTCACCATTAAAAGGTCATTTATAGTCTTCATTATAAAACTGATGACATCTGTTTACATAATTTACCCACCCCTTCCCAAATTCTTGTTTTAATTTTCCTTGTTTTTTTTTTTAATTTTCCAAGTTATCTCTCTCTTTTTTTTTTTTCTTTTTGGTTTTGGCGATGCACAGAGGTCACTCCTGTCTCTGCACTCAGGAATTACTCCTGGCGGTTCTCAGGGGAACATATGGGATGCTGGGAATCAAACCCGGGTTGGCCACATGCAAGGCAAACGCCCTACCCACTGTGCTATCACTCCAGCCCCCAAGTTATCTCTTATTATTAATATTACACTATATCTAATACAGGTGTTGTGTTTTACACAAATGTACAGTACAAGTACTGAATAAACACAAATGAGTTAAACATAAAACTTTGGTACAAAAATTAAAAAATATTCAATTGAAAGTTTATTTTTCTTTTTAAAAGTAAAGATGAATTGCTACAGGATTATATTCAACTTTACAAATTTAAAATATTAATGGAATGAAAGAGAAGGACCAAAGAGTACTCCATTCAAAACAGTGTCAAAAAACATCAAATATGTAGAAACCAATCTAATAAACAGATCAGAGGAAAATGATAAACGTAACTTATCAAAGAGATAGAAGACCTTAGGGACTGCAAAAAATTCCTTGTTCATGAATTGGAAAAATCAATACTGTCAAATTGATCATTCTACCTATTTTTTTTTATAGCTATGAGGGGGGCTTACTCCTGGCTTGGTGCTGAGGATCACTCCTGGAAATACTTGGGGGATCATAAGCAATGCCAGCCATTGAACCCTGGTTAGATGCATTCACGGCAAGCTCCATACTCACTGGTTCCTGAATTATTATAAGATTTAGTGCAATACCTCTTCAAATTCTATTGTCATTATTAAAAGACTTTTAATGGTCAACAATAAAGCTTGTTTTTTTTTTTCTTTTTGGGTCACACCTGGCGATGCACAGGGGTTGCTCCTGGTTCTGCACTCATTAATTATTCCTGGTGGTGCTCAGGGGACCATCTGGGATGCTGGGAATCAAACCCAGGTTGGTCGCATGGAAGACAAACGCCCTCCCCACTGTGCTATCACTCAAGCAACTAAAGCTTGTTTTGAATATTAAAAAGCACCCCAAATCAAATATTCAGAAATAAGAAATTAAGAAATATCTTATTCTCTAACTTGAAACTATATGATAAAGCTACAGCATTCAATATACCATGGTACTTGAATAAGGGTATAGGCTCTTATCAACAGAATATATTACTCAGAAAAATCTTCTGATCTATTTGATTTTTGACAAAGAAAAAAGAAAAGCTGCAAACATAAAGACAGTCTCTTCAACAAATTCTCTTCAACAAATGGTGCTAGGAAAACTAGATAATCATGTCAACAAAAAATGAAGGTGGATCAATAGTTCACACCTTACACAAAGTCAATTCAGGGTTAATTAAAGATTTTTTTTTTTTTTTTTTGCTTTTTTGGGTCACACCTGGGGATGCACAGGGGCTACTCGTGGCACTCAGGAATTATGCCTGGCAGTGCTTGGGGAAAACATATGGGATCCTGGGAATTGAACCAGGGTCAATTTGCTATTTGTAGTAGTTATCAATTACAAGGCCCTACCCACTGTACTATCAATTACAAGTAGTTATCAATTACAAGGCTCTACCCACTGTACTATCACTCCAGCTCCATTAAATAAAGATCTTAAAATCATGCCAGAATCCATAAATTGTATGAGGAAAGTATAGCAGAATGCTGCAAGATTTCTACCACAAAGTTGTTTTCCCATGTGATTCCATGTATACACAACAAAACCATAAAAAAATAAAACAGGACCACATCAGATTAAAAGGTTTCTGCATAGCAAAAGAACATGGCTAAAACTAAAAAAACGCTCAACTGGATGGGAGAAATATTCACAGTCAACATATCAATTTATTAACCAAAATAAATAAGAAACTCACAAAGGTCAACCGCAAAAATTCAAAAATCTTATCCTAAAACATGGAGAGGAATCGAATACACACTTCTCCGGAGAAGAAAGAGAGATGGCCAATAGGCACATGAAAAAAATCCTCCTCATCAATTATGATCAGGGGATTCCAAGTCAAAATAAAAGTGAGATATCATCTCACAACATTCATGAGAATGACATGAAAAGAAAAATAATCAATCTGTATTGGCAGAGATGCTGTGAAAAAGGAATTCTCATCCACTGCTGCTGAAAATATTGTCTGGTTCAATTTCTCTAGAAAACAGTATGGATATTTCTCAGAAAAGTAAGAACAGACAACCCAGCAATTCCAATTCTTATATCTACCCCCAGGACAGATAAACATTCATTCAAAAGGACATATGTGCATTATTCAGAGGAACACGTTGCACAACAGCTAGTATATGGAATTAACCTATGTGTCCAATAACAGATGACTGGATAATATATAAGTGTGGCATATATACACAACGGAATACTATTTTGTTACAAGGAGTGACAAAATAATGTAATTTCTTGTAATTTAGAAAAAAACTGGAGAATATCATGTTAAGTGAAGTAAATCAGAAGCACAAAGAATGGATGATCTCATTGGTAATATAAGGAGTAACAGGCCAAGAAAATCTGAAATATCAAAGAAGAAATACTCAGATCACACTTGGTCCTAGCTTATAAAAATGAAAACAGAGATGAAAAGAAGTCAGGTAGGGGACAAGTGGTAAGAAAAGGCTGACAGGGGATAACAGAGGCAGAGGCCAGGGGCCTTGGTCACATTGATGGTGTAGAGATGTGGCATATGTATATATGCAAAGCACAGAAAAAAAAGATAAACACTGTAAGCATCAGTCAAATAATAATCAAATTTAAAATGGAGACAGATTATGGGTGGGAGGGAATTCAGAGACACTGGTGAAGGGAAGTTTACACTGTGGTGGTGAGCTTGACACTAGAACACTGTATGCCTAAAACCCTACTGTGAACAATTCTGTAAATCACGGTGCCTTAATAATAATTTTTAAAGAACATAACACTATCACAAACAACAAAGAATACCATTATTGACACAAATTGTATAGTTTATTCAAAGACTACAGCACTGTTTTTTTAAAAATGCCAATAATTTTTCTGAGATACACTTTTCCTGAGAAATGGTAGGAGTAGCTGTTAATACCCAGAGGGTTGAAGGACTCCACTAGTTGAATAGGGTTATTCTACATTTGTCAGAGATTTTGTATGCCCCAGAATTACATAATGAAATTACCCAACCTTGATGTGACTCTATAAACACAATGTTTCATGCACACAGTGGAAGATATCCTATGGGATTCCACACTAGTTTAACCAATTTAATGAATATGCTTCAAAATAGAGCTTCAGTTTGGTTATTAATGCGTGGAATTTATCGTGCAACTGAGATTGTATATTGTAACTTATAACTACTACAAATAGACTGTCCTTAATGTCTGTAAGACTTCACTTTGCATAATCATGTGTGATTTGTTAGTTGAATGACATTACTATTGATTACATATGTTATATTCTATGAGATATCCAAATGTGATAATATTCTCAGAGAACGTTATTCAACACTGATAAATTAATTATACATAAATTTATAAAATGGTACTAGCAAGGCACATAACGTAAAATAAGCAAACATAATCAGCAACTTTAGATAGATCCACAAGAAAAAATATATCAAATGAAGCATACTGAGTTATAACTTTTAAAAAACTGATATTCATTTTTCTACTAATCTTATAATTAGTAGAAACGTATTAGAACTTTCTAGTAGAACAGAAGCAATATTTAAACATGTCCTTAAATGTAGTCATTTGTTTATGCTTCACTTAATTTTAAATAAACATGTATGAATAATAATACTATGCATAAAAATTACTTATGAGTAACAATCTTCTAAAAATTCTCACTATCCACAATTATATTTTATCCAGTATGGATAAAATATAATTAAGAAGTGTAATTCCTAAGAAGCCTATGTATCTGTATATTTAGATATCTACCTATACATATATTATATACACATTTACTATTGTCATACAAGTATAATACTATTCCCTTTTATATATGCTTTAGCACACCAATTTTATATACCTTTAGAGTAAAACATTTATCTATTTAGATTTATTTTGTTATGTAGTATACAAACATGAGATGAGGGCCCAGGATAAAGTTCAACCACTGTTATAGCACATTGCCTAGTACAGCTCTAGTAGTCTGAGTACTGCCAAGGTAGCCCAGAAAATCTCACAAGCAACTCCAGGTACTGCAAGGCACAAGTAGCATCACTCTGCCAAGAATTACTGGGAATGGCCCCAGGTCTCCTAAGCACTGTTTGGGAGGCCTCTCATCTCCCAAACATGCCTGATTAAATGCATTTATCAGCATAAATGTAAAATATATTATTGTAATTAGTTATGATGATTTATGTTAATCTTGTTAACTCAAATTTATTTTTACAAGGTACACTAAGAAAGCAGCCTGAGTATCCCATTCTATTCTTTTCCACAGAGCATCTTTTTTTTTTTTCTCTTTGGGTCACACCTGGCGATGCACAGGGGTTACTCCTGGCTCTGCACTCAGGAATTAGCCCTGGGGGTGCTCAGGGGACCATATGGGATGCTGGGAATTGAACCCGGGTCGGCTGCGTGCAAGGCAAATGCCCTACCTGCTGTACCAAAGTTCCAGCACCAGAGAATCTTTGATAAATATAAGAAATTACAGGTATTCATTTGTCATCTAGAAACTTTATATTTACAAAAACAGATTGTCTTTTAAGAACCTGATTATGGTATTATGGCTGAATTTGCTTTAAGATTGATACATTATCGACTAGTGGTTTATTCATATGTATCACTACTATTGTTTTTGTTTGGGGCTGGTTCAGTGCTCAGGGGTCACTCCCTACAGTTTTCAGGGGCCACACAGTGCTAGGGATTGGACCCAGGGCTCCTGTATGAAAAATATGTGCTCTAGCCCGTTGAGCCACCTCCCTAGCCCTCCATTGCTTCTTGCTGGCTATCTGTAACCCTATCATTTATTTACTCATAGATATATTAACACTAATATATCTAAAACTAATATAACTAATATATAGCAAAGCGGCCACACAATATCTTTAGCCTACCGCTCCCTCTAGGAGAAACTGGCAATCTTCTGAGAGTTTCCTGCCCACATGGGACAGCCTTGCAAGCTCCCCATGGTGTATTCATATGCAAAATCCAGGAACAAGCTGGATCTCATTCCCCTGATCCTGAAGAGCCCCCAGTGCAACATCATTAGGAGGGCCAAGTCGAAATAGACTTCTAAGATCTCAGGGAAAGGACAAAATGAGATGTTACTGAGCCCGCCCGAGAAATCAGTGATAAACGGGATATTGTGTGTGTGTGATATTAAAACTGTTATTGTTTTAAGTAAATTTATATCAGGACTTTTAAAAGACTTCAAAGATATACATGAAAATTCCAAACAGAGTGGAATCATGCAGTTATTTAAAGCTTTTATAATCTGTTTAGCTTTATTTAGGAAACACTGTGAAAACAAAATATTAATGAATTACATTATTATCACATCATTATTTTAAAATTTCTTTGTCTCTTTTCAAAAGGACACATTCATAAAGCAAATGTAACAGTATTTTCAGTGTTAGCACTTGTTTCAATTAGCTTTCCAAAGCAATCATATAGGTCTCATTAGGTATTTTAGAATACCTCTTTCATGGCATTATTCTACATACTCTTAAAAACTACATTTTACATGAAAATCTGTCACTGTTTTAAGAAAGACAACAATGTCAGACTTGGGAATTTGATCATCTTCTCCCAGCAACATCATAAAATATTGTAAGAAATATTTAGCATCTTCATGATCATTATATCACTGAGTTGTCCATTTTCTATAAACCAAGTATAATTACTACTGTCTTCTTTCTAGTTCCCCAGTGGCTAACAAAAGCAACCTGATTAACTATCTAGCTTGAACCTACATTATAACTACTGTCTTTCTATGCGTGGCCTCAATTCATTCAGCTACAGAGAAAGATATAGCCAGACCAATCTTATTCCACAAAGATCGTAAAGGCTCACTCAGCCTAGAAGGAAGATAAATAGCTGTTCTCAGTGTGCATGACATTATCCAAAATTGAGAGTGATTATAAAATGTAACTATTTGAGATGACTTAGGAGCCAAATGTTCCTCAAAAGATCTGCTACTGTGAATTAAACATTAATAAGTAATATCCTACACTACTAGGATTTTAAACTTATCCTACCAGAACAAATAAGAATGAAGAAATGTCTTATAATATTTACATAAAAATTTACGCTTTGGGGGTGGAGAGGAAATCAAAGATTAAGGCCCTTGCTTTGCATACGGTCAACCCCAGTTCTGTCCCTGGCACCATCAAGAGTGACCTCCAAGCACAGAGCCAAAAATAACTCCTGAGTACTGTGTGGTATGGTACACTCTGATACCCCACAACAAACTAGGTTTTATTTTCATTAATGCAAAAAATGTTAATAGGTATATTAACATTATCTTTTTTAAGTATATTCAAAATTTTCTAATGTAGGACAAAAATCATCTAGTAATCAATGGAAAAGCATGATGTGTTGAGTACATGATATTCTCAAAGGACTAGAAATGACAATTTTTTGGTAGGCCTTCCAAGCAATGCTCAGGGGCGCTGGCGTCTGCTCCAAGAAATACTGTCAGTGCCTCTTAGGCCAAGTGGCACTGAAGACCATCAAGGGCCACCTTTGCTGTGCCTTAAAAACATGTTCTAGGAACTGAACCCAGGGCCTTAGCATGACTTAATTTGCTCCACACCTCTGAGGTATCCCCTGATCAAAATATATAGAAAACAGGTAATTTTTCCTTCTGCTACATTATGTTAGAATAAAATACTTTTCATGTGACTGAATACCTTGATAATTCCTTATATTTGATAAATATCCATAGAACTTATTCAAAAATAGCATTTACATAAGGCAATAGTAATATAATAAATCTGTACAGACTTTAAAAAAAAGTAAAACATCTACCACAGTCTACTATAAAACATTCTGAAGGGTTGAAGTGATACTAGAGAAATTAAGACATAGGCTTTATATGTGACCAACACTGGTTTGATCCCTGGCACCATGGGGTCCCTCAAAGATTAGTGGAATGGTCATCAACTCTTTCAAGCACAGTAGAGTGGCTCAGATAATCCCCAGTTATACCAGGGTAGCCAAAGTAGTACCTTCCTGAACCACCAGACCAGCTGACTGGTAACGCTGTAGCACTGTCATCCCACTGTTCATCGATTTGCTGAAGCAGGCACCAGTAACGTCTCCATTGTGAGACTTTTTGTTACTGTTTTTGGCATATCAAATACCCCATGGGTAGCTTTCCAGGCTCTGCCATGCGGGCAGGATACTCTCGGTAGCTTGCCAGTCTCTCCAAGAGGGACTGAGGAATTAAACCTGGGTCGGCTTCATGCAAGGCAAACGCTCTACCCACTGTGCTATCTCTCCAGCTGACTGGTAACTGCAGGTAATTATTAGGAAGGATGCTACGATCTCCTGGGAACTTCTTGGGAGAAACTCCCCCACTTCTAGAAGAGATTCTTAATAACCAGAGTATTCTTTATCTGAATCCTCTACAGATACTAAGCTGAGGCTATAGGCTATGCTATTTCGTTTTCTAATCAGGAGATTAAAAAATGAGTAATGGCTCTGCAATCTTTTATAATTCCTTGAATTTGAATTTGCTAGTCATTTATTAGTTATTCTAATAAGCTACTTAAATAATTTAACCACCGATTTTGTCACCAGAAGAGTGTTGAAAAGAATAAAATTAAGCACAAAATATGATTTTAAAAACTATGCATGATATCAGACTGTATGTTGTAAGAAGAAAAAAGTATTAAGAAGAAAAACAGCATGTTAAGATGGAAATGTCAGCTTTTGATGCAATGGTATGTAAAAAATTTGGGAGATACTTATACATATTTAAATAGGCAATCTAACTTATTAAAATATTTAATGTAAAGGTTTTAATGAAAGCAATTTTATCTTATTTCATGAACAAATAAAAAATGTTAGGTTTAATGTATGATACTAAAATCATTTTTAAAAAACTCAAATTGCTCCAAATATTTCTTAGAAAAATTATAAATTATTAAATAGCTAATAATTGTTACCTATTATGTATTAGGTTATATAACAGTGGGTAAATATAAATTTCTATCCCTTGACACTTACAGTGCTGCAAGGGAGATAGATGGTAACTAGATGATAACAAAATCGATAGTTAATTAAAATTGTGAACAATGTTAGCAAAAATTTCTCAGCTCTGAAAATGGAGATGCAATGTCGACTTTGCAGAAAGAATAACCTTCTCTAAAGAAATGACACATAGATTAAAATAAGGAAATGAGGAATGAAGTGACTAAATTGAGAGATTTAAAGATCATGAATGCAAGTGACAATATGTGGAAGGTGGAGGCCCTAAGGCATAAAGCTGATAAACTATATGAAGAACTTTATATATAAAATCAAGTGCATTTAAAGGAAGCCAGAGTGTTTAGTCAGTGAATGACTTGATCAGATATTTATTTCCAAAATGTCACTCTGGGGACTGGAGAGAGAGTACGGCATGTAGGATGCTTTCCTTGCATGCAGCCAACCCAGGTTCAATTTCAGGCACCACATATGATCCCCAAAGTCCTGTTAGAAGTGATCCTTGAGTTCAGAGCCAGGAATAAACACCGAGTATGGCCAGGTGTGCTCAGGGCTTACAAATAACACTCTGCTAAAAGGTGGATTAGGAAGATACAAAACAGTCCAGTGAGAGGTAGGAGAGTAAAAGAGTGATAAAAGTAAGGTTAGAATTTTTGTTTTATTGAGGAAATCTTGACTTAAAACACAGTGCATGGACAACACCTCTGTAACTGCATGCTATCATACTACACGTCCTACACCTCCCCCCCAAAGGCAGTTATTTTACGTTTTGGTAGAGGAAAAGGGGGAAAAGTGAAAAGCTTTAAGAAAGCTAAGACAGCAAAATAGACAGAACTGAACATCTGACTGAATGTGGGCAGCAAGGAAGAAAGTATAAGTAGTATTGGTGATATTCGTTCAAATTTCAGATAAATTTTGTCATTCAATTAGCTATAAAAAAGAGGAAGAAGAGGATATTTGAATATGTAGTATTTTAAAGGCAATGCTTAAGATATTGAGGCCAGAGCCAGAGCACAGCAGGTTGAGGGTCTGCCTTGTACCCAGCCAAGCTGAGTTCAATCTCTGGCATTGTATATGGTTCCTGATGCAACCAGGGGTGACCCCTGAGTGCAGTGCCAAGGGTAAGCCTGGAGCAGCACTAGATGTGGCACCAAACTCAACAAACAAAAATATACCAAATGGTGATGCTGAGGAATAGGATATACTGGTTTTAAGCTGAGACTATATATATATTTAGGAGTAATAGTGAATATGGTATTTTAAGCCATCAAAGTAAATAAACAGCTAGAGAAAGGATATAGAATACAAATATTTAAGAACCTATGGGCATAACTTAAAGTTATAGAACACTGAAAGCTCAGATAAAGATTTTAGTCCAAAAACTGAGGCTGATAAGGAACAGGCAAAGACATGGGTAAGGACAGATGGCAAATGCTGCACTATAGAATTTAAGAAAATAATTGGATGAGGGAAGCAATAACATGAGGCCTGGAAGGAACATAGGGGCTTTAAGGGCCTCTATGTTATAGAGATAAGGTATCTGTGTACAAGTAAATCCCTAGAGCAACACAATCGAAAGTTTGGGACACAGACCCAAACATTACATTAGGTTAAAAATCTCAAAGGAGTTAGAGTGGGTGGGAGGAACCATGGCCACTGGTCGGGAATGGGATCACAGAAGAGCAGGATTAGAGGATTAGAGGAGGAAACAATGTATATTTGTAATCCTATTGTAAACAACTTTTAAATCAAGGCATGGAAGGGACAGAGAAGGGAAGGGAAGGCAAGGAAAAGCAAGGCATAGCAGTTCTTTTCCTGGGAGGGCTAATTGGATAGTAGGGAGTTCCTACCTAAATGGAAATTCACTACAGACTTTCACAATACCCAACCATTTTGGTGAACTGGTGTAAGGAAATGTTTGGTTTGAATGTGTCATGATATAACTTAGATGTGCAAAAATGCAACTCTAAAAGATGCACAACTCTTCTGGATGGAGCTAGAGACTGTTATATAAAGCAAAGTAAATGAGAGGGAGAAGTAAATATAGAAGATATTTTTTTTTATTTGTGGGATATAGAGAAATAAAGCAAAGGAATGAACAACATCGAATGATAACAAATCCCTGGGATTTGACTGTAGAATTGAGGTTTCCAAGCAGCAGGCAGAGAGTTTTGGTGGGCAGGGGTGCTCGCACAGCCTAGAAATGACACAGGACAGTGGATGGAGGGTCTTTGGTACTTCGATGGCAGGGGAGACATACATACATACAAAGTTACAACTTTGTATACCAGAAACAAGGATGTTAATAGTATTGTAAAAAAAAAAAATTACAATAGTATTGTAAAAAAAACAAATTTTTTTAAAAAGGTAGTTAAAAAAGACCCACATAGCTCTTCAGAGAAATTTTCTGTGAAAGGGTAGATGAAAATCAATAAATGTTTTAAGTTAATATAAGATAAAGGGGAAAGCAATAAACTCATTTTTAGGGACCCTAAAATCTGAAAACAGATGGTCCAAGTGTAGACTTACATAAACTCAACTCACAATGCTACTTCTAGTTACACAACCTTAAATAAATTGCTTAATTTTGCTATGCCTCACTTCCTTCATCTTAAAATTTCCAGCAACAATAACATCATAAGGTGTTGTAATAGAAAAAAAATTAATTAACATATATAAGACACATCATGCCAGCTGCAGAGCAACCATACTATACCCATAGTTATATAACCATAATATATAACCACATATGGTTATAGTTATATAACCATAGTATTTGTTCAAGTTATAAAAAGCTTTATCTAGTGAATTCAAACATCAACTGGAACAATATAGGTAAAATGCATAGTTATTATCTTTAGGGAAGAGATTATGGATGACTTTCATAATTTTTACTAATAGTATAATTAATTTATAAAGTAAACATTTTTACTTTTGTAATAAAAATACTAAATGTTATTTTAAAGAATATGTCAAAAGTTATATATGTATTATGCAGAGAAAATAATGTCAAAAAGCGTATGTTTGGCTAATTATAAACATAAATACATATGTACCTGCTAATAATAAATATAGGTACATAAATATCATACATCAAATGAGAGTAAAAATACTAACATAATTATTGCCAAACAATAGCTAATTTTAGGATTATGATCATTTAAATTTCAATTAATTTCCTGTGCTCCTGTGAATTTTCTATAATTTCTGCCATTAACATTCATGATTTTTTAATTAGTGTTTACTCTTAAGAGTAAAGAAACCAAATTTTTTTCTGAGTCTAATAGTCTAAGAATTAGTGCTTCATCAGAAACCAAAGATAGTTGATACTGAATACTCAACCCATCAATTTTGGGTCACAGAGACAAAAGCAGTATTTTCTGTTTAATATTCCTGAGATTTAAGCGGCAATCTTGTTAGTAACATAGTGCTGTTCAAAGTCATCTTGACAAAATGCTAAGCAGGTGTGCCAACCTACAGTGTCTCAAACTTTTTAAATAAAATAATTCATTGATTGACTCAACCTCAGCCATTAGGAAGCAAGTGTTCAATGAATGCACTTTCATCTGACAGCTGATTTTTCAGGTTCCCAGAGTATTTTCCTTTCAATTCTCATGTCAAGTTTTTAATCCTTCAAAGTATGGTCAAGTTTGTGCTCCCAAAATATATACACGATAGCACAGCAGGTAAGGTGTTTGCCTTGCGTGCAGCCAACCCAGGTTCGATTCCTCTGTCTCTCTCAGAGATCCGGTAAGCTACCTACAGTATCCCGTCCACATGGCAGAGCCTGGAAAGCTACCCATGGCCTATTCAATATGCCAAAAACAGTAACAAGTCTCACAATGGAGACGTTACTGGTGCCCACTCGAGCAAATCAATGAATAATGGGACAACAGTGCTACAGTGCAGATGCTGTATGATAAGAAATTTCTCTTGGTATAGATCATCTCAAGATCATATATTTGCATATATGGTATACATATATGCAAAATGTTTTGTATCTGTGCACTCAGCTCTAAAAATCTTGCTAAGTCTGTTAATTAGTAAGAAGTGAAGCTTGTAAAACCTCTGTGAATTTTAAGTTGCAAACTTTCAAAAGAACTATAAAAAATGAACAATTATTTTTTTAAATTTATATTCTGAAAAAATAGAATTCATTTTCAATTAAGAGGAATATAGAATAAGAGTGTGGGGATATAAGTTGTCATAAATATATCTGGGTGAACAATGCACAGGTACACCAAAGTATTCAACTGAAAGTATTCTGACCAGTAACACTGCAGAGTAAATAAGGGAATAAGTTATTAAGATGAGAATGGTGGAATAATCTGCTCCTACCATGGGGCCATTATGTAGGATAGCAATTACCTTTTAAGCCACCTCAGAATAGAATAATGTTGAAACAGGTTTGAGCCACTCCATAGCAAATTAAATATTTTCAAAATAATACATTTATAGTTCTTCCTTACTGCCTAAGAAAAATATGACCAACTTACTTTTTTTTTCCTTTAATTTTATTACTTTGTGAATACTAAAAGTCTGGCTGCTGTGAACATAAACTATGACCGTGGAGTTTTAGGTTAGAAGATTCTAAGATGTGATAAAGAGAATTTAAGACTTTGATATTCCTTCAAGAGAAATGAATATCAATTACATAAAGAAATATTTACAGATGTTAATATGAAAAAATAACGTTGATGAGTTACTCATTTATTATTGTAAGGTATGAATAAAATGGGCTTGAGCCATAGCACAGCCGGTAGGACATTTGCCTTGCATGCAGCCGACTTGGGTTCAATTCCTCTGTCCCTCTCAGAAAGCCCAGCAAGCTACCAAGAGTATCTCACCCACAAGGCAGAGCCTGGCAAGCTCCCCGTGGCATATTCGATATGCCAAAAACAGTAACAACAAATCTCATGATGGAGACGATACTGGTGCCTGCTCGAGCAAATCGATGAGCAACAGGATGACAGTGACAGTGATGAATAAAATGTAAGAAAATATATGTTCCAGCTGCCTCCAAGATGTGATCCTGGGGGCTGCACATGTGTGCGGCCTCTCCGCAGCTGAAAGAACGTGACTCCAGAAGCCAGCTAAACTTTTCGGCATGGGCAGCTCCTCGCAGAATGTCTCCAGACTGAGAACTTAGCCACAGCTCCATGCCCGCCCAGGAGGGGAAAGGTATTTCTCTCTCTCGCCTCTTCCTTGTTGGGGGTGAAGGGCGTGGTGACCGCCATATTATGACGACCACAGATGGGGTTTACAAGCTTGCAATGATCCAATATCTGGAAGAAATCTCCCTGGACTTAGTTGCTAAAGTACAGAAATCCAAAACTACGCGGCCGCGATAGTGGCTGCGCGACCTCATATCTCTTCATAACAGGTCTGACTCTAGTGGGGTACTCCTAACAATAATAGTGAGGTTTGTGTTGAAATATTGAATGTAACCAAAGTAAATAGAAAGTAAAGTGAAATTTATCAGTTACCAGGTGTGGGGGGTGTGGTGTGGTGGGATGGGAAGTACACTGTGTGTTTTTTTTTTTAGGTGGTGGGATATGGGCACTGGTGAAGGGATGGTTGTTTCAGCATTGTATAACTGAGACTTAAGCCTAAAAGCACTGTAATTTTCCACATGGTGATTCAATAAAATAAAATTCTTAAAAATAAAGAAAAGAAGATATATGTTCCATAAAATACACATAGAGGAATAATAAGCAGTGTTATATTTAAGTACTGCACGTGGCAGACCAAGGTTTGATTCCTCCCACCCTCCTGGAAAGCCTGGTAAGCTACAGTGAGCATCCCACCTACTCGGCAGAGTCTGACAAGCTACCCATGGCATATTCGATATGCCAAAAACAGTAATGATGGGTCTTATTCCCCTGACCCTGAAAGAACAAAGGGACTACAGTGAAACAGTGCTACATTTTAGAGTATGGTTCTGTGGATTCATAGACTAGAAATATATTTTCTTCATGTTTAGCAGGGTAATTTTTTTTCTATCCATGATAAATTTTTGTATGAGAAATTTTAGATATTTCTAAATATATCACACATAGGCTCTGGATACTTAGGCATATTAAATAGGTACATGAATGAAATGTTAACTGACAACAAAAAGTAATAAGGAAATTAATAAGGAATTACTTATTAATTACTTATTTACTTAATTACCTATTAATAATAAGTACTTATTACATATTAAGAAGTAATAATAAAATACTGATAATTTATGATTATAATAAATTATAAATAATTGTTATAATTAATTAATAATAAATTATAGATACTAAGCAATAATCGTATTACTTATTAATAATAAGTAATAAGGAAACTACAAAGAGTAATAAGGAAATAAGCACTTTTTATAGTAGCCAAGAACTGCAAATGACCCAATTACCAAACAATGAATGAACAGATAAAGAATCTGAGGTCTATCTACACTGTGGAAAACAATTCAGTCATTAGAAAAGATGAACTCTTGACTCTGCCACAATATGAAGTCAAATACCAGAAAGTGTCAAGTAACAGTTGCCATCACTCATGTGTTAAATAAGGAAGCAAAGTCAGGAATGATACATTATTTAATGAAAATAAACCCTTGAAAGCAGAACAGAGGTTAACAAAAGCAGTGAATAGTCAATGGACATCAACAGAGACAGTCCACAGAGACAGTCAATAGAGACAGTCCAATGGATATCAGTGGAAGGATGGATACTGGCACACTGGTAGTTAGTGGTCATGGTTTGGTGACATTGTACCACTTAGACATACAAATATTTACAGTCTTATACACCAGGTCCACTGCTTGCAAAGCAGGCACCGTACCCACTGCACTATCTCTGCGGCCATTCTGTCTCTTCTTGAATCTTTTCTTTTAATCTTTCACTTCTCCGAATCCCTGTGTATGTGTATGTGTGTGTATGTGTGTTTTATTTTTATTTAAACACCATGCTTTACAAAGTTGTTCAGAATACAGTTGTTACAGGCACTCACTATTACAACACCAATCCCACCAACAGTGTGACCTTCCCTCCACCGTCATCCCCATTTCACCAACCACCCCCAGGCCTGCCCCTTTCGCAGGCACAAAATCATTTACTTTTTATTGCTTTTTACACTAAATAGCTAATGAAATTATCAAAAGAATATGTCAGTAACAGAAAGTCTGAAAATTGTTATGTCTCACTCTGGGGTCCTTAAGTTTGAGGGTTTATGAAGCTGTCTGTTGCTAGTTGAGCCTTCTGTTACTATTTTTGCTAACTGAGCATAGTTGACTTTTATGCTACCTTTCTGTCTGATTTGGTGTGCTACTCCAGTGTCAGTATTGTGGAATTGGAGCTGACTTGCACTCTAGTATCTCCAGGATCTGCTGAACTGGGTGGATAAATGAGCTTACTTGGCGGCAGCTGTGGGATGTGGAGGTTGGTGGAAGCTGCCCCTCCCCCATTCAGATTCTCAGCCTGAATATCCATGTACCTGGAATTTTTCTTTGGTTTGACACTGATCCATGTTCGATTCCTCCGCCCCTCTCGGAGAGCCCAGCAAGCTAACAAGAGTATCCTGCCCCCATGGCAGAGCCTGACAAGCTACCCGTGGCCTAATGGATATGCCAAAAACAGTAACAAAATAAAGTCTCCCAATGGAGACGTTACTGGTGCCTGCTTGAGCAAATCGATGAACGATGGGATAACAGTGCTACAGTGCTGCACTAATAATTACTCGATAAAAAGTATATTTCATTGGCTAAATCTGATATGATCAACGATAGCAGCTCTTTGTTGTTGATATATGAGTTACGTAGACATACGTGCATGTTTGAATAAAATTTTGGAATGCATAATTAAACACTATCTGCTTACTACTGAAAGGTAGTATGTGTCATTTTAAATCTTCATTTCTTTAAAAAGTATTCTTCTATATTCCAAGAAAACCCTACTATTTGTGCATTACCCATTTTCATAAACGCTCATGCACATACATGAACATGAATTAATTAAAATAAAATAGCCCCTATTAATGTATATTGTGAAAGATATTTAAAAATGTCTATATTGTCTAAATATCTTCATGCTCCAAACGTAATGTGTGTCTACCAAATTAAGGATCTACAGTAGGTCTAGGATATTATATAATATCTGAATATAATTAAGATAATTCCACAAATAGCAAGAAAATTGGAACAAAATTAAAATAAATATAAAAGTAATAATGCAAACAAATCATTTTGGTACAATGGAATTAACACTTAAGAACAACTGCCTAGAGTCAGTATGTTTTCCTCATAATTTATGAACAGATTATTTAGCCCATCTGTGCCAAAAATTTGAATTTCTATTTAATTGTGAATTCAAACAACTCCAGATAAATGTTTTAAATGTAATAAAAGAAAAGATAATAGCTTGCTTTTCAAGAAGCATTTTTATTCTGAATTGAAATTATGCAATAAAATCCTTTTAAAATTTTCATACTAGTATGAAAGTACTACGTTAAGTAGTACTTTAATATTCCATAATGCATAGAGATACAAAATTTATATCAAATTATATGGATTTCAGATAAGCAACTATCTTGAACCAAGATAATAAAAATTCAAAATAACATTTCTAAGCAAATGCATTTATCTTGTTTGAAACTTTTAAGCCACTATATGCCTAAAACTCATAATACATAACTTTGTAATTCTGTAATTAATGATGATCCAATAAAAATTTTTTAAAAAGAAAAAAATTAAGCAATCCTTATTATAGAAAAAGAAAAATAGTAGTGTAGTAATACTGTCTATATACAAATTACCCAAAATATGATTTTTAAAAGTAATTTCTGGTGTGAATGCCGACTGGTCCAGCCCTTTTGGAAAACAATATGGACAATTCTCAAAAAATTAGAAATTGAGCTTCCATTTGACCCAGCAATACCACTCCTGGGAATATATCCCAGAGAGGCAAAAAGGTATAGTAAAGATGACATCTGAATTTCTATGTTCATTGCAGCACTGTTTATAATAGCCACAAACTGGAAAAAAAAAACAGAGTGCCCAAAAATAGATGACTGGTTAAAGAAACTTTGGTACATTTACACAATGGAATACTACGTAGCTGTCAGAAAACATAAAGTCATGAAATTTGCATATAAGTGGATCAACATAGAAAGTATCATGCTGAGTGAAATGAGTCAGAAAGAAAGAGACAGACATAGAAAGATTGCACTCATATGTGGAATATAAAGTAGCTAAGAGGTACAAGCTTGCAAGGATGCAATTTCTGAAAGATATTTCTTTGGACTTAGTTACTTAAATACTAAAATACAGAAATCCAAAAACGTGCGGCCGCTAGTGCAGCCACTCAACCTCATAGCTCTTCATTCTCAGCAATGGAAAACAAATTATCAAATGCTTCCTTTTCAGCAGGTCCGACTTTAGGGGGGAGAAAATCCAAACAATAATAGTGAGATTTTTTGTTGAAATATTGAATGTAATCAAAGTAAAGTGAAAGTAAAGTGAAATTTATCAGTTACACAGGCGGAATGGGGGGCTGGGGAGGTGGGGGGTTTGGGGGAGAGGTATACTGTGATTTTTGGTGGTAGAATATGTGCACTGGTGAAGGGATGGGTGTTCGAGCATTGTATGACTGAGACTTAAACCTGAAGGCTTTGTAACTTTCCACATGGTGATTCAATAAATGAATAAATTAATAAAAAAAAAAAGAAAGAAAAAGTAATTTCTAAGAACCATCACCATACTTGTATAGTTAGAACACATCTTAAGGATCATTTATAAGGATTTGCTAAGCATTCAGAAATATTTCATTTTTCAAAAGTATGCTTATTTGTAACCTAGAATGTCCTGAATAGCACTTTTTAAAAATTTCTGGATTCCACCCCTGTTGATCACACTGTCTGCCGGCCTCATTGTGTTTCAGCTAGAATCATGATACAATGTAGATAACTGCATCTATCTCACAATTGTCATGACAATAAATATAGGAAATGTCATACACAGTTTGTTCCAACACATACACTCTTTTCCTCATGCCCTTAAGCATTTATATTCCACAGGTCTCAATTTTTGGGGTATGTAAAATACAACATCCTTCCCGACTGATGAACAGTTTAACCTTCAAATGTATATTGAAAGCTTTTTACTTGGCATCCCCTGCTGGATATTTTTCTGGTATCTCAACAACCAAAACTTAATTTGTTATTTTAAATAATATCTGTACAGGAAAGTCTATACCAATCCTATATGTCCAAATTCAAATAAAGTACATATTAGTAACTTATCTGTTGATATTCTGGAAAAATGAAAACTATCTTGTAATAATGCACTATTACTTTGTTCACCAAACATATCATTCTGCTTCAAAAATGGTGATTTCATAATAATCCTATTACCATCTTGATTCTTCATTTTATAATCCTAAACTTACTTCCTACTTGTCTCTCTCCCTTCAGAGTACCAAATTACCTCCTGCTCAAATTATCTGCCCTTACTGTCTGTCTTTAGTGATATTCCCAAACCACTAACATTATCGTCATTCCCTGCCTTCAATACACAAACACCCTCCTTTCATATAAAGAATATGGCCAGAACTCAGATAACTATCATATCCCAAAGTCATATTTTTTCTTTCTAACCAGCACTGGATTCTCTTTTACTTAATTCCTAACACATAAGCAATCTGACCAACAGATAACTCTAATCTTCTGTTTACTTCCACATTGTGAAATAAGTGATGCCTATCAACCTTTCTAGTGTATTGAGCATAACCTTACCACTACTCTTATCAAACAATGCTATCTAATTTTTTTTACTGCTTCAGCAGGTGGTAACGCACCTGTCCTATTGATCTAATTTTCCAGCACACAGGACAGAGCCTGACGTTTTATAGATAATCAAGAAATGTCAAATGAATAAATAACATGAATAACAACAAAATCTGATGTGTTCATATTTATATAATTTAATTAAAAATTATTACTTATTTACTTGGGGACTCTCAAGTGATGCTCAGGAGGCCAGGGGGCACCTCTCCCTGGTATTTTTGGGCAAGTGGGTCAGTGGTTCAATGCAAGGGTCCCAGGATGCAGTGTTATGTTGGCCCTATGATGCTGGGAATTATTTAGCCCACCCAATGCTGCTTAGGGCACTTCTAGGGATGCACCCAGTGATGCCTGGGATACCATATGGATATCCATTTTCATAGGGATACCATATGAAATCAAACCCAGATTGATTGCACACAAGGGTTTCTCTATATTATGGCTCCAGCCCAAAATGTTTCCTCTTTAAATCTGTGACAAAAAATTATGTTTTAAAATTATTCCAGCTTTATATATTTGTATTTTTACTGAACTTTATATTTTAATTTGCTATCACTAGTCACTGTCATCCCGTTGCTCATCGATTTGTTCGAGCGGGCACCAGTAATGTCTCTCATTGAGAGATTTATTGTTACTGTTTTTGGCATATCCAATATGCACAGGTAGCTTGCCAGGCTCTGCCGTGCGGGCTCCATACTCGCAGTAGTTTGCCAGGCTCTCTGACAGGGGCGGAGGAATCAAACAAGGGTCTGCCATCACTAGTCATTCTTCCTAATAACATAATTCGATTACTAGATTGACATTGCATTTCACATTTAAAAATTTTTTGTTTGGGTCCACACACAATATTGCTCAGTTAACTCACTTAACTGGCTCTGCAGTTAAGGATCACTCCTGGTGGTGTTTGGGGACAATATGAGGTGTCAGGGATTGAATATGGGTCAGCCATATACAAGCAAACACCCTACCCATTGTATTATCACTCTGGCCATGCATGTTTATAATTTTTAATTTAATTTATCATATTTTCTCAAAACTAGCACTGTCATCCCGTTATTCATCTATTTGTTCGAGCAGGCACCAGTAATGTCTCCATTACGAGACTTTTGTTACTGTTTTGGGCATATCAAATACACCATGGGTAGCTTGCCAGACTCTGCTGTGCGGGTGGGATACTCTCAGTAGCTTGCCAGGCTCCCCAAGAGGGACGGAGGAATCGAACCCGGGTCAGCTGTGTGCAAGGCAAACGCCCTACCTGCTGTGTTATCATTCCATCCCAAATTAACATGTAAAATATATCCAACTTAAAAAAAATCTTGAACTCATTAAAATTACCTATGTTCTAGATCATCTTTTTTTTTTTGCTGAAAATATATAGCTCTTATTAGTTCAATATGCTACATGATCAAATTTAAAAACTACATTTTCATTTATTTAATCTGATGCTTGTTAGACTCTAATTGGATAAACTGCATAGGTAGGAGTATATATAATCTACTGAGTGAAAGCACCAGATTTGGGATTTATTTTCATTTCATACAAATATTATTATGTGATTTTATTTTGAGGAACCCTATAACATGGAACCAAAAAAATAACTTCATACCATGATGTAAAGATCTAATCACGATCACGAAATCCCGTTAATCACTGATTTCTCAGGCAGGCTCAGTAACATCTCATTTCCTCCTTTCCCTGAGATCTTAGAAGTCTATCTTGACTGGGCCCTCCTAATGATGTTGCACTGGGGGCTCATCAGGGTCAGGTTACTAGATTTTGCATATGAATGCAAAATATGAAGCTTGCAAGGCTGTCCCATGTGGGCAGGAAACTCTCAGAGGATTGGCAGTTTCTCCCAGAGGGAGAAGTAGGCAAAAGAAAAATAACTTCATACCATGATGTAAAGATCTAATATTCATATTAAATCTGAAAAAAATACAAATTTCACAAATATTTGGAAAATACCTCCCAAACTGATTTTCAAATTATTCCCCTATAGATCCAAGGAGATGGCTCAAAGACTTGAGCTCATGCTCTGCATGCAAATGTCCTGGGATTGAATACTAATATCACACAGTTCTCTGGTACTGCTGGGTATTGTCCAAAAACAATCAGGGGGTGGAGCAATAGTACAGCAGATGAGCTGCTCGCTTTGCATGTAACTGACCTAGATTTGATCTCCAGTACTGCATATTCCCCAAGCATAGTCTGGAGTGATTTCTAAACACAGAATAATCACTGAATACAGTTGGGTATTTTCTCTCCAAAATTTTTTTTTAACAAATTCAAGAAAGTATTACTAACCTACTTCTCTTAAATTTGAGTTCCTAAAACCCAGTCATGACTAATGATCTTCTTCCTTTAATCCCGATAAAACAATAACAAAAACTAGACATTAACATTGGTTCATCTACATTTTAAAGATGCCTGGATTAGCTTTTCTCAGTCTTCTGAAGAAAACATTCAGATGTATACTTAAGAATGATCTCATTCAAAAAGCACTGAGTATCTCCTATGTAAGTCACAATCTTTGAAGACTTACACTTAAGAAACCATGGTTCACAAACTCAATATCTAGGTGCTAGACAGGAAATAAAAGCTAACAGAACAAAGCAGTTATAGGAAAGGCTGCTACCATCAGCTTACTGATAAATTTCATAGATATGTTTAATACCTTAATAGGGAAAGGCATGGAACCTGTAAACTAGATAAAACATTACGGAAAGTGTAACAACTGTTAGAAGACCAGAGCTGAATAATAGCTCCCATTTTAGAAAGAAACAAGACACCCAAAATTTTATATAAAGTTTTTAGAGTCCAAATAGTCATATTTTTACCACTGTTTAATTTAAAAAAAATAAAATAAAAAATAAGACTAGAATATTACAGCTCAAGAAACCTCCTCACACTGACTGGTTCTGGACTATTTGTCACCAAATCAAAACCTATACATTTCATTCTAATCTATAATAAGTTTCATACCCAGTTGATATGTACTTTGAATAACTTCTCACTCTTCCTTGGTCTTTACCCTGACATATGATCCTAAGAGATGTCTGCATGCACTGTATGTTTAATGTTAAACCACACTCAGTTACAGATGAAGGGAAGAAACAGAAAACACCATGGTTCTCTGGGAAGATTCTTTCAGACCCCAGAGATGGACATTGTCTAACCAAGTTATCTCAATATTTCAGAAGGAACAGATCATTCACTCTCATTAACCATCAACACCATCAACTCATTAACCATCAACACCAGCCAGAATGTCTAGAGATAAAACCCCCTAACCAACTATCTATAAGTTTCTTCTAACATTTCCAACCAGCTACATATATATATATACACGATAGCTGGTTGGAATTATATATATAATTTGATTGGAAATTATATATATATACATATATATATAAACCCATATAGCCCTGAGTTGAGAATGAAAGTTTGGTAGATAAGTCCACCACCTTCTCAGTTTGCTAGCACCTAAATAAACCTAATGTTTATGTGTTTGAGTTTAACTTTAACTCTTGTGTTGCAAGTAGCAAGCCTTAAAGTGGCAAGCGCCAAAATTTGATTTTGAGAACAATGCCTCCCTTCTTTTACTATTCAGTTTACTTTTATTACTCCATAATATATAAATACATATCTATATATGTGTGTGCATATATAGAGAGAAACACAATATGAATAAACATGAATAGAATGTCTATAATGAGTATAACAATTAGTCACATGTTAAATTCACTGATAATAATTGAGTATATTCTCTGGAGGAGTATTATATAGCCTGGGAAGTCAAATTACATAATCAGATTTAATTACCAATTTGGCAAATTGTATGTAAATATTTCATAATTAACAGTTAATTCACCTTAGAATAAATAGTGCATTATCACATGATACCTAGTGAAATAAATATATGTATTCTGATATATTCTAATCTTGAGTCAAACATATGGAATGAATTCTACATCTTCTTCTGTAATGTTCACTTAGCTCCCTTGGCTCTTTGAAATAAATCAATTTGGGAAAAAACCCACACATCATCTAAAATGGTATTGTTGCTCATATTACAAACACATATATATTTGCTAATGTATCTTATATTAAAAACATCCATACAATAGTGTTAAGGAACAATTAATCAAATATTTATTAACATTTAATTTTTATTTCTTGAGTAATGACAAACATTTCTAGACCTTTCTGTTGCTTAAAATCCTCTTAGAAATTGTAAATCAATAATTCAATATAACTTTGGGAGAAAGAATCAGCATGACACATGTTTAATCTTGCATTTCTAAGATTAAGAGATTTCACATCAAAGGAGAGCTAAGAAAGCAAATGCAGCAAAAACAGGCATCTTAACAGATAATTCTCAAAATAAAAGAGATAAATTCCTAGTACAGATATAAAATGAACATCTACTGAGAAACTAAATTTGCCTGTAAATTAAAGAGGCAATTGACAATGTTATAATTGGTTCAAAGAAATCTCAAAGTAGGAACTGTGTGAGACAGAACAAAAGGCTGGAGAGCATGCACTCCATGAGATTGACCCAAATTCAGTTCCTAAATCACATGACCCCAACATTTGGTCCTTCCAAAATGAGTCAGTAAAAACTTAAGCCAAAGAGATAATATAGGGGGTAAAGTGCTTGTCTAATAAGGCTGAACAGGGTTCAATCCCCAGCATAACTTATGGTCCCCAGGCCAAGCGTGATCCTTGAGCACACCAAACCAAAATAAATACATAAAATTTATGAGAATAAATCTCAAAGTTAGAAAAAAAGGAAATATATTTATAAATGGATGTTAAGTCATTATCTACAGTGAAATAATCCATCAGGGAAAATCCTTGTTTTTATGGACAGAACTTATTTGCAATACTATCAATACTATAAATACAATACAACTTCTATTTTAGCAAATCTGTAAAATAGCCTATTCAAAGAGAAACAAAGATGCCATAATTAAGAGAGGTGACCCAGTCTGAAAATGTTCACTAAATTTTAAAGTGTTTCGTGATTTTTTTCCTTACATCGTTAAGGAACACTTAACTTATTTTAGAGTTAGTTTAAACATTAATCCTCAACACTCAATGACTAATAATACCTTAAATAAAGTCTCGTCTCAAGAAAAAAGCAGTTCTAGAAATTGTTATTTATATTGTTTTCAAATTATTGATTTGACTCAATTAAAATTTGAGAACTCAGAACTTTAAAGAAGTACCATTTCTAACCAGGAGAAACAAAACAGATCTTCACGAGTGTATTTTATGTTTTCATATTGATGGATATTGAAGTGAATAAATTAGATGCCACAATTTGATAATAGTCAACACCAAAACTAGCAAAGAGAAATAATCTATGGGAATTTAAAAGTACAACAATAACACAATAATTCAGGCTAGAATATTTGTTTAGATAATATTCATTATGGACTCATGGGCAGAGACTTCTTTTTAAATCTATCTGCTTGAAGTTACATATCTAAAGTAGTGACTATCACTCGCTCCTAATTGCTTGGATAAAGTTTGCTGTATGTAGATACACTCCTTACACAGTGTCTGCAATAAGAAGTATCTGTTTACTTAAAGATAAATGTTCTTTCCAGGTCACATACTAGAGCAGGAGCTGGCGAGCTGGTGGCAGAGATGTCAGTGTTAATGAGGCACATACCTGCGTCAGCTGACTTCATAATATGAGACTCTGATATTTAATCTTAGCTCTTACCAATCTAAATTCAAAAACCTTTTCAAATCTTTTATAAGAGACAGTAAGTGAAAGGAAATTTCTGAGATTGCTTTCTCAGAGTGCTATAATGGAATTAAAATGGAATGGCATGAACATATAAGCCTTTAAGGCACTTAATGTTTTCTGAAACATTAGGAAAGTAATTGCTGTAGAGGAATGATAGAAAAAACATTATGCAAAAAAATTATCTGTTATTAAACACACAAAACTTAGCTTTTGAATTCTGTTGTGTTGTTTTATCAGTAACCATTGAAGTTACAGCACGTCCTATGAAAGTCTTGTTAAGTACCATCTTATACAACTAGCACCTGCAAAGCAACAGGAAACAAACTACCCATGGCTTTATGTAGAATCACCAAATATATGTATGTTTATATATATGTACATATATATAATGAATGCAAAATCTGGGTCCAGCCTTATGCTTGGCAGCATGAAAACAGGCTTCAGTATTAAAACACCCTTTCTCTGGGTAAGTCTTCAGCAACACACAGATGAGTCCATGACAGACAGCCCTGGGAATACTGGATCTCTGAGCTTGGTGTGAGCAAACTCAAAAGCTAAAAGATAGGGGCTGGAGCAATAGCACAGCGGGTAGGGCGTTTGCCTTGCACGCCGCCGACCCGGGTTCGATTCCCAGCATGCCATATGATCCCCTGAGCACCGCCAGGGGTAATTCCTGAGTGCAGAGCCAGGAGTAACCCCTGTGCATCGCCCGGTGTGATCCAAAAAAAATTTTAAAAAAGCTAAAAAATAAATAAATGAATAGGGCCCCTTCTCTACTATTCTAGAAAAACAAGGAGAAATAAATACTTGACCTAGTGATATTAATGAGATCAAACCATGCCTGCAGAGGGCTCCTACACAAGATCCATCTTTAGTCAACTGTCAACTGCAGAAAAATATTTATTAATATTTATAAAACAGTTTACAATTTTATTTTAAATAATAAAATGTAGGGAGCCATTTTACCTTACTGATCTTATCCTGTCACTATTTGTTTAATCACTAGCTAACCCCATGCCACACCTAGCAAAGGTTGCCACTCCTAATCTTACTGATCTTATCCTATCAGCATTTGTTTATTACTAGCTAAATCCCGTGCCATACCCTGCATTTCTGTTGGGGGTCCTGGCACCACCTCCTCCCAACAGGGAGGTATAAAATACTGTAACTGCCATAGAATAAATGCCTTTTCTCTCTCCTCCGGGCTCTGCGTCTGTTCTTTCGGCTGCGCCCTACGAAGGGTTCGCCCTGCTGAACAGAACGAGACCTCCACATCGACTTCCACAATAAAATACATATATATTTATTAAATTTAGAATATGAGATTATAAAAATAAGTCCCCCTTAAGAAATGAGAAGTAAGTAAGCCTGCCTACTTCACAATTACATTAGGAAAGTAATTGCTGTAGAGGAATGATAGAAAAATCATAGTGCAAAAAAAATTTATCTGTTATAAAACACATAAAACATAGCTTATGTATTAAACCAATATATAGTGAATCAATTAAAAAAATTAAGTTCTAAATTTCTAGTGTGCAACTGAAAGGGAATGGGGTGGTATAACTGTTAAGCAGTGCAATATAGGGAAAAAAGAGAACAGCAAAGGCACAAAATTAGCAGTGCTCATCTAAGCACCAACTGGGGAGAGTCTTGGTCCAAAGACTGACTATTTGGTTCCCTGAGGCAAGACTGCACCATTTGTGAAGACAGATGTAGCAGCCTACCTCTTCCGTAAAAACACTATATGGCCAAATTATGTAACTAACATCATTGTCCTAATTTTCTGCTTAGAATAACAAATACTTGATTGCCACATAGATTTTCTGGTGGCTTCCTAAGAGTGAGAGGAAACAATCTAGAAGAAGGATAGGAGCGTCCTGTCTCTTTATAAATATCTTTCTCACTGTGAAAGCAATTATGATAGGTTATATTTTTTGAGCAATTACTATGTTCCAGGCATCGTTCCAAGTTCTTTTCCTAAATTTTCTATTTAAAGGACCACAGCAACTCTACAAGCTCTACTGTTATTACCCTCCTTTTGCAGGTAAGGAAAGAGGCACAGAGCCAATTAACTCCTTGAACAGACAGAAAGTCATGGAGACCAGATTCGGGTCCAGGAAAAATGACTAAGGCTTTGATCACTGTCCAGTGGTATGTTTCAATGCTTCTCACAGTAACTTATTGACATTATAATTTATACAAACATTTCTGTGAACTTAGATATTCATAAACCAATATCTCCATAAATCGTCTACTCCCTCTAAACCCTGTGAAGGCTTTCAATGTAATTTTAGGTGTTTTAAAAATTGTACTTTGGGGACAGTTATTTGCCTCCGTCTGGAAATTGAACTTGACTTTTTTTTTTTACTTTTTATGCACATGTACCCTCCAAAATTCTATGTATCTTCATCTCTTTCTAAAAGACATAGATAAATCACTGGTAAATACTGAAATAAGGCTGTGTGTGTGTGTGTGTGTGTGTGTGTGTGTGTGTGTGTGTGTGTGTGTGTGTGTGTGTGTATACACCAGCTATGCTCAGGGCTCACTCCTACCTCTGTACTCAGGGATCACTCCTACTCCTGGCACCCTCAAGGGACCGTATGGGATACCAGGGATCTAAATTGGGTCAGCTGTGTGCAAGGCAGGTTTGCTACGTGCTGTACTATATCTCTGACCCTAAAATAAGACACTATTTTAAACTAAAATAATTTTATAGCAAAAATGTCAATGAATTGTATAAGTCAAATAAGAGTAACATTATCTAGACATGAACTATTTTGAAATAACTAAATGATATAATTAAATGACAGATAAACTTTATCTTTTCCTTTTCTTCAGCAGGGGCTTATAACATAACCTTCAACCGCATCATAAATGAATTTCTTTTTTTTCTGTTTGCTTTCTCCACAACATTCATGTTCTTAGAAAAGGTTCCAAACATCACTCTTTTATAATAAAGCAGGTGGTTTTATGCATGGCCAAAAGTTAAGGTAAAACTTTTTCCATTACCCATGACTCTTCACAGACTTCTTTTTTTTTAAAACGTCATTCAGTCTGATTCCTTAAAAAGCAAACAATAATAATAATAAAAAAAAAAACAGAAACTTGGCAGCATCTAAGCCTGAGCTTCCAATTTGTTTTCATGAAAGTGCACAGCCTGTAGAGAAAATGAAACGTCGGGAAGCAGGTGATGTTCTTCCCACCAGCTCACTGAGTTCTCCATGTAAAAAGGACATGGCACGAGGTTGGACACCCACTATCAGAGGCCCAACAACAGATGGACTGACTAAGAATTAGTACCACTGCCAAGATCTGGAAATGTCAAAATAAAATACAACACATAGATTGAAGAAAATGGGGAGAAAAACGTGTGAGAACCTGAAATTAGAATTCATGTTGAAGGAAGTGAGATTTAAAAAAACCAACAACAACAAAAAGTACATACATTTCAATAGCTCTAAGGAGGCAGTTCATGTAAACACAGCAATAACTGAAAGATTGAAATTGAAGGGAAGTGCTTATTTTCTTGCAAGTCTATTTCATAGGTCTTATTTCATCACTGTCTTATGTTAATTTGGGAAGCTTATGCTAAGATGAAGCTAGAACTCAGGACCATTAAAAGTGGTTCTTTTATATACAATATTCACAAGGTGTGTGACCACCCCTCCCCCCACCTTCTGCCCTTGCCAGGATCTCTACCCAGTACCTGTGCAGCCCTCAGTTATCACAATAACAACAACAAAAATGGAGGAAAGAGAAGGGCAATATGATTTTTGGACTTGGCTTCAAAGAAACATTATTGTTTAGGTGTTGGTAAAGTTTGGATAGGATAGACATGAGACAGTTTGAAAAATAAGTATATAGCATGGTTCTTGTACATCAGGTTTAGGAATGAGGAAGTTATTCTGAAAAGAGAGAGAAATCACTGCCATATTCTGAGCAAGTAGGAAAGTTTAGTGTATAATAAAATAAAGCAAGTTTTAAGTAATGGTAGGGGGTGCTATATAAGTCAAATTGAAATAGAAGAATGGTGGCTGGAGCTAGTTTAACTGAAATATATTCTATACAGAGAGCTTGGGAAAAACTGCATGTTGACATTCCACTTAAGCTGCTGGAAGGATAGATCAGTCGTCCTAAGGCAGAGAGCAGAGGCCAACAGCAAGTCTAATGCACAAAAACCAAGGAGAGAAAATATTATACATAATCAGAGAAAGGGCTGGAGCAACAGCACAGCAGGTAGGGCGTTCACCTTGCATGCAACCAACCTGGGTTCGATTCCTCCACCCCTCTTGGAGAGCCCAGCAAGCTACTGAGAGTATCTCACCCGCACAGCAGAGCCTGGCAAGCTACCCGTGACATATTCGATATGCCAAAAACAGTAACAAGTCTCACAAAGGAGAAGTTACTGGTGCCCGCTAGAGCAAACAGATGAGCAATGGTATGACAATGATACAGTGACAGTGAATCAGAGAAAAGATCAATTTTTTTAAAAAATGGGCTACGGCCATGACTCAAGAAGCAAAGCACATGCCTTCCATATGCAAGACCCTGAATTTGATTTTGGCAGAGCAAATCCCTGCCTCCGCACACATACACACAGGGAGGATCCGTCCTCACTTAAGGATGGCTTAAAATTGGCTAAAGGAAACTATGGACTCAGTTTTCACTGAGGCTGCATTCCTGTAGTGGCGGTGCTTACACATGTGCGGCACAGAAGTATGGTTGTAGTGCTCACAAGGAGTCACTCTGACTCTCACACACACTACCAGGGATTGCAATTTCCGACTGTAGCACTCACACACCTGTGTAGCTGCAGTGTTCACTGGGAGTCATAGCCCCAAATAGTGGCCGTCACACAATCCTTGTTGTAATTCCTTGTGGCATAAGAATCACAGACAGCAGAATGGCCAGGTACAAACAGCACAGCTGACAGGATCATACTCACTGTGTGTGAGGCACTGGGGATTTGACTCATGACTCTATATACTGGTAAGTCTGGCGCCTTAATTCCTCTGGGCCCCCACACGAATTTACTGTCCTGATTACCAGATTCTAGATAGAACACATTTTGGTTTATTTGGAATAAAAATGTAGACGTTAAAATAGGTTAAACAAGATTACAGTGAAAAATTGGGCTGAAGAGATAGAACAAGAGTTAAGGAGCTTGATTTGCACGAGGCCAAGCCTGGTTTGAACCTGGACATGAGATATGGTTCCCTGAGCAGTGCTAGGAGTAATCCCTGAACACAAAGCCAGGAGGAAGTCCTGGCTCCCAAGTGTGGCTCTCAGAAAACAAATAAACAAACAAAACCCAGTAAGGTTATTTGTTTGATTATTTTGGTATTTGGGCCACACCTGTGCTTACTCCAGGATGTGACTCTGAGATACTCCTTGAGGACTTTGGTGAACAATACAGAGTTCCAGTGCTCAAACCAAGGGCAGTTACAAGCAGGCTAGTTCCTTATCCATGGTACTATCTCTCTGTCTTCAAGGTATTTTAGTTTTAGCGATTCACTTCAAGTTAGTTAATATATACTGTTAAAACTTTCTAAAATTTAATATATAAAGTATTAATCACTCATAATATTCAAAACATATTAATATGGATCTTGTAATAATGACTAAGGAATTATAGTGGGCGTAGGAATTTTTATATTGACCTAAAAGCATTCTTGTAACATGGTAAATTGAAATTAAAAATTTTTACATAAAACAATTATCAAATATATAAGCAAGTATTTAAATCAAGATGCCTACATGGGAAGTATCATGTTAAGTGAAATGAGTCAGAAAGAGAGGGACAGACATAGAAAGATTGCACTCATCTGTGGAATATAAAATAATATAGTGGGAGACTAAGACCCAAGAGTTGTAGTGATAAGAATTAGGAGGTCTGCCTCACAGCTTGAAACTGGCATCACATGCTAGGGGAAAAGCAGCTCAGATAGAGAAGGGAACACCAAGTAGAGGATGTCAGGCGGACGCATTCGGGTTGGAAGATGCGAGCTGAAAGTGGACTATAGACCGAACATGATGGTCACTCAATACCTCTATTGCAAACTACAACACCCAAAAGGAGAGAGAACAAAAGGGAATGCCCTGCCATAGAGGCAGGGTGGGGTGGTGGGGGATGGGATGGAGGTGTTGAGAGGGAAACTGGGATCATTGCTGGAGGTGAATGGGCACTGGTGGAGGGATGGGGAAAGGATCACTATATGAGTGAAATGCAAACACAAAAGTTCCTAAGTTTGTAACTGTACATCACAGTGATTCTCTAATAAAAAATTTAAAAAAAAGAGAAGCCTAGTGACTTCTGAAAAAAGCAGTTGGAAAACAATGTTTTAAAGAATCAAAAATTACCAGGATTCCACTCTTTAGGATCATTAGCAATATTAGGCTCCTTGGATTGTTTTTAGAATCATCATAGGATATTTTTAAAATATTATGTTCTACAAATGTGAAAAACATTTAATGGGTGAATAGTAAATATTTGTTGAATTTAAGAAACAAAATCATTCACCCTTTATATAATTATTATCCTGAGATTTCATTATTTCAAAATAAAGTTAAACATCTTTTGGGGGAGTGGGGATACATCTGGCTCTGCTCAGGGCTATACCTGATCAGACTAAAGGATCACTCCTCGTGCACACAGAGACCATACAGGGTGCCAGGGCTTAAACCACGTGGTGTGTGTGCAAGGCAAGCACTATCTGCTATACTACCACTACTATCACCCGGACATAAACATCATTTTGGTAGACAGTGTAGAAACCATTGGTCTTTTAAGCTTGTTCTGTATGAATTCCCCAAGTTGTAAGAAGTTATAGCACATTTGTCATATATAAGAAATACATGATAGTTCTTTATTATTTCAAAATTTTATTTTAGTAAATCTCCATGAATTACAGTTATTTATAATTGGGTTTTTGATTATAATGTTCCATCACAAATCCCACCACCCTTGTTAACATCCCTGCACCAGTGTCCCTTGGTTTCTTCTCCAACCTACCCACCCCAGCCCCAGTATGCCATCCTGACAGGAACCTTTTAAATGTGATTATTAAAGTTTGGGTCTCGTGATTTCACTGTTGAAGACCCTGTGTTTGGATATTTAGCTCTAAACTTCCTTAACAGCACCACTGTACTTGAATTCTCTTAACCCTTTCCACTCTTGCTTCTCATCTATCTTTTCTCTCCTACCCCTTCACTCAGTTTCTTTCTTTCTCTTTCCTACACTCTGGAGCCAAGCGTTATCTAGGCATCGAACCTTTAAAAGCATTGCATGTGCTCATGCAGTTACTCTAAGTACCATATAATCAGTGATATTCAGAAGAAACACACAGTCGATATTACATACCTCTACATGAATATACAATTCAAAATCCTGAAAAAACAAATACATACCATTTCACTCTCTCTAAAACTTTATGGACTGATGTTGTGGAACATAAAACTGATTTTAGAAATTACTGCACCTTCAGACACATGATGCAACTTATTTTTAATTTGTTGGTGTGAAATAAGTATCACCAGTGCAATGCACACAACATGTCTCACAGTCACACTTTACAAAACTGTTGGCACCAGTTACTTTCACTTGCAAAATATGCTAACACAAGCCACGTCCATTTTTAAATAGGAAATGCTGATGACCAAAGATCACATTATAATATAAAAAAATAATTTATAATTTTAAAATCTACTTTTCGCTGCTTTAGAAAATTAACTCAATAAATCTCAGCTGCCTAAGCACAAGACTAAAAGTTACTATTCTAAAAAATACAATACTACAGAGCTATTTATAGCATCGTGACTTTGGATAACATGACAGCACAGAAAAAGAAATGGAAATGAGCACCCAGTAGTGGTGATTAAACTATATCTGGAATTTGGTAACATATTCTATGGACTTGCTACATTTATCCACAGTTCTTCTCACCTAAAAAACCCTAATCTTATAGGAAATAGAGCTACAAAGTCTACGAACATATCTTTGAATTGAAACGTAACTGTAAAAGGGTCAAATATCAGTTCCTAAGTGTTTTTGGCACAAGGGATTGTACCCTTGAATTATGACATTCATATATATATATATACACATATGTATATGATGCCAATATTTATGTCTCTCTCTATATATACATAGGGAGAGAGTGTGTGTACCAGATAAATATTAAAGTCAAAAACTAAAGTAAACATATCTTCTGCCAATGTAGTACCACTGAGAGAAAAACAGTGCCTGAGACATATTATGATACCCAAGAACACTTGAATTTCAGCATGGCTTTTCATTATTTTGAAATCTTGAAATTTCAATATCCCTTTGCATTATTTTTGAATGATCTTGAATATTCATCAAACAGAGCAGATTAAAAGGTAGCCTATGCAATTCTTGAGATTTGACTCCCAACAATTCCGTCACTCAGTGCTCATTTATTGCCCTCTGGCTGTGAGCTATTCACGTTGTTAGGAACTAATGATACAGACTCAGATAAGAAATGGCTCTTCTAAGCTTTAATTGTCTCATAATCAATATAGTGAGACTGACATCTAAACCCCAATACAATTTGTTAAGTCCAACATTTGGGATCTGCATGGATCTCTATATAGAGTACAGAACTATAAATAATTAATCCTGTCTGAATCTGATCAAAAAAATCCAGAGAGAAAATAATTTTGATCAAGGACTTACAAACTTGTTGAGAATGGGCCAGAGAAGCAGTATAGCAGATAAGGCGCTGCATTACAGCAGCCAGCCTGGGTTTGACCCCAGCACCTCGATTTCTCCGTGAGGAATAATCCAGTAAGTCCTGAGTTCAAAGCCAGGAGTAAACACTGAACAAAGCAGAGTGTGATCTACCCACATCCACAAAAGAAAAGAAAAACTGTTGGAATTTCATCAAAATGCATATTGTTATGCATCTGTGTGTATAGGCACAAAGTGTGTGTGTGTATATACAGGCACAAAGGCATTCATATATATATATATATATATATGTATACACACACACACACACACACACATATATATATAGACATAAAGGCATAGTCAAATGAGAATGTTTGGAACACAACTGTCAGCTGTATTCATAAAAGTAACTGTTAAAGTTTATCTGAGTATCTTCAACCTTTGTCTCCTTTGCCATTTTGCTCTTGTAAAATTTATACTACAGAGGTGATATAGATGTATGCAAAGTGCTTGGATTATACAACATAAGTAGGGAATACACTGCATTAGCAAACCTAGAGGGACAGAAAAAAATCTCAGCAGTCAAGAAATATGCTAAAGACAATCTCTCAAACTGCATAATCAATAAAAGATAAAGGCCTTAAATAAAAACAGGTTCTTGTTTGTTTTACAACCTTGTCTAATTGTGGAATGGTAAAATTTCCAATAAATTTAAGGGGTTCCACTACACAGTTGCCCCTTCAGGCTCTACAATAACAGGGTTTAGAAAGTTAACAATAGAATCCAATTAGACTGAACAGAACAGTGCAGGGCTATATAAATAAATAAATATATATATATGTGTGTGTATATATAGTGGGGGGGTGTTCATTTTCTACCTGGTGGTACATTTTGATAGATATATATAAAGCCATTTTTTTTTTATCCTCAAGCCCCCAGATATCTTTAGCAGGCACTGTGTTACAGGAATCTATCTTCAGCCAGTATTTTACTTGATATCAGATCACTGAAGCATTGATAAGATCCTTTAGCTGCAGACTTCATATTTATCTATAACTTAGAAGTAACAACTGCTATTAACAATATAATCACTTAAGAAAATAGTTTGAAAGTAAGTAGCTGATATATTATCTAAAAAACTAATTAAAAATCAAAACTATAAAACCTGAACATTCTAAGTATCTATTTCATACCATACTTCAAACAAAAAAACAACTGTAAACTCCCCTAGTAGCTGGGAGTTATCAACATGAAAGTGTACTTTTCTGTGTAACTGAAAGGGATAACCCTTTGCATTACATAAGATATTACTTAAGATACATTACTTAAGATATCCAAAGTATTTATTATTATTATTATTATTTTTGCTTTTTGAGTCACACCCGGCGATACTCAAGGGTTACTCCTGACTCTGCACCCAGGAATTACTCCTGGCAGAGCTCAGGGGACCATATGGGATTCTGGGAATCGAACCTGGGACCGCCTCTTGCAAGGCAAACGTCCTACCTGCTGTGCTATCGCTCCAGCCCTGAGATCCAAAGTATCAAAGTATTTAGATGAAGTATCTCGTTATTTTAATTCTACTGTTGATGCCACATGAGCATGATTTCAATATTATATCTGATAAAATACCCCTCTCTTATCTCTTCTCTTCTCTTTTCTCTTCTCTCTTCTCTCTGTCTCTTTCTCTGTCTCTCTCTCTGTCTCTCTCTCTCTCTCTCGTTCACACTCTCCTCTCGCTCTATTTCAGGTCATATGCAGAAATCCTCAGGGCTTTCTCCTGGTTCTGCATAAAGGGATCACTATATGTGGTGCTAGCCCCGGTCAGCAATGTGCTTACACTACTATCCCCACCCCCTTTGTTTTCCTTAACAAGAGTGTGATAGTCTGTAAATTTTATGGGATACACTGTCACTGCACTAAACTCACACTAAAGTGCCAATATCCCTTCATGATCTCCATAGGATTCTTCTAGTCCACAGCACACACACACTCCCACACTCCTACCCTGCTCACGCTCTCTCTCTCCTCTCTCTCTCTCTCTCTCTCTCTCTCTCTCTCTCTCTCTCTCTCTCTCTCTCTCTCTCACACACACACACACACACACACACACACACACACTTTGGTAGCCTCCGTTCTGTCAAAAAGAACCTAAGAATCTAAGGGTTTGCTTTTATTGGTCATTAAGCTGGAGACCACTAGTGCCATACCTGGCAGAGTTCAGGGGTTTTCTCATGCTGGAGATCATATTTAAAGTTTTGTACGTGCAAGGCATAATCTAGTTTCTTGAGCTCTCTTTAGCACACTAATCTTGTATTTCATGAACATGATCATTTTGATTGCTCACCTGACATCTTTGATAGATTTAATCTGTCTTCCAACTTCTTTGGTCACTGTACTCACCCAGATTCTTAGAATTATAGAGCCATTCTGAAATGCACTGGAATGTGACCTCTGTACAGCAACTAAGTCTTCTGAAGGATCAAATCGCAAATACCTCTGTTTGTCAAATGTGCTTTAATATGAATTCACAAGAAAGGAAGGAGGAGGAGGTGAGGGTATGCAAAGTGCTATTCACATTACCTTTGAAAGAGGTGGGATACCACTTTCCATAATGTCTTCGATGCAATGCCCTTGAAACAGCTGTTAATTACATTCTCAACTGCCATGACGATTATAATTGCTTCTGTCTTATCCCCTACTGCTTCTGAATGGCAAGGCCGTTTTATTTTCATCATCAAATAACTTTATAGTCATTGTGTCCTTTTGTAGATATCTCCTGATCTGGCATTGATGATTTATGCAGTTAATAAAAATTATGATTAAATAGTAAGAAAAGAAAATAAGCAGAGTTGATATTCAATTATATGATAGAATTCAACTAGTGTTATTGAAAGGTAAACAAAAATATTTCCTTTGGAGAAACAGACACACAAAGACATGCTGCTTATTATTTATTGATGAAACAACCTATTTGACAGCTAAGCAAACCTATCTGTGATCAAATTACAGCAGGTTGCTAGAGCCACAGTAAGCTTAATGCACCAATAACGACAGATGTGGCTTGCAAATGTGCTTTTAAAACAGTTTTCTTCCTTATCATTTTCTAATTAGGAGCTTTTCTAATAGCTGTCCAGACTATTAGCACAACATAAGACCAAAGTATATGATGCTAGAAATGCTAATATATTAGATAGAAGCTGATTTGAAAGACCTGATATATTGTTACTGAAAGATGATTTTCTCCTGGGGCATGTGACTGGAGCCAATTTAACAGACATCAGAAAGAGAATTCTACTTTCTTCCAAAGGCTAGCGGAGGGATTGGCAATTTGGCTAGTCAGGAATAGACCAAAGAGGAAAATGAAGTTCTTTGTTTTTAGTTTGTGGGGGCCTCCACAATTGTGTGGTACCACTAAGGCTACCATCAGTGGTATGTGGGTGGTTTTGTGGAGTCACAGACCCAACCCGGAGCAACTTGTGCTCCATCATTTTGCACTCTCTCTGGTCCAGAAGTACTTGATATTTTTTGCTGGGACAAGGTGGAATGGATGAGACAGAGAAGTTCCAAGCAATACTCCCCCTCAGGAGTTACTGTGGCTATGCTCAGCGAACCAGGCTGGTGGTTAAATGCTAGGGTCTGAGAGTGAAAGTGGAGCTTCTTGGGCTCTATGGTTCCAGAGAACACTGGGGCCAACCAAGTGAGGGCTTTACCAGCAGACACTTAGGAGGCCACGCAGTGTGGGGATTGAACCCAGAGCTGGCATCTCCTGGTCTCAAGTAGTTATTCTTAAACCAGACTGTTCACAAGGAATACGTAGGATGTTGATTCTGGCCTGATTTATAGAAGAGGGAAAAAAAAAAAGAAATAGCCTAGAGTTTCATTTTCTCTGATTTTTCTCAGAATACTCACTCAACTAACTCCCTTTTTGCCTCTGCCCTTCCTTTTTTGCTCTTGGGCCACACCCATTCATGCTCAGCTGTCACCCCTGTAATTTTTGAAGGTGCTCATGTGGCCATATGAGGTGCTGGAGATGGACCAGGTGAGCTGCAGGTCAGACATTGACCCATTTACTACCTCTCTGAATCCAATGGTGCCTCACTATTTAGTTCCCTTGTAAAACTATTTAACATAGTTTACCAAGTGTAAATACTTTTTGAAATCTACTAATTATCATATAGTAAGGGTTCTTTTGTATTGGTAACTACTAGGAGATATGGACTGGAGTGATAGCACAATGGGTAAGGGGTTTGTCTTGAAAGCGGCCGAACCGGGTTCAATTCCTCTCTCCCTCTTGGAGAGCCCAGCAAGCTATGGAGAGTATCTGGCCCGCACAGTAGAGCCTGGCAAGCTACCTGTGAAGTATTCTATATGCCAAAAACAGTAACATTAAGTCTCACAATGGAGACGTTACTGGTGCCCGACCAAACAAATCGATGAGCTACGGGATGATAGTGACAGTGACTAGGAGATAAAATGAAATATATCTCAACTGCTGTAAAAAAAATGTTAATTGTGTCTATGTTTTGAATTACGGATTAATTTACGAGTAATTTAAATTCTGTGTTGATTTTAGTGAATAGGTATGAAAAGAAAACATTTTTGACAGTGATTTCACTGAGATATACTTTGTACCTTCATTCATTTAAGGTATAGAACTTAATTGTTTATAGAACATTCATAAACATCTACAATAATCACCATTCTAATTTTAGAATATTTTTATCTCATAAAAAAAAAAGAAACTCCAAGAACCAGGGCTACAGTTTAGGGATTATGGGCAGCCAGTCCCATTTAAAGCACTCACCACATGACTGAGTGGCCCTTGTAGTGCATTGCAGAGCAGGGCCCAGGATGACCACACCCATAGGGCTTCACACTGAGCTACAAACCTGCAGGGTAAGTACCAGTTTAACATAGTTTAACATAGTCTTAACATAGTTTAAACATAGACACCTCCTTAAACACTTATCAAAAGCCTCTCACTGTCAAAACAAAAGAACCCTCTATAACTTTTTTTTATCTATAACTTAAATAATATCCTTCTCTTTGAATTTTCACTAATGTACTTTCTTTCAGTACAGATTGGACTTTGCTCATTTATGTCATCATATAGAATACAGTAACAATAGGTCGCATTCCCCTGACCCTGAAAGAGCCTCCAATCGTTGGGAAACACAATTAAGGAGAGGCTGCTAAAATCTCAGGGCTGAGGGTAATAGAGATGTTACTGGTGCCTGCTCGAGTAAATCGACGAACAACAGGATGACAGTTATACAGTGTCATCGTCAGTGAATATGTGATGATACAGATATAACTGTATTGTCACATATGCTTCATTCACTTAGTATAATGCTTTCAAGGTTCACCCATGTACAAGTATGGTGAAAATTCCAGTGGTGACTATTTGGGTGTTTAATGCTTAGTTCTACAACATATGTAGTCATTTTCTTTGTGTGCTTTTAGTCCCCAGGTAAATGTGGAAGGATGATTTACTAGGTTATATAATAATTCTGAGTTTAATTATTCAAAAAGTTGTTAGCTAGATTTCCAGTTTGTCTCTATAATTTCATATTTGCACCAATAACCTATTACAAGTAAGTCTGAATTCTCCATACACTTGTCAACACCATTTTTTTCTTCTTGATTGAATTCTAGTCTCTTGAAAGTAGTAAGGCACTATATCTGGTCCCTGAAGCATTGCCAGGAATGACCCCCAAGCACAAAGCCAGGAGTAGCCCAAACACTATTGAATGTGGCCAAATAAAATGCATAGCTTCTGGTTATATCAGTCCTTCTTTTAGAAATATTAAAACCATAAATACTGTTCTGATAATCAATACATCTTTAAACAGTATCTTTTGAAAACATAAAATGCCCCAGAAGGTTATGGGATCATCATGAATTTTATATCAAAAATAATGATGATTCAAAAATATAAAATGATATGTATATATCTGAAGTAAGCTTGCAGTTTCTGGCTTCAAAGGAACTACAAAACACCTGCCGTTTCACTTACTGCCAATATCCCACAGGCTGTTACAGCATACACTTGAAATGGACTTATAGTTTCATTTTAGCAATTTCATTTCATGTATATTGAAAATGTCCCATATTAAAGCTCACTCAATTTTCATTAGTTTAATAGGTAAAGAATCTATGGCTAAGAAAATTCATAAATCACAACCAAAAGACTAATTCGATTCAACATTTTAACTCTTTAAGAAAAGATCTAACAAGAATATAATTTTATTTGCAATGTCTTAGTCACTGGCAACTCTTAATCTTTATGATTTTAAGTTTTAATGATTTTAAAATCTTAATATTTTAAGTCATTCTAGAATTATAAATGATAAAAAAGGGCAAGAAAGACAATAACCTCGCAATATAATTTTTAGTCATAAACTGAAGACTGTTACAATATTAAAGTCCACTTTTGGATAGAAGATTTAACAAAATTCCTACACATATACACTTACACTTTTAATGATAACAAAATATTGGACTTGCCTGAATTCACTACATACTGCTAAACTATAATAATAAAGTGTTTCTGAATACCATAAGCACCAGCAGCAACATTTAAAAAATATTAAGTAAATATAAAAAAGTATCAAAACATCAAATATCAAAAATATCAAAAGACATATATTTGCATAATATGGACAGCAGTAAAAGTAACAAAATCTGCTGCTGAACTTCAGATTTTTAATTAGTATAGTCAAAGGCATTCAAATCATGAAAAAGATATGTTCTTTGTAACTACAGATAAACTTAAATTGAAACTGAAATTGTCTTACATAATTTTAAAGCAAGCTCTTTGTTTTTGAAATGCAAATTTCTACTAATTGGAGTTAAACAAGGCTGGGAAATATTATTTCAAACATTAGTAGTTCATAGTGAAATTGGGCCAGAGATCAATATTAAACTAAGAAAACTGCCCCTTTCCCAAAGGTTAAAGACAAGGACAATTTGTCTTGAGTTTAATTTTCTCCCCCAAACCTAAACTAGCTTCCTTAATGTTTGTAGATGCTATGGAATGTACCTCAGAGAAAAATGTTATCTTCTCTATAAAAGTTCCTTTTTGAGACATTAAAGACAAGATGGTAGTATTGAGGACATATGTCACCCCCCTCCCCACATCTTTCCACCTGCTGATTTACTACCAATAAAGGACTTTCTTGATCTGTCACTATATCTCTCATTTGGTCCCTACACACAGTGGAATGCCATCTTCATGCTTACAGTACTACTGCTTTTATATAATACATAAATTGTGCATATTGACTCATATACTCAACTCACTTTTAATTCTTCCATACAGATGAAAATAGCATTGTAGAAATAATATTTTTTAAATGTTGACAAACAAAAGTTGAGTACACTTAGAGTATACATATAATGTTTTATTAGACTGTTTTCTTTAGAAGCCACCAAATCAAAACATAGCTTTTGCAAAAGGTTGACTTTATGAGAAGGGTCCTTAGAGGCTGGATTTAATTGACTTGAAAAAGATACCAAGTATACAGAGCTTCGTCTTAAGAGTAGGTATCCCATAAAGACCTAATTTCCTAATTTGTTTCAGGGAAGACTGTCATCTTTTGTGTTATCATATATATTTGTTTTAACTTGACATTTTAGAAAACATCCCTAATTACCTTCCCATTCTTCATCTCATTCTTCAACTCATCCTTCACTGTTGTCTTAGCAAAAGATTTTCCTGAGTCATTCTTTTTTTTTTTTCTGGGTCTCTGCACTGTATATAGTAGGTATACATGTTCTTGATGAATTCCTTTTCAACTTTTATTTTGACTATTATTGACAGAGCTCCCTTGATGCTTGTTTAATTAATTGTCCACTTTCTGAAGACTACAAAGAGTTACAAGGTAAGTTCTTTTGTACCCTAATCTTACACACTGTAAAATAAGCATTACAAACTAATTTAACATAGATAACATCTCAGATACCTTATTTTTTCCATACTGAGAGCATTTAATACCTACAATTTAGCAAATTTTAAATTTACATTGTGTTATAAAATATAGACACCATAATATACACTAGGTTCACAGAATTTATAGTCTTTCATGCATGATATATACTTTTGAAAAGCTGTACCCTTTTGGTTAATAATTATACTTTCTGCCCTTCCTCTGATAAGATTAAGCAAGTTTATTACTGAGACATAAGATTATGTAATATTTTCTTTCTGTGTTCAGTTTATGTCACTTAGCATAATGTTTTTCATTCATCCATCCATATATATTAGTAAGTGATTCACTGATTAAGGATTTTTTCATGTATCTGTAAGCAGTTTGTATGTCTTTGTAGAAGTATGTACTAAGTCCATCATCAATTTTTAATTAGTTTTGTACATTGCAATTGAGTTAAATCAGCTTCTTGTATATTCTAATATGAATCTCTCATCACATATACAATGTGCAAATATTTTATTCATTTCATAGATTTACTTTCCATTTTGCCAACTGCTTCTTTTACTGTGTAGAAATTCTTTTAGCTTGATATAGTCCGATTTGCTTACTTTTAATTTTTTTGCCTATGGCTCAGCTGTCAACTATTTTGTTTGTTTATTTTGTTTTGGGGTCATACCTGGCAACGCCCAGGGATTACTCCAGGCTCTGCAATCAGGAATTACTCCTGGTGGTGCTCGGGGAACCATATGAGATGCTAAGACTTAAACCCGGGTCAGCTGCATGCAAGGCTAAATGCCCTACCCACAATACATTCTTCTGACCCCTTTTAACTTTTTTTCTTAATCATTTCCAAAACTAAAGATCAGAAACTTTCCCCCCTGTTTTCTATTGAAAATTTTAAGTCTCATACTTGCATCTTCAATCAGTTTTGAGCTGTGCTTTGTATAATGGTGTTAAGAGAAGGATCTAACATGTAATTGGGTATCTAGTTCTTATAACATCATTTATTAAAGAGACTGTCTTTACCTTATTTTCCTTCAAATATTAAGCATATATTCATGAACTTACTTTGTAGTTCTTCTTCTTTTTTATTTTTATTAACATATTTAATTTTTTATTTTATAAGGTAGCTTATAATATTTGATTACATTTAATATTCAAACACCAATCCCACCACCATTACACCTTCTCACCATCATATTTGGGATGATTCCATCCAAAGCAGAACTGAAATTATGTATTTTGTATTGTTTGTTATGAAAAACCACTGAAAATGCTACAAAAAAGGTAGCCATCGAGGAATCAGTGTGAAGATTGTTCTATTTTGGCAGCGGTCATTAAGACCTTCTTTAAGATATCACTAACATGTTATTAAAAGTTGAGTGTTGTGAACTTTTGTAGATATGTGTAAATATCTATATAAATCTATATAGATATATAAATATATATGCATGTGTATACAAAAATACATATGTGTATATGTATACATATACATATATATATTTCCCTCTATGATTGGTTGCCTACTATTTGAACCTCATCAAATTTGGTGTGGTACTCTTGGAAAATGAGTAGGGGGTGTATTATGATGTGCATTTGCAGCCGCGCGGTCCAGGAAAAGATTTACTCCTGTGTGAGGTTTGGCCAGAGAGTTTGGGGAGTGCCTTTAGCATAATGGCAGTTGGGTTCTGGAGATTTTTGGTTTCCGGGGCTGGGAGGGCTCTCACCCGCTCCCCTCTGGGGTGCCCCAAAGGTTCTTTATTTTACTATATTGATCTATTTTCATGTCAATATTATGTTGTTTTTATTAATACAGTTTTGCAATATAATAAGGTGACGCCTCTAGATTTGTTCTTGTTCAGTATTATTTTGTCAATGTTGTGTTTTAAATAGCCTTGTATGAATTTTTATTTTTAAAAAATGACACTTGGATTCTGTAAGGGATCATAATAAATGTTTTGGACAGAGTGAATGAACTATTATTAATTATTCTATTTCATAAACAGATATATTGCTAGTTTTGCAACTTTTTCTCAATGCTTCATAGCTCTCAGGATAATAAACATAGTTACCTCTTTATTACATATTTTTTCCTTTTGCTGCTATTGTGTTTCATGTGTATTATAAAATGCACTATTTTCATAATGTCCTTTTCTTGGACAGTTCATTCTTAATGTATAGAAATGTGACTCTGTGAATTACATTCATATCTCTACCTGATGAATATTTTAGGAATACCCAGGATGAAAATTTTAGGAATGACTAAATGATCTAAAATAATCCCCAAATCTTCTACTTGCAATAATTAGGAAATATAAATGGATTTTATAATATTTATAGACATAGGGTTCTTTGTAGATGATGTGAGTACAAACGTTATAAACAAGGAAATGAAATTGGGGTTGAAAATGACTTACTTATTTAAAATGACTGGACAAGGAAAACAAAGCAGAATAGATGCTCAAAGTGGGAACAAATTCCTCTCCACTTCATGCACTGTTCACTCAGTTTACTTTCTTTTAAGCTGAATTAGATCTGGATTATTCACCGCAAGGAACTGTCCTGTATAGTGCAGAATATTTAGCAGCATCTCTGTACCCACTAAATACCTGGAGCAAACTTTTCCCAGCTGTGTCAAATATGTCTTAGATGCTGTCAAATATACCTAGGGCAGCAACATAACTGCTAGTTCATAGTCACTGCTTAAATGTAATGATGGAGAAGTTCCAGATAAAATCTTAAGACAGTAATAGCAGTAAGATTTTTTTTCACTGTGATAAATTTTTAATACATTTTGTTCAAGTAAACTCGATAGCTCACCCTCTACATTTGCTTTGATCTTCCCTAATATAAGTTCCTTGAACACAAATCTATATTTTGTTTTTTCATAGCCCTACTGTATTAAGAAAACTAAATATGTTAGTTTACAAAATTACTTGGTTTCAGATTGTCAGAGGGAAATGAGTTTGAGTGGTTTATTATGTGCACCCTCATATTTCATAAAAGCATAAAAATTACCAAAAGATTTTGTTTAAATGTCATATGGCAATTTCTTGCATAAGTATAAAAGTGGTAAGTTAACAGAGGACTCAAGTGTTTTTCTCCTGTTCATGCACCATTTGAAGTGCCCTTAGTTTTCATTTGCATCCCACACACCAGACTTCCTGCATTTACTGAACCCCCAAAGCTTCTGACAGCAACTTAAAGATTTAGGCTGTGACTGGAATGGACAGAATCCTGCCATAACAGTTGCAAATGTTCATTCCACACAAGTCTTATTTGTGCAAATGGCTTTATTTCCAATTTGAGAATAAAAACTGGAACTTTGTTTTCTTCAAACAAAGAGAGAGCCTCGAACAACTCATACTTTTTTTGCTTTAATTTTTTATCTTTTTAGCCTGAATATTCCCGGAATGGGTAAGGATAGGGATTTTAAGCATAATACAGTTATTTCAACGTGAATAGATTTGGGTAACTCTGAAATATAAATCAGACTAGTTAAATGGCTAGCACATCCTGCATAGCAGATGATCATAAGCTGCTGCTTGAGTAGTAAAAATGTAAAAAGAAGTACTAATCAAAACTAAATTATGGATGTATTTTACTGTCAAAATTATAACTGGGGGAATAGAGAGATAGAATAGGAGATACATTTGCCTTGCATATGGCTGTGGTTAAACCAGAACCCTGGTTTAACTCCTCGGCAGCACAAATAGTTGCCCTAAGCACAGCCAGGGATTACTCCTGAGCACGACAGTCCCTGAGCATTGCTGAGTGTGGCTCCATCTGCAGCTGAAAAAATTACAAGTGGAGTTATTATCATTAAACTGGGGATTTAAAAAGAAATAAACTATTGTACATAGCAAATTGATGAGGATTACGTAAAAACAAAAATCAGTTTCTACAAGATGAAAACAAAGTATACTACAATTAATAATTTTCTAACACTAAGTTGCACATATTACATCTATAAAACTAACAGGAATTGATCCTAGGTGCACATTTAGTGTCTAAAATAAGTCTATAGAATATCTTGTGAACTACAACTTCTTGCCTACAAAGGTAGGGGCATAACCGAGGATTGGATTACTGATGTCAATGTTTTGGATGTTTCTTTTTATCACTTAACATGGTACAAGCCAAAACCAACATGACAGAAAATATGTATTTTCCAATACAATACATAGCAGATGTATTTGTAAAACCACCATGTACTTCATGTTTCTTTAGTGTTTTTCATTTATTGTTTCTTACAAACTTATGAAAATTTGAATATCTAACAGCAAATGTGTCATGACTTGGAGTTGATTATTCTGAAGCAAAAACATGGCTGAAATCAGCATCTTTTTATTTTAAGTCTATCTCATATCCTTTTATAGAGATCAGATCAACATTTAAGAAAAGGAAACGAACCAAAGAAGGATTATGTGGTCCTATTCGGGATAGAGAGAAAAATGAAATTAGCTTTTTCTCAAATGTAATTTTATTTATGCATTGCTAATACACAAAATGTAATTTGCTCTTAAAACTCCCTCTCAGAAATTCAACTCATTCCTTGGCAATCAGGAAAATTCCTATTGCTCCAAGAAGATATCCTTCATATGCCCTCTATGGTAGATTATATAAATGATTCAGGCTTTTCCCCAAAAAACTTTTCTATGGATTTTTCTTACGGTACTAATATTGTTTTGACCTATATTACAGCTATTTCCACTTAGAGCTTAGAACTTCTACTAGTCTTTTTCAAAGTTCAGTTACATTAAGCTCTTTAGTTACCAGTGACCTTTTCTTTACATTCTCCAAACTATTTCGTATAAAAATACATCCTAGGCTTGACAGATAGTCAAAGGATAAAGGTGCATGCTTTTTCATGGCTAACCCCAATTCAATCCCTGGCCATCAGTTATGGTCCCTAAAACACTGCTAGGGGTGATCCCTAAACTTGGAGCCAGCAGTATACCTCTGTGCTCTGCTGAGTAAGGCCCAAAGGTGAAATAAACACAACAATTATCATTTATTTAATATTATTTTCTTTTTCCCATTACTTTGAATTTCCTAGAATTTTAGAAAGATGATAATCCCCACGGGACAAAATTCTCTGATTTACTCACAAAAACTCTGACTTGTTTATGATAACTGACAATAATATTTCAACAGAGACCAACATTTTTCAGAGAGTAATATCACCTAGTGGAAGAACAGTGAGCTAAACTGTAATATATAATACGTAGATACGTATTTAAAGCAGTCATAACTCAATAACACGGACTGGGAGACTTAAATAATGATACCTGTGAAGGCTTCTAGATGAACTTGCAGATGGCCACCTTCTTATTGAGTCTTCCTCATATGATTACCCTTCACTGTCACTGTCAATGTCATCCCCTTGCTCGGGCACCAGTAACGTCTCCATTGTGAGACTTCTTGTTACTGTTTTTTGGCATATCGAATATGCCACGGGTAGCTTGCCAGTCTCTCCTGTGTGGGCAAGATACTCTGGGTAGCTTGCCTGGCTCTCTGAGAGGGGTAGAAGAATAGAACCGGGTTAGTCACGTGCAAGGCAAAAGCCCTACCCACTGTTCTATCTTTCCAGCCCATGATCACCCTTTAGATTGTGCAATTTGAGAAGTAATCCTTTCTTAAAGGGAAACCTAGCCTATGGATGAGGGCCACTGTAACGACTCTTTTATAATTTAATTACTTCTCTGAAAGACTAATCTCTAAACAACAGTTTTATTATGAAGACTAAGGGTTAAGATTTGAACAGAAGGGAGCTGGGAAGATAGTATTGGGAGATGATCATCTGATAATATAGATCATGCACCTACCCTGATTTGATCTCTTGCAGTACCAGAAGTGATCATGAGCACACAGGGGTATCCATGAGCACTCAAACTCCAAATTGAAAATAACAGGATTTCAACATACAAATGGGGAAGGGCAATCGAATCCATTACATGATCTACTTAATTTTCAAAATCTGTTATGTTTTCCACTTTAATATTCCCCATATTAAATCCCTACATTGAATGCAAATATTAAACTATCTATCTACCTCCTTAACTTGGGACTGTTCTCTATTTATATACTTATCATGTTGCTGCAGATTATACAAGGTGAAAAAGCAAAATGACAATTTTAAAATAAAAACTATCTTCCGAAAGCAAAATGGGCTGGAGAGATAGCACAGCCGTAGGGCATTCGTCTTTCATGAGGCCGACCTAGGTTCTATTACTATGTCCCTCTCGAAGAGCCTGGCAAGCTACCAAGAGTATTGCGCCCCCATGGCTGAGCCTGGCAAGCTACCCGTGGCGTATTGGATATGCCCAAAACAGTAACTACAAGTATCACAATTTGAGACATTACTGCTACCCACTCAAAAAAAATCAATGAGCAACAGGATGACAGTGACAAGTCAAATATCTTAAAGACTTTCTAATCTTAAATTATTTTTTGTTCTGCTAAATAGTAATGCTAAATTCATATTAAAATTACAAATCACAGAGTATGAATGTACAAACTTTTTTCTACATTATTAATTTTGGATAATTGATTCCTTTTCTGCTTATATGCTTAATTCCAAATACAAATGTGTTCTTATAATGGCAAAATTTAATTTCATGGCTGAGGTATTAATTTTTAAAACACAGAAACTTTAGTTCCGTTTGCCACTTTTTATATTCTGTATTTTAACATGTTCACAAATATAGAATAGTAACTGAATAGATATGCTTTTCTCAGAAGCAATTATTTGAAAGAAGAAAAAAAATCATAGTGAGAAAACAACTGGTACTACTATTGAAGTCCCATTAAAGAAACAGAAAGCTAGTCATTTTTAAATCTCCAAATAGATATAGTATTATTGCCTTGGGAGCTACTAAAACATCACTATGAATATAAAGCAACATCAGAAATATGGGACAGCATAAAATCTAAATACCAAATATAGAAAACCACAATTAATAAAGCTTGTTAATTACATAAGTCATATTTGTTTACTGTTTATTTTTCTTTGGGATTTGCATTACTTTTGCCAGGACAACACTGTCCCCTCCCTGGAAAGAATGAAAGTGAGTTATTTGCTTACATCTAATCATATTTACCATGTCAAAAAAGTAAAAAAAATGCTTATTACATACCCAAAAAGTCATTATATCTCTATATGCAAAGTTTAGACAATTGTTAGTATCAAAAACCATTCATTTTCAAAAATACATACATAGTACTCTCCTATGTAAAAATATATCATTAGAAAGGAGTGTATTCAAAGTAAAGCCATTTATATCTTATATTGTCCAGTAAATATTTGACAATATTGAAGATACTATAAATATCTTGTATTATCAATTGACCTGTATATTGCGTTAAATATCTATTTTGCTTGGTTTTCATGCTAAGAAAAGACCACTATAAATGGGGGACTGGAGTGAAAGTACATTGAGTCAGCCAGTTGCTTTGCATGTGACTAACCTGAGTTCAATCACTGGTACCACAAAAGGTCCCCCTAGCCTACCATGAGTGATCCTTGAGCACCAAGCTAGGAGTAGCCCTGAGCACTGCAGGGAGTGATCCCAAAACCAAAGTAATAGTAATAAATGATAAACAAATACATAGTACATATAAGCCATTGCAATCTTGAATTTTTTAATGTAAAAAATGGAAATTTCCATTTATTGAAGTTTGTATCACTGATACTATGTTAAATATTAATACATGATCACACCTAATCCATAATAGTCCATTGAAGAAATGTTTTGCTCTTTATAAGTACAGATAAAAGAAGAAATTAAAAATTGAAATAGTTTTTCTAATGTACACATGATTAATGGGAATTTCCATGATATACTCAAAGTTGTCCTTACTTCCATGGACTTCCCCTGTAACACACAGACACACCGGTACACACCTCAGAGAACATACCCATATAAATAGCCGCAACACTAAACTGAACTGCTTTAGTCACTCACAGGAATAAAAACAACAGATGTTTTGATGTGAAAAACTAGACCCAACATCCACATCTTACTCTATCAGTTCCCTCCTACTTCTCCATCACATATTAGATTTTCCTTCTTTCAAGATAGACCATTTTAATAAACTGCACCACATAGTTTAGTACCAAGTCACAAATTGCATGATTATACTGATATGCATTTGTCTTTTAATCTCAGATTGATTTTGAATTTTAATTTTAGATTATTATGGGTGATAATAATATACTTACTAGAGTATTCATAAAAATATTCTTTTAACATTACGTTCCCAGATCTCTTATAAAAAGGGCAATATATGTAGCTTTTTCTTTAATAAATATTTTGTTAGCTTGCTTGAGTTTTGATTTATAGTGCAGACAGTAGCTAGAAGGTCAAATCAGTTCAAATGACCAGACTGAATTGCTTTACTAAAAACATGAGGAAATTACCATTAAAAAAAGCTAATTTAGGTTAGCTGGAATATAATCCACAGCTAAAAACCAACTATGCCCAGAGATATCAGACGGAGTATTTCTATTTTGTCCCCCATTTCTCATTAAAACTGCAGGCAACTTAGCAAATTTATTCGAGACTCTCTAAAAGCAAGGCATGTTCTCCAGAGACTAAAGCTTAGTAGCTGACTGGAAGAATATCCTCAGTGTATAATTATGAGCTTGTGAAACATTCTTAGGTTCTTACCCTGTCTCCATTATTTATAATTGCTTTTACATGTTCCTGACAATTCTCATCCTACAAGTGGTTCTAGGAGCTCAGAAATACAGTATTATGCAAACTCCTTCCTCTTCTTTTTCATGTGGCAGCTGAGAAAAGCATTCTGAGATTATTATAAGCCACTTACTTGACGGTTTAGCATGTACATTACCTACATATTCGTGATATTTCTTGCCTTATACTTCTGCACAACTGAGAAAGTTAATTATTCAGCATCTAGAAACTTTTAGGACAGGTGGCATAATCATGGCTCAATGTCTTCCCAAATGACAATAACGTGTCCTTTCATATTTTGCTGAAGCTCTTAGTCACCTGTTGCTCATATCTTTCACACTAACCTCATTTTCCTTTGAGGGCATCAAACTCAACTCCACCCCCCCCCCAAAAAAAAGAAGGAAAAAACAAACTTCTATTCTATTTTTGGCCCTCGACAATATTTTAATAGATCAGTATACAAAGACATGAATAATGAAAGCTTGAATATGTAAAAGATATCCAGTCTTTACATGGCATGATACAAAGTTATTTTATTCTCTGGTAATAGGATACAAGAAGTGTTACATCCCATTGATGCAATAAAACAAGATTAACTATGGTCTCCTAAGATTATTATAATTATTATGAGCTACTCTATCCCCTTTTCAAAATGTTCATATGCAAAACAAGACTCGTATTGCATATTTATCCTAGCTCCTAGAGATAGTTTTCTTCCCTCATTTTCCTTTTCAAAGGCTGGCACAATATATGCCTAAGTACATGTATTCTTTTAGGGGGGGGAAACGAGGACTTGATCAAGATTATAAAACAAATTGGAATTCATGATAATCAAAGAGTTTAAAAAAAAGAAGAAAATTCTACAGGAAAAAGTCAAGGAGTCAATTCTAGCACTGAGCTAGACACATGAGAATTAAGTGACTGACCAAATATTCTTTTTTATGACAAAGAAGCAACATTGAGGTCAAAATTAACATAATCACCCATCAGCTTAAAATCAAAGGTCAATTGGCTCAACACTGACTACCTATTTAATATAAATAATTGTCAAGGCAAGTGTTCTGTAAGGAAGGAACACTGCCAATGAAGAGAATTTCTTGTCATAAATTTAAATTTGTTGAATCATTTGACTGACTTCACTGGTAGGTATTTTAGAACAAATTTCAATGAAATATACCAACCACAGCATCATAATACTTGTAAATAAAAATTCTTAGTTATTTCTCCTTTTTCATTCATTTATTTATTTACTTTTGACCACTCCTGGTGGTGCTCAGCAGTTATTTCTGCCCATGCTCAGGAGACCATATTCAGTGCCAGGGACCAAACCCAGGTTAACTGTGTGCAAAGCAAAAAAATTATCAGTATACTATAGCTGCATGCAAAGCAAAAAAATTATCAGTATACTATCACTATGGCCCCTCTTAGTTACTTCTGCCTCAATTTCCACAGTGAATTTTTAAATATGATATATTGCATACTTTTGTATTTAGAGAGAATAAAATTATATTGATTCTACTTGTAAAGTTAACCCCACACTTAACAAAATATTGAAGCATTTCAAAATTGACTGTACTCCAGTCACAACTTTGTAACTACAAATGGAGAGCAATTTTATTAATAAAAAGATTGACCTTTCCCACAATATTTCTTCCCAACGTAACAATATTCCAAAATACATGGAAACCTCAAAGGGCAAAGTAGACTGTAGGATAAATGGGACATCTTTCTACCCAGGGGGCATTAAGGGAAAATGAAAAAAAGTGCCTGGAGAAAAAAATTTCAGTTAGGTTTGTAATGATCTGTGACATTCTGTCACAATTACTTATTGATTTTATTTGAAAACGTTCACCAGAGGCTTTATGAAATAAATAAATAGCAATGACCTTTCTATTTTGAATGAAGCAAGGGAGACTTCTGAAGACTTTATTTTAACCTTAAAACATCAGCTAAAATTTATTTAGCAGATATGTCATCCCCATATTCTTTTCAATATATATAGCTGTTATTTTTTATGATATTCCCAAATAGCTAGACACTATTTGGTCTGTTTCTGAAAAGTAGGCATTTACAAAACTGTGAAAGTCAATTATTTGTATATAAGAATGATCAAAGAATGCCAATAGTTATGAATTATTATTTCAGATTTATTATTCATTATTTCTAAACATGATTTTTTTAGGACACAAGAAACACATTGCTGAATACTTAATAGAAATATGTAAAGAGTTCTCTAAAATACTTTGTTTCACTCCTAGCTTAGATTACATTCAATAAGGAAAAATAAATCAGCATAGAAGATAACTCAAGGTAAGTGAAATAGTTTATTTCCAATTTAAAAACAGGTCAATTACCCAAATACTCCTGTTGTTTTATATGCAGAGGTTGCTGGCATTGCTGCTGCTAAAGATTATGTCAAAATAGCAGTCAACAGAACTATACCTATATGAATTGTAAAACTTTGCTCTTACTTCCTCTTTTAGGTCAAGCATACCATAGTATTTAGCAGTAGCCGATCCACGTCCCACAGCTGCTGCCATGCCAGCTCATCTACCAGCCTGTTCAGAGACTCATAAATAAATCTTGAAAGAGATCAAGTAGTCATAAAAAAAATTCTCGGGTACTGAGTCCTGGCAAACTCCTCCAGGACACTCTCGAGAGGGGGCAGGTCAAGTTCCCACCCTAACAAAGTCCAAGCAGTCACACTTCCCCCCCACCCCACCCCAACAGCCACTGTCATGCCTCCAGATAGCCTACTTAAATGTTCTGGAGTTTCTGGAGCAATATCTCCAAGTTCTATGCTAACATCCCAGGACGAGCACACCTTCTGCTATAATGTAGAAACCAATTAATCTCAACTAACTGAAACAACACAAAAGGCTTAGCTAGCAACAACAGCTTATTAAACCCTCAGACAAGGATATAGTATACCCATGGTAAGATACAACAATTTTCACACACAAATTTTCTTTCAGTTTTGTATATTTTGAACATTCCATTGGCCATTTAGTGGTAACAAGAAATATAAAATATTGTGGAAGTGCTATGGGGTCAGGATTGAGGGGTAGCTCTACAATGGTAGAGGGAAGATAACAGTGGTGGTAGAACTAGTATTGGAATACTGAATGCCTGTAACACATCATCCGGAATAACTACATAAACCATGGTGTTTAAATGGGGCTGGAGCGATAGCATAGTGGGTAAGATGTTTGCCTTGCACGCGGCCAATCCTGATTTGATTCCTCCGCCTCTCCACTACCAAGAGTATCTTGCCCGCACGACAGAGCCTGGAAAGCTACCCGTGGTGAATTCGATATGCCATAAACAGTAACAACAAATCTCACAATGAGGATTACTCACTCGAGCAAATCAACGAGCAATGGGATGACAGTGACAGTGACAGGGAGAAAAAGAATTAGCAGCAGCTACTTTGCTATGTTACTGTCACTGTCATCCCGTTGCTCGAGCAGGCACCAGTAACATCTAATTATGAGACTTATCATTACTGTTTTGGGCATATCGAATACACCACTGGTAGCTTGCCAGGCTCTGTCGTGCGGGTGCAATACCCTCGGTAGCTTGCCGGACTCTCCAAGAGGGGTGGAGGAATCAAACACGGGTTGGCTGCATGCAAGGCAAATGCCCTACCACTGTGCTATTGCTCCAGCCCACTTTACTATGTAAGGAACAGAAACTATAAATGATCTTATATTTTTAAATTATTTTTATTCTTATAATAAGCACACGTATCAATAGTTTTATAAACTATAATATGTTTACTATTTAGTAAATTTTGATATATTAAAAGTATAACATATATAGTACAAGAAAAATATATTTTAATTTTATTTTTATTTGGGGGATTTTGGGGGAAAACGCCCAGTGGTGCTCAGGGCTTACTCATGGCTCTGTGTTCAGGTGGGCTTGGAGGACCAAAAGGGATGTCAAGGATTGAACCAGGTTAGCCGCATGCAAAGCAAGCACCCTACCTACTATACTATCTCTCTGGCCCCTATTTCTAAAATACTGAAAGAATCAACCAATAAAAAAGCTGTCCTGGCTAATATATATTGATCATGATTCTAGTCAAGTCTTTAACAAGCCGCGATGTACAGTTGACAGAAATAAATAAAATTTTCATTTTAGTATAGATGCATATCAATTGACTTTTAATAAAACAGTAATCTTAAGATATGATCATAACAGAACTATATTAATTTTCATCTATTATTGATAGGCCATTTGCCAAAAGAGATGCATCTGAATATTGAATCATGAGGTTTATTCAGCAAAGTGATTAGAAGTGAAGATTATACCATTTGAAAGGAATATCAAGAATCTTGAAGAAGGGTCAAACAGAAGTCAATGTGGAAGATAGCAATCGAATTCCCCCAATTAGATGAACAGAAAAACATGTGATTTAATATGCTAGAGAATTACAATTAATATTTTGTGGTGAGACTTAAATTATTCACACAGCAAAAAGAGAACTGTAAGGATAAAGCACACCTCTGAATGAAATGTCCAGGTTTATAAAATTATCCTGGAGCTACCAGGATATCATGTTTTTATACTGAAAATACAGCTGCCATGTAATGCTACCTTGAAAATTCAAATTTGATAGTCAAGTATAACCTCAATTATGGATTATTATTTAGAAAAGCTCTTCAAATTGACAAGAAATAGGAACAGAGGCTGTTCAAAAGAAGGGGCAATCCCATATTTTGGAGTGGTGCACATGGCCGGAAATAGCTGGAGATCTTGAGCAGTAACTCAGCTTTTCATATCTCTTATGCATTTTTTATGAAAATAAAACTTTTTTATTTAAAAAATATTATTATAAAAAATGAAACGTTCATGAGCTTTATGAGCTTCTAAGGTATTTCCAAGACACCCCTTTTTCACTGTTCTAACTGCATCCAACACAGGCTCTCATGTTTCTATCCATGCAGTGCCCTACAGGCTCCCGAGAATTAAAATCTGCACATTGCTGAACTCTGGGCGAGTGCCGAGCCTGCTGTTTGTGACTGCCACTTAGCTCCAAGTAAATACTTGCTGCTCTGCCAGACGTGCCACATGACTCTGCTGCTCATTACTGCTTACTATCTGCTGCAGCTTCTACCGGAGATCTTCAAGTCTGCCCTTGACTGCCCCTTTTACCAGCCTCGGCTCAATGCTTTCCTCAGCTGTTTGACATTTTCAACCTACTTGCCACCTTCTCTGACACGAGTAAGGAACGCGTCCGATCATCTTAATCTGACTCACTTAAAGGGTTCATTTGGGGGATGAGGTACACAAAATGACACAGAATTCTATTTTTTTTTCCAAATAAGCGTTTCTCTCTGGTGCATAACAGTCACTGCTAACAGAAGAGTAATTGCGCACACAGGCCACTTCTAGACAGATTTCAAGAGAGAGTAGACATGACCACTTACTCATTCCCCTCGTGAGTCAGTGATGCTGAGTCTAGCTCCACACTATGGATGATGTTTTTCTTATGGATGAGACATATATATATATACTGAAAAATTATATTCTGCTGCTGTTGTCCACCACAATCAGCTGGTCCACAGTTTCACAGAGAAGCCAAGATGTCTAAAATTCTAACCCAGGAATATCTTCGCTCATGCGTGAGGCTCGGCCCGAGCGTGTGGAAAGCGGCCTGGAGCGAGGCAGTAGTTGGGTAGTGGAGGTTGGCTGCCGGGGTCCCTTGGGGTGGGGAGGGATCTCACCCGCCCTCCTCTGGGGTGCCCTGGGTGAAAACGGCCTGGCACGGAGTCTGGTGGCATGGTATGGGTTCGGCCACCCTCCAGAACACATGGCTCCTTCTTCTGGAAGGGAACATAAAATGAGGCCCCCCATAACCATGATAGTTTATACTAGTATAAAAGATATCAGAGATAGTGTGGACTAACACACACACATTTCCCATAAAAGCATTTTGTAACTATGCCCGAAGTTCAGGAATAGAGTTCTCCAGTGCGTAGCAAGGTTGAAACGAGGTGTTGGCTGGGCAAAGTGCTGATTTAGAGCTTGAGATTCTCTTTTGAGCTCATCTCAAATTGTTGGCAGAAATCCTTGTGGTTGAACGTTTAGGGGCAGGGCCAAAATGGTCAAATAAGGGCAGTTGTCTGAGTGCTCTTCTGCAGCACCAACACAAAGAATGCTCAGAAACAGAACTTAACACCATTCAAAATGGTGCTGAGAAAACTCAGTGGAGAACAAGCCCATCTCATCAGGGGTATACCATGCTGTAGGACATAAAACTATATAGAAGTTCAGAGCTAAGTGCTTCCCTGGATAGTGGCGGGAGCAAAGCAAAGACTAAGAGGGAGAATGGACTGGCCAGCTAGTGCAGGCATAAAATAGTAACCTAAGAAAGAAAGGTGTAGAACCCAAAGGGTTTATCAATTGGCAGCTTGCTGAGTTGAAAACATACCTGGGTCTGGTTATGTGCAACAGAGTGGGCTGCTGTTCCTGGTGGGCACAGGAATAAATCATTCCCGAGGTGAGTCTTGCCCAGCTGGATTGCAATTTGTTTTTTTATTTTTGCTTTTTGGGTCACACCCGGCTTTGCACAAGGGCTATTCGTGGCTCATGCACTCAGGAATTACTCCTGGCAGTGCTCGGGGGACCATATGGGATGCTGAGAATCGAACCCGGGTTGGCCACATGCAAGGCAAATGCCCTACCCATTGTGCTATCACTTCAGCCCCCTGGATTTCAATCTTGACATTGTCCCACCAGCTTTGCTACTGAGCTGTTGTGGCCTTACCCTACCTGACAGGTTGCTAGTCGAGTAGAGTACAAAGGATATTTTTTTTTTAACGGAACTTAGCTACTTCCTTCAACTCAGTGAACCAAAAAGCATCTCAGAACTTGTCAAACAAAACAAAAAAGGTGGTGGTAGAGCAGACTTGGACTAGCCACAGCCATTCCTGAGGTGGCAAGTAAGATGTGCCATCCAAGAGGCCACCGCAGGTTCAATCTTGTAAATATTTAGGACATGCTCACAAGGCATCTGGGTCTTGAAATAAATCAGACACACTGGACTAATATTGCAAATAAGATCACCAGATTGCTGCCCAGACCAGTTAGAATTTAAAGCTCGGTCATTAGCTATAGCAAATAACCAAGAATAATGGAAAAAGTGATAGAATTCAGCTTTATCAACTGCTCACGCCAATAGCCCAGTAAAGCTCTCAACTCTAGCATCATTTCCTAATTTGCTGAGGATAGCTTTGGAACAATATTTATTGAACTGAAGAAAATCTACATTAATAACATTCAATGATAAAAAAACATAAAAAGAGAGGGGGAGAGAAAGTGGACACTATATTTTATGATACCTATGTATATATCATTAAAATGCATAGTTTTATTATCATAAATGAAACACATAAGGGATATAAGAAAACTGAGTCACTACTCAAAGCCTCCAACTATTTTCTGCCCTGTGCATCTCTCTAAAATATACAAGTTTGCCCCTTCTTGTGAACAGCCTTTGTTCCTATTGTAAATTGTAAGGGTTTTTCTTAATAAATCAGGGTAATCTCCTTGGTGGTTAACTAAGACTTGATAAGGAAACTAATTAAATATATAAATATATAATATTTTTGCCATATAATCTGTAATAAAGGGAGTGATAACACAGAGCTTATACACAGAGAATCAATCTACTCTCAAGAGAAAGATTATGCAAGATGTGTACCAGTGGGTGGGACTTTAGGCAGCTTCTTAAAATTCTACCTACCAAAGTAACTTGGTATTCTAACTATATATACTAACAGAACACGCAGTAATTATTTCCTTTTTTTAGAATAGGTACATTAATTTCTATGTTAAATATAAGATATCTTAATGAAACTTTAGAAATATAAACAATTGCACCTACAATTAAAACTGATTCAAATCTTTTACCACAACCGGGGTTATGAAAGAATCAAGGAAAATTAATTCTCTTCTTTAAAATGTTGTTCACCTCTACCAATATGCTAAATCATGTGTAAAATTAAATATTGTTAAATATAGTAGCCAATGTTTCTCTAGACATAAAGCATTTTGTTTCTCTAGATAAAAGACAAACTGCATCTCTGAAAGGAGAGAAGAGAGTCATCTGAAAATGAACAAAAAGTTTTGTCTGAAGTAAAGAAAAAAGAAATTAGGGTTTCCTGATATTAACTTCATTTTTTTCTCATGATAGGACTTCTACATTGGGTATAAATATTGTGACTAATTATTATCTAAGAATAATCGTAATTCTTTGTAAATTAAAGAAAGTCTCACTGGACATGATTGGAAGATTACCCCCCTCCCTTTTCTACTCATTTTCTGCACTGAGTAGCTTGTAAGTGGGAGGTATCAATCAATCAATTTGCTTTCAGTTATCTTAAATCCAGTAACAATGATGGATCTCATTCTCCTGACCCTGAAAGAGCCTCTAATGTGGCATTGGTGGGAAGGATGAGTAAAGAGAGGCTGCTAAAATCTCAGGGCTAGGATGAAGGGAGACTTTACTGGGCCTGCTCGAGCAAATCAACAATCAACGGAGGACAGTGACAGTGATCTTAAATCCAAATGTCCACTTCTCTTTATTACAGATAGTGCTACTTTCATGGTCACTGCTGTCCAAACATAAAATGTATTTTTGTAAACTCATACAACCTTTCACCATAATTAACTTGTTTCCAGTTTCATTATAACCCTCATTATATAAGTCCCTTTATTTTCATTCCTTTGCACTAAGGTCATGAACCACATATATAGCCTATATGATGCATATCATTCACTCTCTATCGTTAAGTTACACTTTCTGCTTAAAATCATTACTCTTTCCAAATTATGGCAAATATAACTGTTAGTTTATCCTTTCCAAGTTGTTATTAAAAGTCAACTATTTCTGCATAGCTCTAAGTGCCATCTGACATATAACTAGTTTATATGTAATTTTAACTTAAACCAGACAATAATCTAGTTGAAATCCATTACCTCCATTTTTCAGAGGAAAAAAATAATCAATACAAGCATTAATAATGAGATTTTAAAAAACAGAGCCAGGTATCTAACTCTAAATCCATTTTTTTTTTTTAAATCAGAACGCTATCTGAGGGCCAGGAAGATAACTCAGAAGGCTGGAATGCATGACTGGGCAAGCCCCGAATTTGACTTGCTGTACAGCATGGTCCCCTAAGCATCTCTAGGTCTCACCCTGCTGGCTTGTGAGCACTGTCAGTGTGTTCAGCTGAGCCTGAGCAGCACTGCATTGAAAGTCTAAGCATTAAACCAAATATGCAAGCCAAAAACATCTGCAGAGGTTGGATGCCACCTCACCCTACCAAAAATTAAAAATCACCATTCCACTGTCCTCTGGGTAAACTGACAATCCGGACTAATAACGATTACTCATGAAGTCAAGTAAATATTTCAAATTGGCTTTTTTCATCTCTGAAACAAAATGAATCACTCCCACTGCAGTACTTTTCCTGTCATTTGCAATACCTTTTCCCATCCTCACCCACTCAAATGTGATTTATCTTTCAGACTCATCTTAGACTACCTAGGCTACTGTGGTGTTCCTCTACTTTAATTTCTGAACAAATATTCTGTTTTTTCACTTACAGAATGGCTTCAGGTATTAGGGATTTTTTACTTAATGTACTATATGGCATTTGCCTTTATTGAGAGAAAAGACATTATTTAAAAATAATGTACTTTGACTTGAATTCTGTTGCATTTATAACATAGGACATGACATTAGGAAAGTATACTTTGCTAATAGTGAGACTTCATTCAAGGAAAAAATATTAAGGAATTAAAACACTTTAAATTATTACTATAGAGAAAAAGTCCCCATAGTAAGTTTCTATAGTAAGATTAGATGGTACACAGTGGTAAATGAGCACATTCCATGAAAAGGTTTCCTTTTTGTAAAATTATATTTAGTCAAATTGTGGGATAAAATATATACACTATCACTATCAATATCATTCCATTATTTGTCGATTTACTCGAGCAACCACCAGTAACGTCTCTATTCCTCCCAGCCCTGAGATTTTAGCAGCCTCTCCTTACTCGCCTTTCCCAACAATTGGAGGCTCTTTCAGGATCAGGGGAATGAGACCTATCGTTACTGGTTTTGGCATATCTAATATGCCACGGGGAGCTTGCCAGACTCTGCCCATGCAGGCAGGATACTCTCAGTAGCTTGCCGGGCCCTCTGAGAGGTATGTATGTGTATACACATAATACATATACATTTATATACATATACATATATACATATATACACATATATATACACATATACATAAACATATATCACTATCACTGTCAAATATATTATTTCAGAATATATACAATAGTGACAGTCAAGGAAAGACTGACTTATATCAGAAGAAACTTTTTTGAAATATTTATAAAAATGATATTTTAGGAGTTGATTCACTGTTTTAAGGAACAGATAAAAGTGATAAGAGGAATTAAGAGACTATTCTGACAAAAAAAAGTAAATATAGAAGAAATAGAACAGTGAAATTAGAAGTTCTATAAACAGAACAAAGCAGGGAGTACCCTGAGTGGCAGGCTATAGATCTCTACTCGATTTAAGCATAGCTTTGAGGACATGTTCATCATGAACAGAGCATATGGCCATTCAGAGTCACTGTTATGATTAAAGGGAGTGTTTTTAAAACACCTAGCATGGGGTCTGAAAATCACAGCTGTTTGCCAAAGGATTCTTTGTCATTATTCATTGATCAGAGCTGTGCTTTATACACATGACTGCCAAGATTCCACAGGGTAGAGACAAATGAATATAGAGTGGAGGTAAAGTTCCTCAGAAAGTATCTCTGAAAGGTTCTGAGAACAGTAAAACTCAATGGGGTTTTTTTTTTTTTTTTGGTAATAAACAGTAAGAAGAACACAAATAAATATGTCTTCTAAAACTGTCAAGGACATTCATGCCCTCTCAGAGATGCTAAAATGATGGGGAAAGACTAAACCTAAATCCTTCATTTTTAAAGCATTTTAAGTGAAAAAATGAATTCTGAAGGAGGGATATAAGTCCTTCTGGCAATGCTCTTTCCAGAGCCTTGGACATTTCATTTTCTTCACTCTAATCATTTGACATAAATTACCTCTGGGTATTTATCTTTACAAACACTTGGTTCCAGGAAAGAAGCTCAGTGGAAAATCATTTTTTTTTTTAACTTTTGAGTTTTCCAGTTTCCAGGAACAGAAACTTCATTGAGTATTTAAAAACTGGGTGACTGCTCGGCCCCATTGTGTTAAAAACTTTTCTTTTGGGGAAGGAGACAAAGAAAGAAGCAGAGGCAGCTCACAGTCTATTGCTTTTTATTCTTCTGCTTAATTCCTCTAAACTCTTTTCTCCATAATTCTCTGCCATGATGAATTTTCCATTCTATTTCTTTTTTTTTTTTGCTTATATTTTTTTTTATAATTTATTTATTTTTAATTAGAGAATCACCGTGAGGGTACAGTTACAGATTTATACACTTTTGTGCTTATAATTCCCTCATACAAAGTTCGGGAACCCATCCCTTCACCAGTGTCCATTCTATTTCTAGGGCTTTTTTTTTCTTTAAATATTTTTAAAATCCAACAGTCAAAAAAAAAAACACAACACAATAACATGAAGTTGCTTTCAACTTTATTTTACTTAAAAGTGAGTAAATAAATGATTGTTAAATCCTAATCTCTTTTGTTATAGAAAAAAAAATTTTCCAATTAGATGAAAAGTTCTTAAAGTGAGTATTTTTCAGAAACACTGCTAAAAGTAAGCCCAATTATGAGTACCTCCAAACTAGTCTGAGACCTTAAACCAGTCTTTAAGGTATATGTCAAAGATTCCAAAAGAGAATTAAACATAGCCTCCATACACATGTGGCTTATTTTTGAGAAGATTTTCCACAAAACATGATAAATAATTTTAGGTAAATATAAAAACAAAATGAAGAGATTCTGAGATAAATTTGCCTGAAGTATATAGAAATTGCATTTAATTCCTCTTTACAACACAACAAAGTAGGACAATTTTTGGCTTCCTTGTATCCCAAATACTTGAATAAATAAATGAAATTCAGACATCACTGTTAGGGTCTCAGTGGCCGGCCTGAGACTTTGACCAAATCCCCTGTCCCTGAAACAGCCGGCCCTGTTTACAGGGGCCCAGGGGTTGCTTCAGCACTCCACACACCTAGGCACTCTGGTTGAGGAGGAGGGATGTAATAGTTACCATCTGCCTGAGCTAATACACCTGGCCCTGAGAGTGGGAGATGTAAATCATTAACATCTGTATTGAGCCTAACAAGGTAAATGTGATACATGTGGAGTGCCCCTGAAATGTGGGTATAAAAACCTCTGTGTGAGAGCTAATAAATGGATTGCTGATTGACCACCAGCTTTCCTCCCGTCCGCGTGGTTCTTTCTCAGTGGCGACGGGAGTCCGAGGGTGCACGGAGGGTTAAGGCAGAGGCTTCTCCCCTTCCCACTCCCTCTCCTATAAAAAGTAAATCCCGGCGACCGGGGGAACATACTCCAGTGTGCCAGGGTCGACTAGCCAGGACTCCAACATCTGGCTCCTGAACAGGGACAGCGTGGATGTGGACAGCATGGACATCACTGGAGCAAGGTATGACCCCCTGATCGCCCCGAATCCATGCAGTAAAATAGGCGACTGCATCGGAGATACCCGGCTGGTAATTCAGGAAGGGGAATGAAGGGGCGCTCAAGCTCTGTGCCATGATCAGAAGAGTCCTCCTTGAGTCAGGACTGTTTCGGTCAGTTCCCATTTTTGTTTTCACTTCTCCCCCCATCCCCCCCCCTGCCCCATGGGGTGTCTATGGTGTGCCTAGCATCTATCCTTTTTTTGGCGTCTTGCCTCATTCTTGCTGTGTGCTTTTTCAACCTCTGTTCTTTCCTCTGTCTTGGTGATCCTCACTTTCTCAACCCCACGAAGTATCATGAGTAACTTCATTCAGAAGGTGCCTCACCCAGGACTGAAAGCTTTACATTATCTGCTAAAAAGCTGGGAGCTAGAATTTCCTGAGGATGGTGCATTTAAGATTTGGAGCGCTATCCTTGAAGTGGCTCCTTGGGTTACTACTGACAACCTCTTCTTGTGAGACACCTGGGATCAGGTAGAAAAGCTTGTTGTAGAACAGGCCAAAAATATAGGCAAGGGGCCCCCGCCAGGTTTGTATGTGGCTGCGGCAGCCTTAAAGGCATGCTTCCGGGAGGAGAGAGAGAGTGTCTCTCCTGGCACTAGGCAGGCAGCCGTTTCAGGGTCGCCCTTTATTGATCGGGATATAGATGACCCAATATAGATTGGGATATGATGGGATATAGATTGGGATATAGATGATTGGGCTATAGATTGAGATTTTTGGAGAAGACAGGCCTGAATCCTCTCACTCCACTACCTCTCCAGAAGAAGCTTCTGTTCCCTTTTGAGACTGGAGAAGGATTACCAGATGCCCCTTTTGGCCTTTCCAGTCAATCTCAATGCAGGGGGGACTTGACCTGTAGTTTGGTCTCCTTGAGAGCCTGGGGACTTGAAAGAGTTAAAAAAAGGCAGTGGCTGAGGATGGGCCCAACTCCCCGTGGGCTGATACCATCCTCCAAACCTTTTTACAAATTCTGCCTCTGCAGAGGCCCAGAGTTAATCCACGTGAGCTCAAGCTCTATACCCTTTGGCAAACAGATGTTACCCACCATACACCATTTGGCAAGCTAAAATATATTTTTGTGAGTGTGAATATGTGCTCTAAGGCCTGCTGGGCTACTGCTCACACCAGAGAAAGGGCAAAGCACACCATCTCTCATTACCTACAGTGCTTTGACACCTTGTGGTTACCAGCTAGAGTTAAAACTGATAATGGCCCTTGCTTTACTAGTAAAACACTCAGAACTTCCTGAAAATGGGACATCCAGCATTCTACTGGTATCCCATACAATTCACAGGGCCAAGCAATTATAGAGCGATGTAATCAAACCTTGACAATCTAGATTTTATAACAAAAAAAGGGGGAATTAGTCCACACCAGCAATTAGGGCTTGCACTTTTCACACTCAGTATATTACATTTTTCAAAAGAGGACTTTTGTATGCCTTTTTGCCTGCACTGGCAGGAGCAGGAGGTATGACCAGAAATCCTGGTCCGATGGAAAGATCCTTCCACAGGGCAATGGAGAGGTCCAGATCCACTCATTAACTCTGGTCGAGGCTTTGGGTGTGCGTTCCCCATTTCTGAGCCTCAACCTACTTGGGTGGCCACAAGGGCCCTCAAATATGTAAATCCTGACCATACCCAGGGGTGTGATTGACACCCTTGAGGAGGATATCCCTTCTGTTTAATTTCTAGATGGCAGTCCTCTTTTGGACCACAACACTCCTTGTGGTTGCTATGGATACCACCAGACACCGGCTGTACAACCTCACCTGGGAGATCAGCTGATATTTATGTGTGCCCAGGAACAAGAAATGTGGGGGTGTGATGGGCTATTTTTGTATGCGTTGGCTAAAGGCAGGAGGGAATGGCCATTTTGCTGTCACTATTTGTAACACTTGGGCCATGTATTGTAAACTGCCTTGTTCAGATGATAACCCGATTTGGGGCCATGGTGATGCTCAGCCATATAGTAGATACACTTGCAGACCCTCAACCAGGAGGTGCAGAATGGTTGCATGTGGCCATGGAAGGAGTGCAAGAAAGTGTAACATAGCCGCCACGTGGGGAGAGACATTGGGTAGGAGAGCCAGAGAAGCGTAAGACCTCAGAGGAGGCAACCTAAGACAGGCCCAACCCCTAAGGCCCCAGCGTGAGGCTGCCAGGTGGCCCTCGGCAGCTGGCTTTTACATAAAGCAAAAAAGGGGGAGATGTTGAGACTTTGACTAAATCCCCTGCCCCTGAAAGAAAGAGCCGGCCCTGTTTACAGGGGCCCAGGGGCTTGCTTCAGCACTCCACACACGTAGATACTCTGGTTGAAGATGAAGGGTGTACTAGTTACCATCTGCCTGAGCTAATACACCTGGCCCTGAGAGCGGGAGATGTAAATCATGAACATCTATATTGAGATACATGTGGATTGCCCCTGAAATGTGTGTATAAAAACCCCTGTGTGAGAGCTAATAAATTGCTGATTGACCAGCTTTCCCCCCTCCACAGGGTTCTTTCTCAGTGGCGGCGGGAGTCCACGGGTGCATGGAGGGTTAGAGCAGAGGCTTCTCCCCTTCCCACTCCCTCTCCTATAGGGAGTAAGTCCGGCGACCGGGGGATCATACTCCAGTGTTCTGGGTTCGACTGGCCAGGACCCCGACACATCACTGGTTATAGCTGAACTCTGTTGATAATAGAAGCCAAGGTTAAGATAAAATTTGGTCCATACAGTTACCTACCTCAATAGTGAAAAATGATATGTTTTTTTGGTCCATTAAATCCTTAGCTGACTGTAATAGAGGCATTGGCTTCCTTAAATATATCCTGACTTCAGTACTTAAGTTTCTAAATTATGACTAAGGGAGTGTTATTTGAGTATTTAAAATTACCTTCTGAAGATCTCTAGCCCTTTAATGAATTTAGCTATTTTAAGTAAATATATGGTCTCCTTCAGTTTTTGCTTGTCTTTGAGACATACTCACAGTTCTCAGGGCTTACTCCCAAATCTGTGCTCAAGAATCACTCCTGGAATGGTTTCCTACACCATATATGGTTTCCTGAACCATATATAAACCATATAGAACCCAGGTTGGCCGCTTGCAAGGCCAGTGCCTCCTCCCATTGTACTATTACTCCTGTCCCCGTTTGTATTCTAGATCTTACATCATCTTATATGAAAGCTTATCACTAGCTCAATAATGTATAGCTCTCAGAAATCAAAACATACATTTTTGAAAGTTTTTTCAGAACTGACTAGCCTAATCATTTACATTTTATATTGATTTTCGTGTTTGTTGCATTGATTGTACTAAATTCTATTTTCAGCTTTCCATCTGCTTTATCTACCACACAATTTTATTCATTTTTTAAGCTAATTTTGTTTCTTTAACTCTAAAATGGAATTTCAAACTTTGTTCACTGGCGTCAGGAGATACTCAGCAGCATGGCACACATGCTTTATTACCAGAGGCCTAAGATCCTACCCTGGGGTTGTGTGATTCCCCAAGCACTTCTGGGACATCAGAGTAATGTGCTGGCCACCGTCGAGTTTGAGCCCTGCCAAATCACTGGGTGTAACACTCCCAAATTAAACAAAAGAAACTTGCTCACAAGAAACTGTTTACACATTTATAAGCACACATCTACATAAAGTCGAAGGCAAAGCTTCTGTATTTTCACATGTTTTTCTATATTTCACAAGCAATTTTAGTATTACTTCATAATGTATCTTTTATTCGCGTCAGCAGCTGAACTCTTTTTGTTTGCTTGTTTTTGTTTTGGAACCAAACTCAGTCGTGCTCAGGGCTAATTCTTAACTCTGGGCACAGTCCTGGTAAGGTTTAGGATATCCTAACCTATATCCTAACCCTGTTGGGAATTGGACCCCGGTGGGCAGCAGGCATAGCAAGCTCCATATTTGTTGTATTCTCTCTCCAGGCACCAAAGTACCTGAACTTTTAAATCACTGTCATCCTGTTGTTCATCGATTTGTTCGAGCGGGCACCAGTAACATCTGTCAATGTGAGGCTTATTGTTACTGTTTTTGGCATATCCAATACATCACAGGTAGCTTGCCAGGCTCTGCTGTGTGGGTGCGATACTCTTAGTAGCTTGCTGGGCTCTCTGAGAGGGGCGGAGGAATCGAGCATGGGTCGGCTGCGTGAAAGGTGAATGCCCTACCGCTGTGCTATTGCTCCAGCCTTACCCGGTATTTTTAAGTATATTAGCTTTTTAGTGGATTTATATAATCAAATTATGTAACTGAATTTCTGGAATTTAAGATTGGATTAACTTAAATTGGACTGATTGATAAATAACTAACAAACTATAGCTCTCTAATTTTCATTTCTATACATGCTCTGTAAAATGCCTAACTAATCTCTCTAAGGAACATTTTGTCAATAAAGGGGAGAGAATCTAGACCAGTAGTTACCAGACACCAGTATATAGATGTTTGTCTCACAAATGTGAAAAAGGTTCAAATCACTGGTCTAGACCTTAGATGTGAAATGTGGTTAGATCACTACTCTTCACGGATGCAATAAATCATTTGTAATTATATTTTCTATTGATTTAAATGAAATTACTGGTTTCAGTGAGTTGCTATAAGGACTGATGACATTAATTGCTAGTACTATCAGTGACTAGCTTTCCTCGTCTAAGACCTTCCTTGTCTCAACTTCCCACTCTTAATTGTACAGAGAATCAAAAAAATATATATTTCTAAGTACTCGTCCAGTTATAACAATTTAATTGGTCCCTTAAGACACTCCTTACAATAATTATCAAAGCAAGGTGTTAAATTTTTCCTTCTCAGCAGGAGTTGTATTTTCTTTCCTCTTGTCTGTATCTTTTCGAAACTTAACTCAATTGTAGTTAAGAAGAGTACAGTAAGGAGAGGGATTTCTGTCACTAAGGTCTCTGGCGAACACCCTCTAAGCCATAGCCTAACTCCACATGGCTGAGCACTGTCATACCAGCTGGTCTCACTCCCACAAAACCCTGATGCTCAATACCAACTTGCTGTGTGCCCACTGTTGAAGATCCATAACTTTCTTGTCTGACATGTTTTGCTCACAATGTTGTATTCTAAGATATCTGTGCCCTTCTCCCTTTGCTGAAACCATTCCGTAGGAAGTTGGTCGATCATGTTTAAAGATTTATACAACAAATTCTACCTCAGCAAAGAAAGGTCAGAGAAACTCATATGCAAAATTTATAAGGAACCCTTTGGGTGCATCTTACATGCTTGATGTACAAATCTGAAACCAAAGAGAATTTTCTATGTTTCAGTGGAGCTGCTTTCTATTTATGTATATTTGTTTTTAAAGAGTAATGAAATGAGAAAAAATATTCTGTGATCCTTTCATAGAAAGAACTGAAATCTTTCTTTTAAGGGTGTTGGGTAATGCATAAATCCAAAATGTTTGAAGAAAATTCAAAGTAAGCCAAATTTCTCGGTGGTGTACATACTCAACCAAAGAATGTACCTCAGAAACTAAGCTTTTTGAGATAGAGAATAAAAAGGTACCTTACTTATAATTTCATTATAAACAATTTCAATTTATGTAGAATTTGCATTATGTTAAAACCAACATACTTGTTGAGAAAGCCACTATTTTATAATGAAATAGAGTATTCTTTAAAGAATTTAATAATTTCAGTTTTGGGTCAGGGATAATGCTCAAATGGTAGAATATATGTCTAATATCTGCAAGTTTCTGCATTGGATCCCTAGAACACAATACAGGCCCAAACCCACTGCCCAGTCGGCACTGCTGAGTGTGGGCCTTATAAAAAGACACAATAAATTAAAAATAAAATTCTTAAATGAAAATAATGACAATTGTAATATTTGGTATATACTCAAGTTTTTGTGGTCAAGATACACACAAACACACACACACCTGAGATACACAACCAGACCACCCAGGGATTCTCGAAATGGTTTTCCCCAGATGATAAGCTTCGGCATGCAGCCGATTTGAGCTAAGAGCAATTAAGATTGGAGAAGTTAAGGGGAATACTTTTGCCCTTGCCTTATTCTAAGGCCCTCCCTCTAATAAAGTTTGATTTTCTAGTTCTTTCTCTTCTATTTAAAGAAGCAACCACTGCCTTCTTTGTGAACTAGATGCACATAGCTCGAAGGTAGCAGCCAGGTATAAGTTTATATTTAAACATATCCTCTCTACCTGAGAATCACATTGTTACTGAGAATACAGGCTACCTTTGTTAATTGAAGAAAACCTTCTTAGTACCTCCAGCTCCCTAATTAAGGATTTACACCTACATCTCTCATTTACTGAATAGGGATTTACATAATTGTGGGTCCCCTGTACCTGATTTTAAATTGAGCTTTTCTTTACTAACCCATCTGATGATGTTTTGATTACCTTTCTTGAACAAGAATAATCCAGAGAGGTTGGAAATTTTCTTTGATATCATGATTGTATATTTACCTATATACATATGCATTTTTAATCAGCATAAGTAGATTCTAAAACTTATTATTTATTCAAGTGAGAAAATTAACCCTGAATGTTAGTTTAATATCAATTTTAGCTGTGCTTGTAAAACACCTACATTCTTAGTTCTCTGTCACATACACTGGAGATTCTCAAAAAAGAGAAAAAAAATGATGTTACTAATCTACATATATCATATTAGTAAAAAGAAACTGAGGGGAGAGATGAATGATACCCTGAAGAATTTGCTAGTTTAAAAGATACATTTAAAATTCTTTGAAATTCTGCTCCTCAAGAACTTAAAATTAATTTTCACCTCTTTAAATAATTCATTGGACTTGGGTGTCTCACTCCTAAGAATAGGAGGTGCTAGGATAAGTGATGTAATGTCACTTCTGAGATCACGTTACAAAAACAGTATGTCTTTCATCTTGTGTGCTCTCACTGTCTCATCCATCATCTTCCTAAAGGGAGTGAAATGGGAAAGTTCAAAGGAATTAATTCCCTGATGTTAAGGAATTAAATTCTCCCCTCAATAGTAACTAAGTGAGCCTACTAATCTAAACTACTAAATGATGATTTTTTACATGGAGGATAATTTATGATTCGTTTTCTATTACATATGATTTGTTTAATTTTGCTAATTTTAAGTAAAATTAGCAAAAGTTGAGGAAGACTTTTCTCAAAAAAATCAGTAATTTATCATGACTTTTAGATTCGTATAACTGCTTACATGATAAAGATTTTAGTGCAGTGGTTTCTTTGTTATAACTTCTATTAAAAGGGCCCACTAATAAACTACATAAAAAATTCAATTCTATGAAAAACATGTCAATCATGGGAAGAACACAAATATTTTGAGAACATTTTACAGTAGGAATTGAGTAGTGCACATCATGAAATTTGCTGAGTCTAAAAGTTACAAAAGTATCCCCAATTTCGAAAATATTAACCTAACATTTCTAGAGTTCTTTCTCCACTCTTTATATATAAGGGAGTATATATCTGGTTCAGTCTTTTATTGCACTACTCACCAAAAATACTATATTTGCTGCTATATATTCAGTTAAATATTAGAATCTCAAAGAAAATTAATTTAGAAAGGAAGTAAGAATTCAGTTTGTACTCTGATGGTACCTGGGGGCCTCACTTCATTCTACTGGAACCCAAGCCTTTTTAGTTTTATTATCAAAGTAATTTTGTACCAGTTCTTGTTCAGATACTATAATTTTATAACTCTTAATGTGAATTTAGATCTTCCGGGTAGGGCATTTGCCTTGCACACGGCTGACCTGGATTCAATTCCTCCGGGGTATTCGATAAGCCAAAAACAGTAATGATAGGTTTCATTCCCCTGACCCTGAAAGAGTCTCCAATTCTTGGGAAAGATGAGTAAGGAGAGACTGCTAAAATCTCAGGGCTGGGAGGAATAGAGACGTTACTGGTGCCCGCTCAAGTAAACCAATGAACAACGGGATGCCAGTGATAGTGATAAATATATCCATTTTCACCATGTTATTTTGGACTTTTATTGCTATCCACATATACAACTGCTAATATTCCAATTTAGTTTTTTCACCAAACAGCAAAAGATTGGAAATACCAGTGCTATAAGAGGACAACACTTTTCTTACCAGGGGTATGTGGAGCAATACCTACATTTTAGAATGGAGATATTAGCATAAGCCTTTTATAGCTCATAAACTGATAAAAGTTATGCTTATATTACAATACAATGAAACTAAAAATCTCCATACATGGAAAAGAATAATTTCCTACTCTGAGTTAAACTTTATTATGGTAAGAGTATATTGAGTATATAAATATGTGTCAAATATTGTGTTAGATGTTGAGGAGCTACAGATTACTATTCAATACCACAATATAAAGAACACAAAATACTACTCTGGGAAGAAGTATAGTTTATGTCTTACATTAAATTTTTACCCCATTCAAATACCAAGAAAGAAAACTTTTAATGCAAACAATGTAACTACCCTATATTTATCTTGTAACTTTGCTGTAAGAATTTAGTAAAACATTTTAATTCTAAAACGCCCCAGTAGTACACAGTAATAGAATGCAACTATAAATGGTATAATAAAACTTTGAAAGCCTGAGCCAGAGCAAAAATACAGGGGGTAGGGTGTCATTTTGCATATGGCAGACAATCCCTGCTAGCCTAAATGATTCCCCCCAAAATCCCCAGAAGTGATTCCTGAGCACAGAGCCAGGAGTAAGCCCTGTACAATGCCAGGTGTGTCCCACAAAAACAAAACAAAACTTTGAAAGTTTTGTTTTTAAGCAACAAACAGTCAAGATATGAAATTTCATTAATGAAAATAATTTAGTTATAATTATGGCTATGCAAACATACTCTTTATGGATGGAACACATAAAATGAACTTTATGAGAAATTATAAAAAAATCACTCGGATGTTTATTTCTAACCTGTACACAACTAAATATAGGTATCATTCTGGTGATATTTGTGTGTTCACAAAAGGCCATCGAGGCTCTATCTCTCCCGCCGCCCGAGTTTGGTATTCTCACACTGCTTCCCCCACCCTGGGGAGGCTGATGGAGGCTCGTTCCTTCCTTCGCCTTCCACTCGTTCCGTCCTTACTGAGCACAGAGCTGAGTAAGCTCTGAGTACAACTGGATACAACTCCCCTCCCCAAATAATACATACAGCATGTATTAAGCACATTATAGTCTGGATAAATTACCTGCATTTCTGGAATATATCTAGGTTATCCCCTTATATTGTAGGTACACCATGAAGAATTCCAAGATAATTTATTACTAAAGTAATTTTCCTAGTCTTCTAAATACTTTCTCCATTCAGTACATATGAAACCATACTAAAAGAATTCATTTCAAAGAGCAATAGAGGGAGAGAGGATAAAGGGAAGAGAGATATATGAAGTAAAAGAGTAGAGGATGCCTAATGGGAAATAAATCCTGAGACATGATCAACAGAACAAGGAATGGAGGAGTCTAATGGGATTGGTGATAATGGAGAGATGGGACACAATGACGGAGGGATGGTGCAGCAGGTATAAACAATGACGTTGATACCATTTTAAATGATTATATCTCATTTTAAAATTTTTTAAAGGGAGAGAGTGAAAGAGACAGAGGAAAAGATATTACATATTTGTCAACATTTCTAGACTGTTTAGTAAAGACTGACCCTCTTAACATAAATTTAGCATACCCTAGGATCAGATGTAGAAAGGAATTTTATTAACTAAGAAGGGATTTGATATCTACAGATGAATTACAAGTGGACTTTAATGACTTTTGGAAGATTACTTAATATTTCCTAATGTGACTCAAGTATGTGCAAAAATACACTCATAAAGTGAGCAGATATGCTGGATAGACACATCCAAGCCTAGAATGAGGGTCAGAGAACATAATATGTCTACCAGTCAGAGTTACACAAAAAATTAAAACAGTTCAAAAGATTTTATTTTTTTTTTATTTTATGGACCACATAAACAGTATCCAGGACTTATTCCTGGTTCTATACTCAGGCATCACTTCTGGCCAGGTCTCCATATACTGGGTGTCGGGATTAAACCTGGGTCAGCTGGGTGCAAGTTAAGCATCCTACATATAAGTACCATCTCTCTGGCTGCTCAAAAGGTATTGTTCGTGGAGTGATGCTTCAGGAAGGATCTGAATTGTTTTTTTTTTTTTAACTTAGCTAATGATTGGACCGGAGCAATAGCACAGCACATAGGGCTTTTGCCTTGCATGTAGAAGACCCGGGTTCGATTCCTCCATCCCTCTTGGAGAGCCTGGCAGGCTACGGAGATATCCCGCCCACATGGTAGAGCTTGGCAAGCTACCCATGGTGTATTCAATATGCCAAAAACAGTAACAGCAAGTCTCACAATGGAGACGTTACTGGTGCCCGGTCTAGCAAATCGATGAGCAACGGGATGACAGTGCTACAGTTCTATAGTTAATGATATGGGTTAAATTGGTGAAATTAGATAAACTGCAAATATGTGAAAATCACTTGAGGACTAGCAGTATTTGCATCTCAGTGAACCTGTTTCTCCTGCTCTAAAGAATGCAAGAACTGAATCTCAAAAAATGGGTTTCTCACTTCAGGTCTAGGCAATTCTAGTAGTTCTTACTTTTACAGCAAAATATAATTATATGCTGCATAAAAGAATTCATTTAATAGACTAATATTATAGACTCCAATATATAGAGTATGCCCAAGAAGTCATGCTTAGTTTCCAATTATTATGGTACTGCTCTCCTTTAATAATTATTGCTAAGTCTTTTGGGATCTACTACTGTACTGAGATTTTTCTCTTTTCCAGACTGTGTGAGTGAAAGAGGTTAAAAAACAAAGAACAGACTGGCCCTGAGTCAGCAAGAACAAGATTCAGTTTCAAAGTATCAGCATAAATTCATAAATACTCCTTAACTCTTTCTCTTCAAAGCAGTGTCCCATTCCTGGTCTCATCCTTAGCCCCTTGCTCTTAATACTGTAACTGAGCTCATTTTGGTGGTTTCATCTTCATGATGGTAGAAGTCTGAAAGACTAAAATAGATCTATCAAACTGCTACCAAAATTTAATGAAAACAACTAATTACTCCATCTACAGATAAAAATCCTTAAGAAATAGTTACATTTTCAGCAACAGAGGCAACCTGGTCTAGATACATTTTCAAACAGATCTTTAAAAAAAACACACACACAATTGTGTAATATCAGAAGTTCTTCTGGTTGTATTCTGAGTTGAATAGATTCCAGTTCACATGGAATCCAATCACTCCTGATTTTTTTTTTTTTTTTGCTTTTTGGGTCACATCCGGTGATGCACAGGAGTCACTCCTGGCTCTGCACTCAGGAATCACCCCTGACGCCACTCAGGGGACCATATGGGATGCTGGGAATCGAACCCAGGTCAGCCGCATGCGTGCAAGGCAAACGCCCTACCCGCTGTACTATTACTCCAGCCCCCAATCACTCCTGATTTAATCTGTCCCATAAGTCATCATTATCATCATCCCTTTGATCATCGAATTTCTCGAGTGGTCTCAGTAATATCCCCTTTGTCCTGGCCCTGAGATTTTAGAAGCCTCTCTTTTCCCATACTTCCCAACAATGCCAAATTAGAGGCTCTTTTAGGGTCAGGGGAATGAGACCCAGCATTGTTACTGGTTTTGGCATATGAATACACCATGGGGAGTTTGCCAGGCTCTACCATGTGTCCCATAAATAGGTGTTTTAAATGTGTTGTCAACTAAGAAAATTTTTGCTAAGATTTATTTGAAGAACAGGATGCAAAAATAAACTCCTAAGATCACATCCATGGTAAGTAATTGAGGTAGAATGTTAAGTCCAAAAATACAGGCACGTGGAAGACTTAATGGGAAACAGCCTAATTATCTCAGCTACTGATGAAAAAAGGAGCACAAGAGCAGAAAAGACAGAGGTTAAGAGCAGCGATAGAAGTTTTTAAAAACTACTTGTAGATCCAATTCTAGCACTCAAAGTATAGGAAAAAGCCCTGCCCTACCTTCTGAATTTTGAGTCTCTGAGTTGCCTACCACTAATGACTCTAAAAAGAAATAAATCTTTAATTTCTCAAATATAACCAGATAAATGGAAATCGAGCTTATCATTGTTATCCTATGATCAGCAAATATGAATTATTAAAAACATCAAAAATGATGACATTTAGCTAAGAGATTTGCTAGATACAAAAGCAAGCACTCAAGTCTTACTTTCAAGGAGTTACTTTCAAATGGACATTAAATTGATAGCTCTGAGCCAAAGCCTATTTATTCCCAAAATAGCTTAAGTCAATCTTGACTATTTCGACAGAAACTGACAGGTTGCACCCAAAGAACAATTTTATTTTACCATACGTCAAAGTAGTTTTGTTTTGATGAAACTTATTCTTGAACTTTGTGTAATATTATCAAATCTGTTCAAATAATTAAGACTCAAAAGATACATCATATTTTGTTAGCATTAATTGTTAATGAAAACCTATTTTGTAGAACTTGGCATTTATAAATTAATAACAGCAAAGTAAAAGGCAAAAGCTTATGAGTATAGTTTATTATGATGACAAGAATATTGTTAAAACCATCACAGTAGTGCTGAAAAAAGTTACTAAAAGTTCTCATCAATTTCTATACCAAATATAAAGAGTAGAGCCAAAGATCACATACAAATGAAATCAATTACATATATGTGAGTATTTTGAATTAGTGCTTAATATAGTTACTACTGGATCCATATTAGGAATTGTCTTAAATTACGGGATGAAATTAATTTGTATATTCCAATGTGATAAAAGTATCAACAGTAGCTATAGCTTGATTAAAACCATGAAAACTTAGGGCCAGAATGATAGCACAGCAGGTAGGATATTTGCCTTACAAGTGGTTTACCAAGGTTCAATTCCCAGCATCCCACAGAGGTCCCCCAAGTACCACCAGGAGTGCTTCCCACATAGTGATAGGAGTAACCTCTGAGCATCTCTGGGTGTGGCCAAACCAAAACCCAACAATAAACAAAGCCTACTGACATACAACAAGTGCTACCATAAAACCAACATAACTACAGAACAGCCCATAAAAATAAGTCATCAATTATTTTATTTTTAAACCAGGTCAAGTGAAACAAAAATAGGAGTGGTGATGAATAATCAGTTTTCATCTTTTCCTGCTCTTCAGAAACAGAAATAACTCTGATAGAACCATTGATGAAAAAAGGAAAACAAAACATCCTCTTCAATCATTTCTACCCAGTTTCTAATATTTTTGTTTTTCTCGACATGATTTAATTTCAAGACAAAATTACTAACTTGTATCTGAGGGCCCTGCTTTTAGAAATTAATATTTAAATCTATCGTGACATAAAATTTTAGATACTAAGTGTAGTTATTTTTGGTAGGTCTGTCAACTTTCTGACAGTACACACAATTACAACTCAGAGTGGATTTATTAATTTTATACTTAACAAATCAAACAATTTAATTTTTCATAAAAATTCATTATAGGTATTCTCAAAATTGTTTCTAATAGATACTAATTTCAAATTTAATTTGAATGGTCTACCTAATACTGTGAACCCCAGCTTCTTAGTCACTCTTCTTACCTTAATTTTACTCATATAATAAAGTTTAAATAAATGTTATTAAAATTTTGTAATATTTCCCTGGATATACTTAAAATATAACTTATTTAAAATTTATTATTTCTATTACATTGGCAAGCTACCTGTGGCGTATTCTATATGCCAAAAACAGTAACAAGTCTCACAATAGAGAAGTTACTGGTGCCCACTCGAACAAATCGATGAGCAACGGGATGACAGTGACAGGGACACTGAACTTTGATCTCTGAATGTAAAGGAAAATTTGACAAAAGGAGGGAATCAGATAAATGATGAATATCTTACAACTATGTATTATTTTATTTGAATAAAAACTACACACAGATATAAATACCCAATACTCATAAGAAATCAACATTTTCAGACTATTCTGGTAGACAAATGTGGATTTTATTATTAGTGAATGAATAAATTAATATGCACATAGTTCATATAGCAATTTTTACAGCATATTTGCCAATGTAAACATGAATTTAACTTGTTGCAGAGAGAGTATAGCAAGTATGGTGCTTGCCTTGCATGCAACTGACCCAGGTTCAATCTCCAACCCCATATCCCTGTGAGCCCCACCAGGTGTGATTCTTGAACACACAGTCAGCAGTAGGTCCTGAGCACCATCAAGTGGAGCCCCCCCAAAAAAGAGAAAAAAAAAACAGACGAATTTAACTAAGGTAAATTGGACAGTGTACACAGGAATCCATAAATAAACTCAGAGGGACTGGAGAGATGGTGCAGATGGCAAGAAGTTTACATGGCACATGTGGACATGGGTTCAATCTCCAGCACCACATATGTCCTCCTGAGTATTGCCAAGAGATAACTCCAGGGATAACTCCTAGTCTCTGGGCACAGAAACAAAAGTAACCTCTGAGCATAGCCAGATGTAGCCAAAAAACAAAAGAACAAATAAAATAAAATAATACACTCAGGATCATATCAACATGTGTAGGGAGCCATTTTACCTTACTGATATCCTGTCACTATTTGTTTAATCACTAGCTAACCCCATGCCACACCTAACAAAGGTTGCCACTCCTAATCTTACTGATCTTATCCTATCAGCATTTGTTTATTACTAGCTAAAGCCCATGCCACACCCTGCATTTCTATTGGGGGTCCCAGAGTGCATACTATATCACCTCCTCCCAGCAGGGAGGTATAAATACTGTAACTGCCATAGAATAAATGCCTTTTCTCCCTCCTCCAGGCTCTGTGTCTGTTCTTTCGGCTGCGCCCCACGAAGGGTTCTCCCTGCTGAACAGAACGAGACCTCCACATCGGCTTCCAAAAACATGGTGCCAGATATTTAAATAAAAATGAAAGCTCGGCAGACATATTCAATAATATCTTAAAATGAAAAAGTTCCTGTGAAATTCTAAGTCTGATACCTTAAAGTCAATTATTATGCAAATATCTTATGAAATTCAATCCAGCTCCAAACATTATACTATTATTGAGTCACTCTGAGACACAATTACAAAGCTTTCATGTTTGAGTTTCAGTCATACAGTGATCGAACACCCATCCCTCCATCAGTGCACATTTTCCACCACAATGTCCCCAGTATCCCCCACTTCCCAACCGTCCCCCTGCCTCTATGGCAGACAATTTTCCCCATACTCTCTACTTTTGAATATTATGATTTGCAATATAGATACTGAGAGGCCATCATGTTTAGTCTTTTATCTACTTTCAGCTTCCATCTCCCATCCCAAATGATTACATTGTAATACTTTAAAAAAAAAGATTAAATTTACCATTGATATGTTGTGACTTGTATCACACAGGAAGTTTAAAACTATAGAGCTGTGTTCCAAAATATAATCTTCCATAGCATGATTAAAATACCTCATCAATTTTTTTCTTTTTTTTTTTCTGGTGGAGGGTGGGGGTGAACCACATCTGGCAGTGCTCAGTGCTTACTCCAGGTTTGCAGATCCTGTGCTCAGGATAACTCCTAGTTTCTCAGGAAACCATACCCAGTGCCAGGGAACCAAGGCTAGCCATGCACATAAATTTTAATTTATAAATATAAATTTGAGGAGGGTTGGTCCATAGAAAGAAGTGCTGTGGGGCTACTCCTGACTCTACTCAAGAGAGCTTCTGGCAATGCTTGGGAAACCATATGTGTCCTGGTGATCAAACCAGGGTCAGTCACAGGCAAGGCTTAACTCCTGCACTGACTCTGTGGCCTCTAAGTATATTTTTATATTGCATAGGTTATTTGATCTCAATTTTAATTCATGAAATAAAGGGTTATCTTATGAAACAGACTAACTCCTAGAATTCTGTTTTTATTAGATATTTGGGGTTGTAAATGTACTGAGTATAGAAGTATTTTTAACAATAAATTATTAATGGCTTTATATATTTTGGCATCCAAACAAGATAATAAAGCTACAGTTTCCTTTCAAATATGATAAAACACCAGAGAGCTACACAAAAATCATATTATTTTAGGAAAGTAAATTCCTAAATTTTTTTTTAATTTTATTTATTTATTTTTTGCATTTTATTGTAGGATAACATAGCCTCAGGTAGTTTAGGTTTATTGGGTTACTCCCATCACAGTGCTCCCATCCTTCTGTGTTTATTTGTAGCTTCTTTCTTAGTGTTCTATTGACTTATATTGTTTTTCTCTTCTCCTTGAGTCCTTTGCATAGTTTATTCAGAGCCATGTCCTTTTGTATGGACACAGGAAGACTTAGCAAATGCTATGCTTTTGTAACCTGGGAGTCATTTGATTCTACATGTTATTTTCCTCCTGGGCATCTGTTCTCTCAACCTAAGCCTCAGCTGCCCTTACTTCCTAGCACCTCCAAAAGCAGGGTCAAGAGGAGGGACTAGACGGACCCAGGGCAAGTGGTAAGTTGTGTGCTACCCTGGCATCCAGATGGGCCTGGCCAAAGTGCCTAATGCTTAACTATAAGTTAAGAGCTTGATCATGGACAAATGCTGTCATGATCCAAACAGTGATAACTAGATTCGGACCCTGCTAGGGTTAGGAATGATTAATCTGGCCTGAGTGCTATAGTCTGAGTCTGTGGCAAGATGTTGCCAGGAGAGCTGCCTTGCAAGCCTCAATGTATCTCTTGCTAGGTCCATACAAAAATAACTAGTATTAAGATGTGAATAAGTTCTTGGACTAGGGAAAAAAGAAAAACCTTAAGAGGTATTTTGCCTGCTGGCAGTCAGGAAGGGCTTTGGAATGCCCAGCCCTCAGGCAGGGCTTTCTTATGTTGATTTTGCTACCTGGCTGTATGTAGCCTAGGGGCAAGGGCAAGAGAGAAAAAGGTAGGTGAGAGTGAGAGAGGGGGAGAATCCAGAGCTAGGTAGATCCAGAGAGAGGACAGAGCTAGGAGTGCGGGAGATGAGAAAGATGGAAGATTGAATAAACAGTAACTAATCAGCAACCAGCTTGGTCCTTGTTCTTCCTTCGCCTGTCCTTGGCCAACGCCGGCCCGATCCAGCCCATACACAGCAGTTCCAGAGCATCAAACACGGGTGGTGAGACAGAGCCACCCAGAGAGCCCGTGAGAACACACGCCCTTCGGCGTGCATAGTTTTTAACATTTTGGGTCACACCTGGGGATACACAGGGGTTACTCCTGGCTCTGCACTCAGGAATTACTCCTGACCATGCACTGGGGACCATATGGGATGCTGGGAATCGAACCCAGGTTGGCTGCGTGCAAGGCAAACGCCTCACCCGTTGTGTTATTGCTCCAGTGCCTAAGTAATTTTCTGTATCACATAAACATAATTTCCATTTTTGGCTTCACCATCTGATTCTCAGCTCTTAATATCAGCATGTATCTTATAAGAATAAGAACATTCTCCTACCTGATCACCACCTTTGCCAAACTAAGGGAAATTTTCAATCATGTTAAATAATATCTAATAGCCACTCTCCCATCAAAATATACCAAATCTGTCAATCCACCTCCACCTTTAATAGTTAATTGCATTTTTTAACATCCAAGATCCAGATTTTTATACTACATTTACTTATTATAACTATTTTAATCTATTACAAACCTTTATCCTTCAAAAAGGGTGGACTGGAGCGATAGCACAGTGGGTAGGGCGCTTGCCTTGCATGCGGCCGACCCAGGTTCAATTCCTCTGTCCCTTTCAGAGAGCCCAGCAAGCTATCGAGAGTATCTCACCCATAAGGCAGAACCTGGCAAGCTACCCGGGGCATATTCGATATGCCAAAAACAGTAACAAGTCTCCCAATGGAGACGTTACTGGTGCCCACTTGAGTAAATTGATGAGCAACAGGATGACAGTGATACAGTGATATATCTTTAATACTGTATTGCCATTTGCATATGCATTCTCTCAAAGACCAAAGTTTCCTCCCTGGCAATCCATGGTACCTCTGGTAGCATTGGCCCCAAAGCAAAAGTAAACATCTGACATAAAACAATTTCTATATAAGGTCAATAATCAATTTGTATATGCACTGGAAAATGATACTGCTCTGAATAAAATTAAGATCAATTTAACTTATAACAATAGTCATACTTGTCATACTTCTATAGATATTTCACATATAAATTTGAATTTATATGAAACAAATTTATCTTTTAAAAGAAAAACTAAATGACAATAATAGATGAATAGCCACAATACTATAGTGATTTGTGGGTTTGATGGCTTATTTTACATTAACAAGAGAAATAAAATGTTATGAGGTTTTGCATGTCACATAGCATATCCAAAAATTAAAGTAGACAATCTTTTCCCTGGCTTTTGGTTAACTTCTGCCTCTGTGTGCTCATTTATTATTTCAGGATGGCAGGGAAACATTTCATATTTTGTAGAAAAATTATAATCACCATTGTAACAGCTGGATTCTACTATTTTAAGCAGAAGGAAAATTAGTCCATCTGTTTCCTATTAGTAAGAAAAAAAAATTTTAAAGGTACACTAAACCTATATATTGAGAATACAGGAATCAGTTCTGTTATAATTTCAGACATTGCTAGTGATATTACTGATGATCTTATCCACAAAATAAGTGGAATAAAATATTCTTACCAAAATATGACTCCTAACCCTAAGAAGAGATTTTTTTTTGTGCCACATTAAGCAGTGCATTTCTTTGATACAAATCTCATTTATTGAAACAAATGAAAATGGTGAAACAGATGTTTCACCATTTTCAAAATTCTTTGTGAGAACCAATTTTAAAGAGTAGTAGGGCAGGGTTAGTTAACATTATATATAGCCTACTGAGAGAAACAAGAGTCAGAGCAACCTTGTTAAGATGAAAAATGGAGAATGCAAAAAGATGTTGAGGATAACAAAGAAAAACTCCTCTAAATGTTCAACTTTCTGAATTACAGGTCCAGAAATTATACAGCTCTGAGCTTTGAATGACAGAAATTCATACATGAAGATGCTTTTAAGTTCGAATTGATGCTAGAAAGACTAATATACACTATGCTTCAGGTAAAATTGTGAACCTGCAAATTTAGTTCGGAAGTAGTATAAAAAGCATTTTTGAAGACATGAATAAAATCAGTATAAGTCAATATTTTGAAACTGATTTCAGGCTTCAGGATATGAAGAATATTTGATGCCTTTTGAGGAGAAGATTCACAGAAGACATCAAAAGGCAAATTAAATAATTTAAATTATAACTGCATTTACATTTAATTTGGGATAAATGTAAATGTACCATGTCTCATTCTGCCAATATTAGACTTAATGTTTGTTGTTACTTGTCAATATTAAAGTCTATATTCTATAATTCCACAGAACTAAACAAGTTTTCAAAATATTAGAATCTCCAAAAGACCCATTTAGATGTAACAATATTTGTTTTCATTCTTTTCCAGAATATTATCATATACTCACATATATATTTTAAATACAAAGTTAAAAATTTAAGAGAATTCCATACTTTTTTTTGGGGGGGTTGCTTGGGGGCCACACCCAGTGATGCTAGGAGTTACTCCTGTCTTTACACTTAGGAATCACTTTTGGCAGTGCTTGGGAGACCATATAGGATGCAGGAGATCAAACCCAGGTCAGCAGCATGCAAGGCAAACACCATACCCAATGTATTATTGTTCTGCCTCCTTGTTTATTCTGTCATGGGGCCACAATCTGCAGTGCTTCAGGGCTTATACCAGGCCCTATGCTTCAGAAATAACCTCTGACAGAGTTCAGGGGACCGAACATTATGGTGTCCTGGGTAAAAGCCAGATTGGCTAAGTGTAAGTGAGACACCTCAACCCACTGTTCCCATAAACTTCTTAGTTTTGATCAATTTTGTATATACAAGCATATTTTCAAATAGTTCCAGGAAAAAAACTCTAGCCCAATTCACTTGGATTGACAATGTATAAAGATTTACTTCCCTAAGTATCATGCTGAGTGAAATGAGTCAGAAAGAAAGAGACAGACATAGAAAGATCTCACTCATATGTGGAATATAAAGTAGCTGAGAGGTACAAGCTTACAATGTTGCGATTCCTGGCAGACATTTCTCTGGACTTAGTTACTAAAATACTAAAATACAGAAATCCAAAACTATGCTGCTGCTGGTGCGGCCTCCTGACCTCATATCTCTTCATTCTCAGCAATGGAAAACAAATTACCAAATGCTTTCTTTTCAGCAGATCGACTTTAGGGGGGAGAAACTCCAAATCAATAATAGTGAATTTTTTGTTTAAATATTGAATGTAATCAAAGTAAAGTGAAAGTAAAGTGAAATTTACCAGTTACACATGCAGGGTGGGGGGCTGGGGAGGTGGGGGGAAGGGGAGGTATATCGTGATTCTTGGTGGTGGAATATGTGCACTGGTGAAGGGATGGGTGTTTGAGCATTGTATAACTGAGACTTTAACCTGAAAGCTTTATAACTTTCCACATGGTGAATCAATAAAAGAATTAAAAAAAAAAAAAGATTTACTTCCCTACCAAAAGCATACTTAGAGTTGCAAAGTATACTTAAATGAAGTTTGAAAATTCAAAACATTCATTCACCTTTACATGTGGTTCCTGCAAAACAAAATTCTATCTACAAAAGAAAGTCTTCCTCACATGCTTATTACAGTTTGTTCAAAGGTCAATAAACATACACTAATAGGGGTTGGAATGATAATACAGTACTAAGTCACTTGCCTTGCACATAGCTCACCTGGGTTGGATCCTGACATCCCATAAGGCCCCCTATACCACCTCCAAGACCGCCAGGAGTAATTCCTGAGCACAGAGCTAGTAGTATATACCCTGAGCACAGTCAAAGCAAACAAACAAAAGAACATAAACCAATAATGGCTGGAGTGATAGCACAGCGGATAGGGCGTTTGCATTGCATGTGGCCCACTCAGTTCGATTCCTCCACCCCTCTTGGAGAGCCCAGCAAGCTACCATCCTGCCCACACAGCAGAGCCTGGCAAGCTACCCATGGCATATTCGATATGCCAAAAACAGTAACAAGTCTCACAATGGAGACGTTACTGTGCCGGTTCCAGCAAATCAATGAGCAACGGGATGACAGTGACAGTGACAGTGAATAATGATGTGAAGTTCACAAGTTTCCCAGCTTAACTTTACATGAATCAAACTACTATTATATCTCTCTCTTTACAGTTCTCATCAGATCCAGAAGCATATGATATTTTAGGACAAAAGTAACTTATGGGAGTAACTGTTTTGTAGTTTACTTTTAATCTAAGTGATATATAACATTGATTTAACATTTACTTGTGCGTCAGCATTGTGAAAATATCATTAATTGTTGTATCTCTAAATTTAGGAGCTTCTGTTAATTAGTGAAGTTAATATTAGATATGGAAATTGAGCACTTGGAGTTTAAGTATGGAATACAAAATCACACAGACAGTAAAAAATGCTCAGCAGGTCTTAAAATCAGGCCTTGTGTCAACCCACGTGTTTATAATATGGCTCTAAATGGGCTAAATATTGTGGCATGCAAAATCTCCCTTATTTTCATGAATGTGTATTCTGATTTTGAAGTGTCAAGGGCACCAATACTTGGTTAACTCCCCCTGAGTGAACTCCATCTAACAGTTGCATTATCATTTTTTGATAGTCTAGTGTTTTAAAAATTCAGGTTCCTAAAAAATGACAAAAAGAAAGACTATTTGCAGTCAAGTGGAAATCCACTTGTAAAAATTTCATTTCAATCCAAATTTCATTTCTATACAGTGATAATAAAAATAATAAATGGAAAATTCCATATATTTTTGTACCCTTCTGTCCCAGATAAAATTTCAAATGCATTAAGATTCTAAAGTATTTTGACACTGATAACTTTATTTGCCATAAATAACTTATGGAAAAATCATTTAGATGGTGAAATGACTTATTCCCAAATAACAGTACAGTTGGTAACCAGATGAACAAAAAAAATGATAGTTGCTAAGTATACACTAACAAAAATTTGTTTACTTTCTTTTAGAAATTAAACTAAAAAAGTTATTATAACTTTATTCTTATTCCTTATAATCTTCATAGTTTTAAAATATACTTTTATTATGAAGTTGCATTACAGGGAGAAAATAAGTTCTACTAAATTTATGAGATTCAATAACACAAAAAAAGAATGCTTTGATAGTCACCAACTACTGATTTACTCATAAAGAGAACACTTAAATAATGTAATCCTATGGTAATTCATGGCAACAATAGAAACTAATAAAAACATAAGATCATCAAAGCTCACAAAGAGATTTTTGTAGAGTTATAATATTTCTCTAATTATAGTTTAAATTACTGAATTGAAATACAAACTATGTCTGAAACTTTTAAACAAAAACAGGAGTTCAGTAAATGGACTCCTATTTGGAGGGGTAAGAAAGTCCCACAGTAATAAGGATTTTTGCAATATCTATAATAACCAGGGACTGAAAATAATATAAAAGCCCATTATTTGATAAATGAAAATGTCACACACACACACACACAAGCACACAATGGAATATTATTCATATATTTGAGGGGTTTATGCACGGGAGGTGGCACACCTTGTGGTGCTCAGGGTTTATTTCTGTCTCTGTGCTGAGAAATCAGTCTCTGCTTCTCTTCGGGTCTTAGAAAACCATATGTGGTGCTGGGGACTGAACCTGGACTGGTCAAGTGCAAGGTAGGTGCCCTATGTATTTCTCTGTGTCCCGTTCAACCACTGGAGGTGAGGGGGAAATCATTCTATTTGCAAAGACATGGATGGACCTCGAGGGTTTATAAGCTTAATGAAATAAACCAGATGAAGAAAGACAAACACCATATGACTTTACTCAGATGCAGTGTATAAAGATAACAAATACAGAGATGAGTTAAATCAAACAGCAACAAAAAAAAAGTTCAGATTATAAAACCAATTTGTGGTTACCGGAGGGATGCAGTAAATTAAGACAAATGTTTGGTGAAGGGCAGAATCAAACCTTTAGTGCTACACTTAATATAATATATATATACACATATATATATATACACACACACACATATATATATATACATATATGTGTAGATTATTTAATGGTATACACCTGAAACTTAAATACTAAAATGCAAGGTTATAGGCAGGTGGAAGGCACGAAGGAAAAAGGGAGGGAACAAACCATTAAAGTAAACAAATTACTCAAATAAATTGCTTACAGGCTTTAAAGTTGTCAAGAACTGGGAGAAGCAACCCCCTTCCCGTTTAATGCCATAATTTGTTAAATCTCTGGCTTTAATTTTTAATGCTTCTGAATCTGTCCATGGAGGAGTTTAGTCAACATCTAGTGAGTTAAGCTCATAAGTATATTCCACAAACTGCTTGCCACTCCATCCTTTTTTCTCGCACATAATATAAACCTGATGGTAGCTCCTCTCTCAGTACATTCTGCTGTTTCTGTCTCATGAACTCCACTCAGTTCCTTTCCTCAATTATGTCGCCAGTGATACTGCTTCACTGGAAAAGCACTTCCTTACTAATCAGACAGATATTTAGATGGCCTCCCTCAAAAAGGCTTCTGCCTACCTGATCCCTATCTCTTATCTATTCTCTAACAAGTTTAAAAATCAGTGATCATGAAAATCTCTAGTGGAACAAAAGATCTCAATGTAATTCAAAAATCTCGAGAATAAAATCCAAAATCCAACTCTGAGAAACATCAAAAGTTCTACAAAAAATTATGAAAATAATCTGCCCTCACTTTAGAATATATGTACGAATATATGTAAATAATCATTATATATTATTTAAAAGCTAGGATTATTTTTGTTTGTTTTGTTTCTGAGGTAAGCCTACAATAATTCAGGGTTACTCTTGGCTCTCCACTCAGAAATTACTCCAGATGGTGCTAGAAAACCATATGGAATGCTGGAGATAAAACTCAGGTAAGCCTTACCCACTGTGCTATCACTCAAGCCCAACAATTATTTTTATTGTGGGCTTTATATTCAGAATAGATTGAAAGTGTTATAACATTCTTATCTGCCAGTTTTCACTTTTTCTATTCCACTACTTTATCTCTCTGCACTTTCACACCTCAGCAATATTTTTTTGGGAGGGTCACACCCGGTGATTCTCAGGGGTTATTCCTGGCTCTGCACTCAGGAATTACTCCTGGTGGTGCTCAGGGGACCATATAGGATGCTGGGTATTGAAACTCAGGTTGACCACATGCAAGGCAAACGCTCTGCCTGCTGTGCTATCACTCTAGCCCCAAGGAATATTTCTTTTTTGGGGGGGTCACACCCGGGGATGCACTGGGGTTATTCCTGGCTCATGCACTCAGAAATTACTCCTGGTGGTGCTCGGGGGACCATATGGGATGCTGGGATTTGAACCCAGGTCGGCCGCATGCAAGGCAAACGACCTACCCACTGTGCTATTGCTCCAGCCCCCCAAGGAATATTTCTTATTACGTTAAAAAAGTATAATTTTCCAGAATGTATTGCAGTTGCTCTAGAACAAATATTGTTCTTGCTCTAGAACAAATATCGTTCTTGCTCATGCTTCTAGAGTTTTGTACTTTTGGCTTCCTGAGCGAAATAATAGCCTCTCCCTTATTCTAGGAGAAGTACCTATTAACTCACTAAACCCATTACAGCCATCACCTTTTCAGAAATGCTCCTCTGACTCAGATCTCAAACTGTACACTATTGTAGGTAATGCTCCCCATTCATTTTATGTCATCCATTTTTGGATCTTTTCTGTTTGTTTGTTTTTTACTATAGACAATACTCAACATTTGGTAAGTAGTTGGTAAGAAATATGTGATATGGTTCAAGCCAAATCTAGTGCAGTAATCAGTAGCTGGAACACGTGGAAAGATAGCAAGAGGGTAACTTTGGTACAGATGTTCTGAAACAAATGTCAATGAGATGAAACATAGCATCTGTTGTACATATCATCCAAATCATATCAATCATCTACCTGCATTGTTCCTAAATCTCCACAAGTCTTCTGAATCTATTACTATATTTGATAAGGATATAAAATACTGAGATTTTGCTCTGAATTCAGTAATTCTTTCAGCACACAAAGATTCAGTAGTTTATATTCATGTAAAGTTTACAAGCAACTTTCCAAATTAACACAGAATGTAAGTAAAAGTAAAAAATGTTAACTTATAACTATAAATGTATAGTTAGCATCTAAATATAATGACATGACTTATTGATTTAGATGTACTTAAGAAAAATATTTCAGGGCCAGAGAGATAGTACAGAAGATAAAATGCTTGGCTTGCATGTGCCTCAGTATTATATATGGTCCCCTGAGCACTGGAAGGAGTGATACTTGAGCACAGAGCCAGGAGAAAACCATAGGATAGTAAGATGTATGTGTGTGGGGGGGGGGGCAAAGAAAGAAAGAAGGAAAGACAGAAGAAAGGAAAGGCAGGAAGGCAAGGGAGGAGAGAGGAAGGAAGGAAGGAAGGAAGGAAGGAAGGAAGGAAGGAAGGAAGGAAGGAAGGAAGGAAGGAAGGAAGGAAGGAAGGAAGGAAGGAAGGAAGGGAGGGAGGGAGGGAGGGAGGGAGGGAGGGAGGGAGGGAGGGAGGGAGGGAGGGAAGGGAGGGAAGGGAGGTGAGGGGAGGGAGGGAAGGAGGGAGGAAGATATAAAGATACCCTTGACATTCTTCAAAGAAATGGAGCAAGCATTCCTGAAATTCATATGGAACAATAAGCCCCCACGAATAGCTAAAACAGTTCTTGGGAAAAAGAAAATGGGAGGAATCAACCTCCCCAACTTCAAACTCTACTACAAAGCAGAAGTAATTAAAACAGCATGGTACTGGAACAAAGGCAGAGCTCCAGACCAGTGGAACAGGGTTGAATACTCTGACACACACCCCCAAATATATGATCATCTAATCTTTAATAAGGGAGCAAGAAATGTGAAATGAAGCAAGGAAAGCATGTTTAACAAATTGTGCTGCTCATCTGTGGAATATAAAACAACAGAGTAGGAGACTAATACCCAAGAATAGTATATAATACCAGGAGGTTGGCTCCATAGCTTGGAAGCTGGCCTCACACGCTGGGGGAAAGTCATCCCAGATAGAGAAGGGAACACCAAGTAATATGTGATTGGAGATCCTGCACGGGAAGGGAGATGCGTGCTGAAAGTAGACTAGAGACTGAATAGGATGATCCTTCAATACCCCTATTGCAAACCACAACACCCAAAAGGAGAGAGATATCAAAGTGGAATACCCCGCCACAGAGGAGGGGTGGGAAGGGGGGATGGGATTGGGGGGGTGGGAGAGATACTGGGTTCATTGGTGGTGGAGAATGGACACTGTTGGAGGGATGGGCTCTTAAACATTGCATGAGGGAAAAACAAGTACGAAAATGTGTGAATCTGTAACTGTACCCTCACTGTGACTCACTAATTAAATAATTTTTTTTAAAAATGTGCTGGAAAAACTGGACTGCTACATGAAAACAAAAAGGGGGGGCTTAGATCTCCACCTATCACCATATACAAAAGTCAGATCAAAATGGATTAAAGACCTCAACTTCAGACCAGAATCCCTAAGGTACATTGAAGATAAGACATTGAAGCCAACAGTATCTTCAAAGATGACATACCACTGGCAAAGCAAGTGAAAACAGATAAATAAATGGGACTATCTCAAACTAAGAAGCTTCTGCACCTCAAAAGAAACAGTGACCAAAATACAAAGACAATCTACAGAATGGGAAAGGATATTTACGCAGTACCCATCCGATAAAGGGTTGATAACAAGGATATACAACGCACTGGTTGAACTCCACAAGAAGAAAACTGATGACCCAATCAAAAATAGGGTGATGAAATGAACAGAAACTTTCCCAAAGAAGAAATCAGATTGGCTGAAAATCACATGAGAAACTGTTCAACATCATTAATCATCAGGGAGATGCAGATCAAAACAACAATGAGATATCATCTCACACCACAGACACTGGCCCACATCCGAAAAAACAAAAGCAACCAGTGTTGGTGCGGATGTGGGGAGAAAGGGACTCTCCTTCACTGCTGGTGGGAATGCCGACTGGTTCAGCCCTTTTGGAAAACAATATGGACAATTCTCAAAAAATTAGAAATTAAGCTTCCATTTGACACAGAGTTTACTCTTGACTCTGTGCTCAGGGACCACTCATAGCTGCTCAGGGTACCATATGGGATCCAGAGATCAAATCCAGTTCAGGCATGTGCAAGGCAATAACCATACCTGCTGTACTATTTTTTGGGCCGTATTATTTTAAGTGTGGTATTATTTGAATTTGTAAGCTATTTTAAATTAACATATTTTACAATAAATTTGGAACTAGAACATACACTTCCAGAAAAATTTCCTTTTTTATTCACATAGTTCCTTAATCCTGTGCTAAATGCAAATACTGTACACTCCTATCATTGGTGACTATCCCCCACAGTAAAGGATGGAGGAGGCAGGAAGTTACAGATTTAAGTCTGAGGAATAAATCTATTTAAAAAGTATCACTTTTACCATTAAAAATATGTATGTAATATTAAATCCTGGTCTAAAAAACGCTTTGATAAACATTACAGTATGGTGGCTGAGACAGCCTGCTTTTAGCTATTTAGAATATAGTTGATTTTTTAAAAAAATATACCATTGTCTCTCCAGGAAGAGATTTAATGTGTGTGTATATAAATATCCTTCACCACTAAATAATTATTTGTATAATGACGGAGGAAAAGAAAAGAAAGCTCACCAATTTAATACTGATCTATGATTGAAAGCTCAAAAATTACCTGCCAGGTATACTATGAGAATGACAGTAGTCATTTAAAAGAATGTTATAGAATTCATCAGGGAGAACATATTAAATGTGGGAAAGAGATTAAGAATTTTGTAAACAACTGAATAAGACTTTTTCTTCAGTACTTTGCCACTTCTTAGAGAAATAAAATTCTGATTTTGGGAATTACTGAGTAAGAATGGCATGATTCCACACATAAGGACTGAAGTGATTGCAGAAATGAACCTCTTATCAGCTACCAATTTGTGTGAGTTTTGCAGAGCATTCTTGGAAAGGAATAACACTAAAATTTTCACTATTTTTCCCCGCTTTCTGGCATGGATTTTGTATACTTGAAGTTCCTTATAACAAATGTCCTATCGATTTTTCAAGTTGAAAAACAAAGTCAGACCTTAAAAGAAAAATATGTGTTTCTAAGAGATTAGGCTATCAAGTTATGTTATAAAGTCCTTTAAAAAACATTTTGCCATATTAAAACAAATACTTTTGGTTAAGTAAAGAAAACAACTTTAATACACTTTTAGAAATATACTTTTAGAAATCACTGATTGAAATGTCTGTATACTATAAACAACAATCATTCTAGAGTTATCACTTAAAAAACAAGATATATGGAAATATCACTTCAAAATTTCTTTCATTTCTTACTTCACTGAAGTGTGCTTGTGCTCTGAGAATTTATTCTGGTAATTACACTTGGTTAGAGGAATCACAATAGTGCATTCAACTAAAATTTCTTGAACTTACAAAGCTCTGATGTACTATATGGAAAGCATTAACAGAATTAACCACCCATAAAACATGTTTAGGTTATTAAAGGGGCCATCTTTCTCCCTTACTTTTTTATAATTGAGTTTCCAGTCAGACAATGTTCAAACACCCAACCTTCATTTCCCACCACCAATGCCTTCAGTTTCTCTGCTGCCTTCATCCCAACCTCTCTGCCTCCTCACTGTCTGTCTCTCTCTCTCTCTCACCTGCACCCCCTCCCCCCCGCTCTCTCACCCTCTCTCCCTCCCTCCCTTCTCTTAAGCACTGCATTTGGCAATACAGGTACTAAAAACTATCATATGCATCACTTTACCTTCTTTCAGCATTCAGTTCTTGTCCAGAGTGATCATTCCCAATTATCATCATCATAGTAGAGGCCTCTTTTTGTTTCTTTATGAGTATTACTGATATCATGATTTGCAATAATATTAATTATACTTTCCATGCACACATTGTTCCAACATCACACCCATCAGCAGATTGACCATTTTCCTCCACCAGTGTCTCAAGGTCCCTCCCACCCACCTTCCCCCATGTAAACTCAGTTCTGTAGACAAAATCTTCAGTTACACTGCTTTTGGCAATTTGTTGTTCTCTTATTATATTTCTTTACATTACACATATAAGAAATTTTAATTTTATTGTAGAGGTATTGATATCTATACATATATAGATGAATAAAGCTAAAAATTTGAAATTTCACAAAATTGTTAATAACTCGATCTTTTAAAAAGCTGATCTTTCAATTTTCAGTTTCATAGAATTAAAAAATAATTGTACTATTGTTAATTTGTTATAAAATTTATAAGAAATAAATTTCTAAATACAATTTAGTAAGAAGAGAGGAGAATTTTTTTAATATAAGGGAAAATCTGAACAGTACTATAAAACTATGAAAGTATATATTATCCTAAAAAGGAAATATTGGCTTTATTTAGCAAATATTATATCATATCTACTGCTTTAGTTTCAGCATAAAGTAAAAGATTGCAATTAAAATATTTTATAATGGAAAAGAAAATTTTATACATACTGATAAATTATGTGCATTAATAAGTAAAATATCATAATAAAAATCTCTATGGATATAAAAAAGTCACCTGAACAGATACAGAACATTCAATATAAACACTAATTATTGAAAAAATATACATTTATTCTTAGCAAACCTAGAATAAACATATATTTATTAATATAATAGTGGGAAACTAGAAATGCCAAGAGTGAATATCATATTGAATGGCAAAATGATAAGTTTGTCTTTTTTAAAGAAGAGCCTTTAATGCTTCTTGCAGAAGTAGTTTAAAAATTACGAGGATTCCCAAGCTGTTATCTGTTCTATAAAGTTTAGTATCCTTCCTTCAAATCAGAATCACTGTCACTGTCATCCCGTTGCTCATCAATTTGTTCAAGCGGGCACCAGTAACATCTCTCAATTGTGAGATTTATTATTATTGTTATTGTTTTTGGCACATCCAATACGCCACGGGTAGCTTGTCAGGCTCTGCCGTGCAGGCTCGATACTCTCTGTAGCTTGCCGGGCTCTCCGAGGGGGGCAAAGGAATCGAACACGGATCGGCCACATGAAAGGCAAATGCCCTACCATTGTGCCACTGCTCTAGCCCCTAATCAGAATGATAATCTAAATTTTTGAACATTTTAATTTTAGCTGATGTAATTTTAAAAAATGATTTGTTAATGATAGTGTTGTCCAATGCAAACCCTGTTTGAAGAATAAAAGGCAGAATTATGAAGACATTTTACTGTAACCACATGAAAAAGAAACAGCGTACAGTGTTCAAAGAAAATCAGAGAACTTTCTAATTTGGATGTTAACAGAATAGGGCCCTAAGGAACCAAAAGAGGAAATTAAAGGAGTACAGGCAGATTAATTAAGTAGGTGTCACAGTTTGAGCTCAATTAAGATAATCTTAAGATAAAAGGTAGGGAGTTCTTGTCCTACTGTCTATACTCCTCATATTTCCTCTCTGCAGTAGCAAGGAGAACAACAACAGAAAGAAAAATTGCATGTTGGATTAGTAGATCCCAAGTTCCTTCTAATTTCACTATTATAATTTATGATTAAAATTACTGTTAATAACTGTGTTGAACATTCACCACCCAACAATAGACAAACAAGTTAACAGTGAAGTGTTAAGAATAGTAAGCAGCTAGAAGTTACTTAGCATACAATTAAAATCAATGTAATTATATTGGAGTGACTCATGTAATTTCATTCCCTAAAGAAGAGTGAAAAACCTTAGTTATTTATTTCAGTTAACCTCTCCAACTCTTTTTGTTGTTCTATTTGAAATCCTATACATCACACAAACCTGTATTTCTTGTAGCAGGGAGGCTGAAGGAAATTTGATTGATGTTTATAATACTGAGCATCCAAAACTGCTTTCTGAAAATCAGGGAAATTTAGCTCAGAGATTGTGGGATGAGAGGATTTGGGTTGGTTTAATGCATTAGTACAGTAGGCGAAGGATTTAATAGAACTCTTATTTTCCAGCCTTGTGAAGATGCAGATATTAATTTCAGTTTATTTCAATGACATCAATTAAATGTCCACTCTTAAATCTATAGAGAGACTAAATAAGGAAGCATATGATATCAAATGATGACAAAACTTTGCCTTGGATTGACAGACTCAATACCATATAGTGTATGGAAGAGGTTAGAGGGAATGAAGAGTTGAACTGGAGGCAACAAAGGGACAGTGGTATGAGATCATGGGCACTTCGGTGATGCTGGGGTACAAAACTTTGTACATCAATACCAGAATTGCTGGCCCTATTGCAACCATGCTATCTAAACTATCACTGTAATTGTATCACTGTCATCCTGTTGTTCATAGACTTCGAGTGGGCACCAGTAATGTCTCCATTCCTCCCATCCCTGAGATTTTAGCAGCCTCTCCTTACTTGTCTTTCCCAACGATTGGAGGCTCTTTCAGGGTCAGGGAAATGAGACCTGTTATTGTTACAGTTTTTGGCATATCGGATATGCCACTGGGAGCTTGCCAGGCTCTTCCATGCGATCTAAATTATAATAACAAAGTTTAAATTAAATTTAAAAATAAGTATACTCTGTCAAACCAGATACAAAAGCAAAGTAAGTTTAGACTTTTAATCCTACAGTAGTATATGAGAATGTCTTGAAACAGAATTCAGAAGAAATTAAATAAAAACTCCTTCCTCTTCTTTTCTCCACAAAAGGTGATGTTATACAATATAGTTTCAATATTTAACATTCTGTTACCATCCATTTCAAGTCCAAGTAATCCTTCTGTGGAGTATGTATTTTTTTCTGCTTCGTTGTATGATCAAGGGAAGTAGAAAAATAGAAGAAACACAGGCATATTTGAATAAAATTTTTAGTATACATGAGGGAACCAACAGTGCCTGAATATTTCCAAGAAAACATAACTTTAGTTGGAAGCTTTACACTTCTCAAAAATCAAAGTTCCTCTTGGATTAAAAATTCAGAACCATCATTACTCTATGTCTCTAAACTGAATGGCATCTCTGTTCTAGTCTTGAGCACAGGTCTGCAAGGGAGGGAGTAAATAAGGGGCATCAAAAATTAAACATATAATATATTCTGATAGGACTGGAGCAATAGCACAGTGGTTAAGGCATTTGCCTTGCACATGGCCAACCCAGGTTCAATTCCTCTGTCCATCTTGGAGAACCCGGCAAGCTACCGAGAGTATCCCGCCCACACGACAGAGCCTGGCAAGTTACCGTGGCATATTTGATATGCCAAAAACAATAATAACAAGTCTCACAATGGAGACGTTACTGGTGCCTGCTCGAAGAAAGTGATGAACAACAGGACCACAGTACTATGACAGTGCTACATACTCTGATGTACAGAGACTTGCTGTTTTGTTTTAATTCATGCTCTGTATATAAGATATTATAACTGCTGTTAGGCAATCAAATTGTTTCTCACCTCTCATGGTAAAAATTAAACAATCAGATTTAGAAAAACTACACTACTAGTTATTTTTGTCAGAAATTATCTTGAAGCTCAGCAAAAACTTAAGAAAAATCAACCTGAACTTGAACCAAAAAAAAAAAATTAAACATATATTGAGATGAACTAGAACTGTTACCAACTGTATTCCACGGGATGTCAAAAAACCACATGGCCGCCCACAAACGAGATGGTCAGATTTCTTCATCAAAACCCTGAATGAACGGTTTGAGTCTCTTCCTGTGCCTGGAGCGAGCAGATATTATTGGGCTACACTAGCAACAGGGACAAATGGAGACATTTCTGGAGCCCACTCGAGCAAATTGAAGATCAACAGGATGACAAGTGATGATAAGTGACAAGTGATTGAGATGGTAAAGAAATAATTTAGGAACATGTTATAAAATTAGATGCAAGTTTCTGCAATAAATATAAAATGGGCCATACTGAAAAGTGTAACCAAATCACTGATGCATCCCTGAGAGCGCCACAATGGCCAAGAAGAGAGAAATGTTATCATCTAGGCTTGGTCCAGATGTTATGTTTCATAGGGAACCTGTAGATCATATGTTTTATTTCTCGCACTAATTTCAAGGGCTTTTGTTGGTGGTGTTACTATTCAAGGTCAGATGGGCTAAGGAAAAGTTGTGTATACTGGAAGCCTGGGCTCAATTTCTAGCACTTTATGGTTCTACAAACATTGTTGGAAGCAATACCTGAGCACTGAGCAAAGAGAAGCTCTCAGTACTGTGGGGTGTTCCCTCACCCCCGAAAATAAGATACTCAGCATTACTTTTCTTATAATGGGATTATACGCTTATTTTTCTATTTATGATATTAAAACACATACAGATAAAAATGTTGAATGCTATGTATTTATATAAAATTCATAGATATTTATAAAAACATGTTTAACAAATTTTAACATAGACCTATAATACATAAAAGGGCCAGGGAGATAATACAGAGGCTAAAGTGCATGCCTGCACAGGGTTGATCCTGGTTCTAGCCCCGGAAACACATGGTCTCTGGAGCATCACTTTGAAGATCCCTTAGCACCACCAAGAGTGACCTGGGAAGAGGCCCTTCCAAGCATCTCTGGGGTGACACAGTAATCTCAGAATTACTAGCACCATAGGATTCTACCAGTAACTCATCTTTGGACTTTAAGTTGGCCAAGAATCTCTAGCAGTGGTCCTCAGTGGCCCTGAACACTGCTTGGAAGGCCCCCATCCTCCCTTCAAGTATATACATGTTTTTATGTAATAAATAAATAATAAATCTATTTAGCAATTATCTAAAGTGTCTTTGACCATTTCATTAAGGTCTTAGGCATGATGGCTGTAGATTCAAAAATTCCCTTAGAATCAGACTTAGCAAACATTGAAGTTACTTATATATCTTGTGATCTTAAATAATCAAATTTAACTACATGGTTAAAAAAGTGTAACTTGGGGACAGACAGATAGTACAGTGGCTAACGCACTTGTCTTGCACATGGGCAAGCTGACTTCAATCCCTGGCATCCCATATAGTTCCCTGAATACCACCAGAAGTGAGTACTGAGAGCAGAGCCAAGAGTAACCCCTAAGCATCCACAGGTGTGGCCCAAAAACTGAAAAACAAGTAATTTATGCAGTAATATACTAACTCCTATCCACCCACCGATACAATGTGAACCGCACTGATGAACTGGCTCAGAATCATATACAACTTTTATTCGATTAGTTTCCTATCTTTACAGAGTTCCTCTTGTAAGTATACAGACTCCTAGACATACTACATACAAATAGAGCAACACATTACTGAAAGAAAAATTGTCAGAAAAGTTCCATCTGGATATTTGCTCTGCCACTTTATGATTCAGACGAAGTAAATCTTTGACATTTAACATTTTGAATATAGACTTTCAAAATGACAATTCACCTCACCTCATATTATAATGATATTTTAAATTGGGACTCTCTTAAAGCGATTAGACTAAACACAAAACCGGTACTCACTGTCACTGTCATCCCCGCTGCTCACTGATTTGCCCGAGCAGGCACCAGTAACGTCTCCATTGTGAGACTTGTTGTTACTGTTTTTTGGCATATCAAATACACCCCGGGTAGCTTGCCAGGCTTTCCTGTGCTATCAATAGTATCTCCTGCAGGCGAGATACTATTGATAGCTTGCTGGGTTCTCCAAGAGGGGCAGAGGAATTGAACCCAGGTCAGCAACATGCAAGGCAAAAGCCCTACCTGCTGTGCTATTGCTCCAGCCCCATAAAAAAATAAAGGTACTCATTGAATAATATACCATATGACAAATTATATAGATGTGTTTCTTATAAACTCATAACACATTTTATTTCCAGTGAAAATATTAGTTTTGCTTTCACAAATTAAAAATAAAATCATATTTCTTAGCTTTCATTTAAAAGATTTCTATGGAACAAGCTCCACCCAGTAATAAATCTTCCATCAATTTAACAAACTGTTTACTTAATTCTTCTCATTAAGAAATTCTGGTGATGTTAATCCACATAAATTGTTCCTGAGTGTTAGTTAACTAAGAATCCTACTTAAATTCCTTTTAGGACCTTGTGAATCACAAGGAAAAGTCTATCTATATTACAAATATAACTTCAAATTGAAAATGTAATTATCAACACAGTCTTCTAATTGGCACACTGAGGATGGTTGCTAGATAACTAATGTATGTGGAAGTGAAAAATAATTTGAATGGTATGTGCTTTACTTTGGCATAAGAAAGTGACATTTCAATGTGGCAATGGATGAAAATCTGTTGCTTCTAAGAATAAATCTTCTAAAATTAACTTTGCCAATCACGAGGCAGTCCTACCTCACACTTCAAAAAAGCTCACATTTGTTTATTTCGGGATCATTCTTCCCAGCACTATCCGGAAGTCTACATTTCTTGATAGACATCAGATGCTCACTGATAAATGCTTAAACTCAAATAAACCCACACTGCCCCCTCCCACCCAAGAATATAATATCACAACTTCTTTTCTGATTCAGAGCCAAAATGTGTGATTTTAAGTAAACAAGTAGAACTGAGACAATTCAAACTGCATTGGATACTTTTAAGAACTAAAGAGGAAAATTTTCTTAGAGTGGAAAAATTAACTGTCCTGTAAAGTCAATCTCAATATAATTCAGTGAAATACAGAACTCGTGATTTTTCTAATAATCCAGCATGGATAATTATTTACTTCTGATTGTGCATTGTGTAGCAGTTTAAATAGTTCATCAAAGTAATGAATATGGTATTTCTGGCAAAAGAAAAGACAAATCTATTATTTCAACAAAAGCTTTAGACATTAATTTGCATACAAAAAGACATTGTTGTTGTTCTTTGTCTTGAATCTACTGCTTCTTTTTGATTAGGGTTGTATTGTTTCTTGTGCTCACCTTTACTTTTGTGCGGTTTGGGGGAGTGTTGATTGGAGTAGGCTATTGGCCTGATGTGGTTGGGGCAGGCAGACTGCTTTGTTGAGAGGTACAGGATAACGGCCAATGTATAGATCTTACTTAATATGGTGGGGGAGATTAACTGGCAGCTGGAAAACCACGCCCACAGCTGTTCTGACCCATTATGGTAGATGCCAGGTAACTGGGAATTGCAGCTTTCATCACCAGTTCAGAAAATCGGAACCAGCTCTTGGCCTGCTGGAAAAAAATCTTCCTGCCAAGTCAAGTCTATTCTAGTAGTTCCCCCAAAGACTTTTTAATTTGTTAATCGGGCATTTGTAAATTGAATGTGAACAAAATGTACCTTCCTAGGAATACTGATTGATAATACTAAGAGACACACACCAGTTGTAACTTTCTAAACCTATAATACTTAGCTACATGATTTCATTATTAAACATAATTATTAATTTGAAAATTTGATAGCACTGGAGCTATAGCACAGAGGTAGGGTGTTTGCATTGCACGCAGCCAACCTAGATTCATTCCTCCATCCCTCTCAGAAAGCCCAGCAAGCTAGCAAGAGTTTCCCACCCGCACAGCAGAGCCTGGCAAGCTACCCGTGGCATATTCAATATGCCAAAAACAGTAACAACAAGTCTCACAATGGATACATTACTGGTGCCCACTTGAACAAATCGATGAGCAACGGATGGCAGTGCTACAGTGCTATAAATTTGATAACATGCACTTACTGTAACTTATTCCCATTGACTAATACAAATAAGCAAAAATGAAATATAAAGGGTACTTTTATAATTGCTTGCAGGATTTATCATCACAAAAATCTTTTCAAAAAGAGGAGGTTCAAGGAAATAGTCAGGGATTAGCAGGGCATGACTGTCATTTGGTCTCATCTCCCGCATCTCCAGGTAGAACCCTGGAGGCCTCCAAACATCACCAGTGTGGCCCAGGTGGTCACTGACAACACAGCACACCCTCACATTGAAACACCAGCTGGCCAAGAGTCACCAGGAAGAGTTTCTGGGCCCCTTCACCACGCCTCAGCAGCCCTTCAGTTCCCGGAAAAGAGGAGACATTAAAATTGGAATCATGCCTTGTTCCTTAAGCTGTGTTCTCTCTTCACCACCTATCTCACTTGCTTGTGTCTACATTTCTATGCTTGCCTATTTCCACTCTAAACAAACAAAAAAGAAATGTCTGTTCTCTCCTGAACAAACATTTCTCCTTTTTACAACTTTCTAAGTATGTCTCAATAAACCATCAAGATGGTTTATTGTCATTTGGTCTCATCTCCCACATCTCCAGGTAGAACCCTGGAGAAAATAAAATTTTTCTTTCACCACAAAGAAAAATAAAATTTGAGGCAGAGGATTGAAAACAGTACCAATATAAAAAATATGCCAATACAAATCAAGTCAATTATTTAAGCTATTTTAAAACACATATTAATTTTCACTTTGTTTTTGTTACATCATCCTAAGATTCAAATTCTTCAAAGAGATATAAATACTACACAAGTCCACCTAATTTTTTCCTAGCATAGCTTTCATTTATAGTCAAACACTACTAAATAGGCTACTTCTTATAGCCAAAATAAAATTTAATAGTAACACTCAAAATTAACATCAACAATTTAAAATTAATATGATTAAATAGTATATAATTTAAACTTAAATATAATAGTAATTTAATATTTAATTATACAAAATGTAATAAAATTATATGCTATTCATAATCAATAATGAAAGAATTTTAATTATCTCAGAAAATTATAAATTCAGTAATGAAGATTTTAAGGTTTACAATTTGTAGTGGGTTTTTTTTGTAATTTTTAGAATAGCACTTTTCTGAAAAAAATCTTTTTTTTTTTTTTTTTTTTTTTTTTTGCTTTTTGGGTCACACCCAGCAATGCACAGGGGTCACTCCTGGCTCATGCACTCAGGAATCACCCCTGGCGGTGCTCAGGGGACCATATGGGATGCTGGGATTTGAACCCGGGTCGGCCGCGTGCAAGGCAAACGCCCTACCCGCTGTGCTATCACTCCAGCCCCTGAAAAAAATCTTTTTATTGTAGCATGAGTTACAAAGATAGTCATGATATTCAGCGCTTTCTGAACATTTACAAAGATAGTCATGATATTCAGCACTTTCTTAATATTTTAGTGAAACCTATTCATTCTGTTACTTATCTACTAAGAAAAGATACAACTCATTGCATAAGCCAAAACACAGAACTGAACACAAACTCTTCAGTCTTGGAAACTGCACTCAACCTTTTCAATATACTAGCATAGTAAGCTAATACACACCATCAAATGAATGAATGAGTGAATGACCAGTGAATGATCAAAAAACAGAACTCAAGCTTAGTCTTTAGCAGCTTGTATTTTCCCTTTAGCACAAATTTCACCAGTGTTAAACACTAACTGCACATATCAATTTTCAAACCATAAATGTTGAAATCAACCAAACACTGTGTACCAAGTATAGGATAGGTTCTATAATCTTAGGAGCTTTTGACACAAGAAAGAAAAGGTTCACATGTTTAAAAAATCCATAGCCTGGGAGGGATGCTGGGACCATTGGTGGTGGCAAATGGGCACTGGTAGAGGGATGGGCACTCAATCATTGTATCACTGAAATGTATAAGCATGAAAACCTGTAAGTCTGTAACTTTGTCTCATGGTGATTCACTAATAAAATTAAATTTAGAAAAAATCCATAGCCTAGAACCACCTGAAGGTCAAAGGTCAGCTACAAAAACTGTAGTGACGCTCATGGCAGACACCAAATCCTCATTCTAATAGTCACATCTTTGCAGAATTTTTACCAAAATAAGCTCAGGTTTCATATCCTAAGCCACATAAATACAGAGAAACAGACAAGAGTTTCACTAGTATAGTCTAATAAACATTTGGATTCAGTTTTCTAAACAGCAGCTGGATTTTATTTTTATAAACTTAGTATCCCAGTCTGCAAATATTATAGGGGTATTATATAAAATGACAAACAAATTTAGAGATATACAACTTAAAAAAAACTACCAAATTAAAAGTGTTGTTTTAGTCTGTTTTCCAGTGTGCCAAGGGATACTGAGATACTATGGTGAACTCAAAGGAACATTACAAGTGTTAGAGATTGTAAAATAAATCAGTAACATTCCCAGGACATCTTAGGAATTGATATTATGTCAGATTAACATTATTACTTAATAGAAGGAAGTGCAACATGTTTTGCCTAATGGCAATATGAAAAAAATTACAGAGAATTAAGGCTGTCACAAACCATGAAAGTTAGAGCTTGAATGCTATGGAATAATGAATGATCTGACACTATCTCTTATGTCTAGTTCAACAAAATTCTACAGCTAACACTTGCTTTCTTGTCTTTGACTTGTCACAAGTCAAGAAACACCCTTTTCTACAAAATCTAAGGAGTAAATAATCTATTAGGGAGCAAATAAGTAGAATCCTTTCTCTATTACTGTATCACTCTCATCCAGTTGCTCAACTGCTTGAGCGGGCACCAGTAACGTCTCTATTAGTCCCTGTCACATGCTAGTGTAGCCCAATAGCGTCTGCTCCCTCCAGAAACATGAAGAGCATGTTATTGTTACTGTTTTTGGCATATCGAATACATCAAGGGTAGCTTACTAGGCTCTAGCAAGCAATAAATAAGTGTTTCTGATAAACAGGAAATAAAAAAGACATGGAGCAAGGAATATACAGACTTCAAACTCAGTAAAATGCTGTAGAAATAAACATCTCCTTATTTAAAGTTATTTGTGTATTTTAATCATATTAAAATTCCATATCCTGTCACTGTCACTGTCATCCCCTTGCTCATCGATTTGTTGGAGTGGGCACCAGTAACGTCTCTCATTGTGAGACTTATTGCTACTGCTTTTGGCATATCCAATATGCCCCGGGTAGCTTGCCAGGCTCTGCCATGCGGACGAGATACTCTCAGTAGCTTGCTGGGCTCTCTGAGAGGGGCGGAGGAATCGAACACGAGTCAGCCACGTTAAAGGCAAACGCCCTACCACTCTGCTATCACTCCAAGAAAAAAATTGACTTTGTAAAGCAAGTTAATACACTATATCAAAAAACATATTTATTAATAGAGCAATTTGTTCCTTTTATACAGCTTCTTATGACTTTATGAATAATCATCAACTAGTCTGAGTATTTTTACCAGCCTCTCATCCCTGAAGCACTATGTACATAATAAATATAACTGTATTTTAAGGAATTCAATAGAGAAACATGGCATTTTAAAGGAAAAGAAGAGCAGCAAGTATATATATGTGTGTATATATATGTATATATATTCCTTTGTGCTCATTTCATCTTGGTCAAAATGAGCTTTAATATTCAACCTCATATACAGCCATGTAATTTAGCCTTACTATAAAATTCTGTATATAATTAAGTGAAGAAAGAACAGTTTAAGTTCCATCATAGATGAATTTTTTTCATCCCAGTCATTGTACCAAAATTACTATTAGAATGTTAATTCCAGCCTTGATAAAGCTACACTAGTCAGCAATTGTTACAAATAAAAGGTATATATGATTATTTTATAGGTAAAACTTTTAACCTTTGCTGCCATTCTAAATATGTTTTCCTCAAAAAGTTCATTATTTGTGTAAAGCAACTAGGGCATTTGCCTTACATATAGCTAAACTGGATTAGATATTCAGTTTATATGGACCCCAGACGCACCAGAAGTGATCCCTTAAGCACAGCAGGAGTCTAGAGCACAGACAGACATGGCTCAAAAATAAAATTTAAAAAAAGTACCAACTCATTACATAATCATATGTAAATGTTTATATATAGATGCCACATATACAGACGTATATATAACATGTATGGATATCTTTTTTTTTTTTTTTTTTTTTTTTTTTTTTTTATGTATGGATATCTTATCAAGAGTCATGTTTTGTATTTATAAAATTCTAATCAGTATTTAGAAGAACAAATATAGGGAAAATGTGCTGTTCTGAGAATTGTCTGTGGCTACTTGGTATGATTCTTAGTAATATAACTACTTGGAAAATTTGCGCTTCATACTCTGGTATCTGTTTCCTGCCTCTGCTCCCTTCTTTCCCTTGCCACATCTCGCTGTCACTTGTGAATAATAATCACATATCTAAGAGCCTGAATACCTCTTCACTGCATTCTCCCAACTTAACTTAACCCTGTACCTAGGTTTACTGAAAAGAGGCCCACACTTCTATTAGAATTAACTCCCAGAGTATCTCCCAGGCAAAGCAGTTTTAATTCTCTACTTTTTCCTGCTACTTTTAACAGGCAGCTTTTTCTTTTTTTTTCTATTTTTTTTAATTGAATCACATTGACATACACATTTACAAAGCTATTCATGACTGGATTTTAGTCATATAATGTCCAACCCCTGTCTTTTCACTAGGGCACCTTCCCCACCACCAATGGCCCCAGTTTCCCTTCAGCTCCTCATCCCACTGTATTCCACTATGGCAGGCACTTTTCTCTTTTCTTTTCTTTTCTTTTCTTTTTTCTTTTCTTTTCTTTTCTTTTCTTTTCTTTTTTTCCTTCCTTTCTCTCCTCTTTTCTTTTCTTTTTTTCTCTTCTCGTCTCTTCTCTTCTCTTGTCTCTATGTCTGTCTCTCTATCTCTGTCTGTCTGTCTGTCTCTCTCTCTCTCTCCCTTTCTCTCTCCTTGCTTTTGGACCTTATGGTTTGCAATAGATAGTAAAGGTTATCACGTATATCTCTTTATCTGTGCCCTTCACCCTCACACACTCTTGAGGCAAGCTTCCAATCACCGGCCTGTCCTCTCGGCCCCTGTTTACCCTCATCTTGAATATTCAGCCAGCTTTTTCTTAACTATACTTTGTTGTTGTTGTTGTTGTTTCCCCTGATGCTCTAATTGCCAAAAACAACTTCCTGGTCATGTCACAAAATGAGCAAAGTGGTATATTTCCCACATGCAGTTCATTGGTACTTTTTCTCTTTGACAGGGCTGGGGATGAAACCCAGAGTCTTACAAACTTCAGAGAGGTGTTCTACCACTGAACCATATTCACTCGCCATCCTTCCTCATTTCCTCTCTCATCTTCTCTTCCTCCCTTCCTTAATCCCATCCCCTTATATTTCAATGATCTCACAACATTACAACTGAATTTTTTAGAAGTAGTTTTGCAGATGAATTAAGATTTCTAAATTTAGAGCCTGACTGGTTTTTAATTTTCTATTCTGCAATTTACCTTACAGTGAGAATTCAACTAGCTCAGGGCTCAGTATCCCTTTGTATAAAATAAAGACAATAATAATGCACCCTTATGTGTTTTTTTTATACTCAGTGCTCGAAACCTGACACTCAAGTATTAACAATATTAGACTAAAGGTTATAAAGTGTCATGCTTTATTTACTTAACTCTACTTTTACAAATATATATCTTTAAAGATTTTTTTCTGTTGTTTTTTTTTAGGACTAAGGAAAATGAAATAAAATATAAAGGCTTTCTTCTATCAAATCATATCTTGATCAAATTTTCTGGCACATTAGCCAGATCCAAGAATACACTGTGGACGTTTTTTAAAAAGACCTGGGACAATGTATAATACAGGACTTAGGAGATGCATTTTATCACCATGTTGCTGCCACTTAATCACTGGGCTGTAGTGACAGTACAGAGGGCAGGGCTACCCTACTAAGAGCCCAGCAGCCCAGCATGGTAACCTAAGCACTGCCTTAAGTAAATCCCGAGTGCAGAGCCACAGTAATCCCTGAGCATCTCTAGGTGTGGCACCAAAACAAAAAGCAAACAAATCTCTGCTCCTTATTCTTTCAAAATGTCTCTTTTAAGTGTTCCTTTCCTTCTAGTCAATGTATTATGCTTTGCCTCTCCTTCCTTACCAATAAAATCTGAGTTTTTCCTAGACATCGGGCTTCTCCTTTTGCTTTTCTATGTATTTCTATGTATTTTTATTCCAACATAATAATGTAATTTCATGACTCTGACATTGCTTGCATTGTAATGATATTTAACACTGGAGGGCTGTTTGTGAAAAATTCATCGAGAGATACAAGGTCCAATCATCTAACCTCCTTAATGAACCATTACTCTACACAGACGGCATCTGATTTTGCAAGTGCCTTTCCAATATCTTAAAATGAAAATAGTGGTGTCATATTTATTTTTTAAATTTCATATCTCCAAATCAATTCCACAATCAAGTCCTGTCAAATCCACTTCTCCATTACAGGGAACCCTGTGTTCGAAACTCCATTATAATTTAGTTCATGCAAGAAGTTAACAAGATGACAAAATAAGATTGTATTAATCTGTAAACTCATATACAACTCTATTACCCCCCATAAAGAAAATGGCCCATTACTACTATTATGTAGTGAGCTTTAGAGGAGAGATGACACCATAGAGATCACTTCTATACTGCTCTAATTCACTTTCTTTTCTGCCTTGGTATTTAAATTAATTCTGTTTTACATTCATGTTTCAATGAAACACAAACATACATACATATATGCATGCCCTGTGACAAATTCAGTAATACAGATGTGGTCTGGCTTGCAAATTTTTCTCTTTTAGTAAAATTAATAATCTGATTTACTGTGGCAGGCAGAACCTGAAGATATAAAACTTATCCGCACAATTTCTGATACCTAGAATATACTTAATTCCCTACCCTTTTCCATGAGAACTGCAACTGAGATGAGGCATGGCTTCATGAATAAGTATCCACTCTGCTGAATTTTTAATAAATTCATGAGCAATCCTATCAGCTGAGTCTCTGAAAGAGTCTGGGTCTTCCTTCTCCCCAGAGAGTTAAAAATGAGAAATGAATCCCTCATGAAGAAAGTTCACTGTTATGGCTTTGAAGATAGGAAGCCATGAGATAAGGAAATTAGCTGCCTCCAGAACAAACAGTGGCCCATGGCTGACAGCCAAGAGGGAAATAAGAACCCAGCAACTCAGAATTCTGACAATCTGAATGGACTTAAAAGAGATCCAGACAAGAGGATACCTCATTCAAATCTTGATCTCATTCTTCCTACGATTCAGATCTGAGAACCCAGCTGTGACAGTCCAAACATCTCAGCTAAAATTCTGAGGTTATAATAAGGTATTCAGCTGCTTAATGTTTCGGGGTGGGGAGTGTGAAGGGAAGGAGGGCAGTTTTGCTTCACAACTTAAGAATGACATCAAAAATTAAAAAAAAAACCTTAAAAATTTTTTTAAAAAATATAATAGACAATAAAAAAAATGACATCAGGGGGCTGAAGCGATATAGCACAGCAGGTATTTGCCTTGCAAGCAGCCAACATATTGTCCCCCAAGCACCGCCAGGAGTATTCCTGAGTGCACAGCCAGAAGGAAACACTGCAATGCTGGATGTGACCCAAAAAGCAAAAAAACAAATTTTTTTAATAGAAAAATAAAAAGAATGACCAGTTTTACAACGAACTTCATATCTGAATTTCCTTACAATATGTTACACAAGTTTAAACCATTTTAAACTATAATATGTTCGACAAAATTTAATAGCATTCTGTGTGTCAAAATGTATATTAATAATTTTTCTGAGGTTGACAGAATGTTTTATTTATAAAATGTAAGCGTTTTTATAAAAGAATTCTGATAAATGACTGCAACAATTCTAGCTACTAGGCTTCACTTAGCAGAAATTCATGGTGAAAGAAAACCTTCATTTAGTTCCTTTTTTTTTAGAAATACAAAAGCATGAAAATCTCACTTAAATTTCATCATGGAATAAATCTCAGACCATAGCTTACATGAATTAAGCCGTTTTCCCGTAAGTTTCAGTGAGAATTTCTCATGTCACAACAATCTTCTTTGGTAATCAAGTCTCAGCAAATTTTTAAGACTTTACAAACACTCCTTTTAAGCAAAACCATGACAAAACTTCTCCCAATGAAAATCTTTTCAAAATCTTAGAGATATTTGGAGTCTTTTCATATGTAAAGAAAGCATTCATATTAATATGCCACAATCAAGGAGAAAGGCCCATTAAATAAGTAAAAATAGAAGCACTGTTGACAAGGCAAATAAAAAAAGATAGCAACGCATGTGCTTTCCATTTTATTCAGGGTTCATTACCTTTCACCACATTACATAATATAATCTGAAATAATCTTTCAAACTGGAGCAAAAGCATACACTTGCCATTTAACACTGAGACACATTTCATTAAGCAGCTTAATTCTTCTCACTTAGAAAAGAATTGCAGGATCTGAAGCAATAGCACAGTGGGTAGGATGTTTGCCTTACACGCAGCCTATCTGGGTTCAATTCCCAGCATCCCATATGGCCCCCTAAGCACCGCCAGGAGTAATTCCTGAGTGCAGAGCCTGTGCATCTCCCAGTGTGACCCAAAAAGCAAAAAAGAAAAGAAAAGAAAAGAATTGCATGCATCTTCTCTATTTAGCACAAGGTATATCATGATACTACATCTTCTGCATCTAGCAAAATTGTCACTTCTTGAACTTTACAATTTGCTAAGAACTGGTTTTAAGCCTTAAGTGCTATTTATTCTTTTAATCCTTGAGGACTAAAGATAGGTCCATTTACCTATACTGATACAGGTTTTCTTATAATTCCCAATGAGTAATAATACTAAAGCCAAAGAACCAACCCACTAACAGTTGACAGACGTCCATCTTGACAACTCTCTCACTCTATAGTGATAAATTCATGGTGCCTTAGTTCTGTTCATTTACCCCATAGCTATAACAGAAGCAGCAGCATCCTCTATATAAATAATTTTATGAGAATTAATTTGGAGAAACTTGTTTAATATATGCAGTATGGGTTTTATTTTCATTTTTTGAAATGAGACATAGTGAGAAAAGGTTTGGTAGAAGTCATTAAAATATTTGCAGATGGACCAGAAACTGAGACTCAGAGTCCGGATGTTAGATTCTCCTTGGCACAGCCTTTTGAGGTCGCTGGGCCCCATGGAACACCCCAGGTCACAACTTCTCTGGGAACTCAGCTGTTGTTGAGGAAACCAGACCTTTTCAGAGAATAACACAGATTAATTGGCCTTGTAATTGCTGGTGGCCAATAGCTTGGGACACGGGAAGCAGACATCTTTGGGTGTCTGTGATACCTCAACCTTGCCCTTAGAGCCTCAAGGACAGTGCTCCAGCAGCTCCTTCCCAGTGATAACAACATTTTTCCTCCCTCCAGCAATTGTTTGTTAGTGCAAGAAGGCATATCCCCTCAGTCTCTATTTACCCTTTGCTTTTCCTAAGAATAAACTTTGTCATATGTCTATGAGTCTATGGGTCAGGCGGATGGTTTTGTCTAGGCCATACTGCATACGCGGCCTTTGACCATCCATTGCCCTAGGTGCTGGAGATCACCTCCATATTCCAGCTATTCAAGTAGCTACCGGAAGGATGGTTACACTCAGGATCGTATGATCTTCATGAAGAAAGACCAGGTTTAATGCCAGCATGATGTGATTCCCTGAACACCTCTGGAAGTAACCCCTGAGCACTGAGACAGGAACAGCCCCTAAGTACTACTAAGTGTGGCCTCAAAAATAAAACCCCCAACAAGAGAAAACACACACACAGAGCTAACCAGACATAAGACTATTTCTTTTCAAACCATTTTTGTTGAGATGCCATGATTTACAAAATTGTTAATTACACTTTTCAAGCACACATCATCCCAACACCACACCCATCACCAGAGTGCTTGCTTCCCTCTGGTCATTCTTACCCAAGGAAAGCTCAGTTCTATGGACAAATTCTCCAGTTCCAGTGCCTTTGGACATTTGTTGTTCCCTCTCCTTGTTTCTTTGTATCTTATATCCCACAAATGAGAAATGTGTGTGTGTGTGTGTATGTGTAGATGGTGACACCTACATACATATAGATTAATAATGCTAAACATCTCACAAAATTGTAAACCAATGATGACTTTAGACATTTCAAAAAGTATTACTGGTTTTACAGGTATATAGATTTTTAAAATAGTATAAATAATTTTATGTTACTACCTCTTAAAATCTACTAAAACAGATAAATCCTACAAATACATAATTTTATAAGAGTGAAGAGGACTTTTAAAAATTTAAAAGACAATTTGACTATGCCTCTAAAAGTGTAAAAGGGTGTTTTACTATAAAGGAAATACTGACTTTTTACTAGCTATTTTATTAGAGATATTATAATATTTCATATATTCATGCATAATTAAATTAAGCATAACTATAAGACTGACCATTCTACATTCTAGCTTTCTTTATTCAGATATATCTGTAAAAACTATAGAGTGTTTCTATTTACCTTCCACCACCACCACCCCCCCCCGCAAGCCCTCCACCTTGACAGGTACATTTTTAGGTTGTAGAAGTTTGGATGTCCTGATTTCACTGTTGTTGATCTTGTGGTTTGTATATGAATCCAAATGAACTGGATATGTATGATATCACTCTACACCACTGATGTACCTAAATCCCCTTGATCCCTGCCTCCTGTTGCTTGCCATCTATATCTTTCTATTTCCATTTTTTTCCTTCCAGTCTTTCTCCTCCCTCTACTCTGGGGTCAAGAATGCTTTAGGCATCCTGCCATTAACACACTGCATTCTCTTGTCCTATTATTCTATATGCTGTATATAATGAAAACTTCCTGTGTTTGTCTTTCTTCTGGTTTACTTCATTTAACATATCTTCTAATTCCACTGACATTGCACTAAACTGCATGATTTCATCATTCCTTACAGCTGCCTAGTAATTCAAGGTGTGAACATTTTATTTAAAAATACTAATAAATAAAATTAAACGATTAATAAACAATTTTATTAATGCATAAATTATTAGTAATTAAAATACAACATATTCATGAGCTACTAATCTATCACTCACATGGAATATTGTTGATTCTGTATCTTAGCTATTGTATTGAGTGCTACAATGAACAATGGTATGCATATGTATTTTTGAATAAATGATTTTGTGTCCTGAGTGTAGAAACTCAAAAACAGATTTGCTGGGTTACAAAGCAGCTCAATTACAGCTTTTTGAGAAAACTCCATAGTGTTTTCAATCAAGACTGAACCAGACAATATTCTCACTAGTGGTGAATGAGAGGTCCTTTTATACCACAACTCACCAACACAGACTGTTTCCAATATTTTTGATATGTGCCACTCTCATTGATGTGATGATATCTTACTGTCATCTTGATTTGGATTTCCCTAGTAGTAAGTGATAATCAACATTTTTTTTCACGTGCCTATTTGCCATCTGTTGGTCTTCCTCAGAGAAGTACCCATTCATTTCTTCTTGCACTTTATATGATAGGGTTTTGTGGCTATTTGTTGTTATTGATTTTGTGAGTATTTTATATATCCTGTGTATCAACCCTTTATCTGATGTGTTGTGTTGAGTGCAAATATTTCCTCCCTTTTAGTTCTGACTCAAGTTTCTTTCGCGGTGCAAAAATTCTTATATGATGCAATTAAATTTGTTTATTTCTGATGCTGGTATAAGATGCGGGTGCAAATGTTATCTAGGAAGAGCCATCACTATACAGGATTAACTAGTTCATTTTATGAAGATATGGAGAGGATATCTAGGCCATACCTGACTATCCTCAGAACTTACTCCTGATATTGTGCTCAGGGATCACTCCTGGTGATGCTCTGAGCCATGTTTTTGCTTCTGGTGAACTGACTGCAAATACCTGTAACTAACTTTCCAGCCCTTATGAAGATATTGCGAGTGCTGGCACCCATAAAATTTGCATTCTAGTGATGCAATGATAAAAATTTATCAAATTAACTATTATGCTACAAAATAATAAATACTAATATCAGAGAAAAAGTGGTATCAAACCATATCAAATTACAGATATAATGTTACTTTTTTTAAAAGAATGTATTTTAGTCTAAATTTTTTCCAAATTCTGTTTTCTTTCATTAACCAAACATAAACTAAATAGAATTCTCAAATCCAATTCCAATATGAGTACATGTGAAGAGCTTTTCTCATATTAACAAGCAAGTCTCAAACACCAGCATTGTGCCCAACAATTCAACCAAATACTGGTACTATTCACCCAGAGATATCCTCAGATTCCACAAGTTAGGCTCATTCTCTCTGACCCTCCACTTCCAGGCCAGTGGCAAGCTCAGGTTCTTCCCTATGCTTCTGACAAGACAGCTAAAACTCAGAGGTTCTAGGAACACCCTCTTCAGGATCCATAAATTTGCTGTATCAGTACATCAAGAAAACAGTGAACTAACTAGATTGTTGATTTGTATCAAGGGCATATTCTAGAAAAAATGAATGGAAGATATATAAAAGGGAAAGATGTTGGGAAACAGTACAGACCTTCCATGCCTCTCCAGGCATGCCATAATCCCCAATGTCCCCACATGCTCACTAACCCAAAAGCTGCGGAGAGCTTTTTCTCTACAATTTCTACAGAAGCATCCTTACATAGACAGAACTAAATAATTCACTGACCCTTGGCAGTTAACCTTAATCTTCATTCTCTCTCACACAGTCTTCCCAAGTCTGCAGGTGGGATTAGAAGTACCAACTCTCTAAACAAGTGGTTGGTTCTGAGAACAACCGGCCCCTCACTAGAACTTCCAAAATTCATCACATTCATAGAAACATAACCTTTAAGTCTCTCAACCACTTAAATTTCTGGGCTTTGGAGAGCTACGGGGGTCAGGATCTATGGATGGAGAGCAAACATACAAGATACACATTCTAGTCATCAGAAAAATCAATATATGCACTTCTTGTAAGACGTAATTGTAACAGCAGGTATAATAAATAAGAACTCAAAAAAAAGACTGCCATACTAAGGATGAAAAGGGATAGATCAGAGTTACCTATAGTGGTTATATTTTAACAAAAGTAGGAAGCAAAAATTAATGAGGGACAAAAGTAAAAGAGAAGTTCAGAATGACTCAGATTTGTGATGCGTTCCAGTATAACAAGCTACAGATGGGAAAAGGGGTACTGCAGTGCAGGCATGCTGAATGTGAAGTCTGTTGGGTGTGTTTTAAATTACAACACTGTAATTTAAGATTCAATAGGCAAAAAAATAGTAATTCCAGGAAAAACATATTAATTTTTAAAGATTAATTAAAACATACTTAATTTTTTAATAGGATTATTTCTTGAGAAAATGTATCAGAATCTACGCTGAGAATTTTGATGGGAAAATCTTGGCTGATATAAACATGGAGTCTATATAATTCTTTATGTCAGATGTCACATGTCACTGTTAATGTTAAGCCTCCCAATTCTTAAACATGAAATATCCATTTCCTGGTATACTCTTCTGTTTCTTCAACAGTGCTAATACTTCTTGCTATATGTCCTTCATATCCTTTGTAAATTGATCACTATGCATTTTCTATGTGACCCACTAATTTCAGTTTTGGATATTTATATAATTTTAATTTATAATATGCATGCACACTTATATTCACTGTGGCACCTAAGTACAGTAGTCAGGATATGGAAACAACCCAAATTTCCAATGATAGATGAACGGATTATGCTGTTGTGTTATATCTACACAGTAAAATACCATTCAGCTACGAAAAAAGCTGAGTAGAAGTTAAGGGTATCTTGCTAAGTGAAGCAAGTCAGAGAGAGAACAAAAAATACTGGATGATCACACTCATCTGTGGAATATAGAGACAAAACAAGAGACTATATTGCACTGAACAATGACAAACCCATGTCCGTGAATTAAGAGACCAACTACTAGAGGAGGAGAATAGGCAAAAGGTAACATAGGGTCAATAGGGGAGAAATATGGGCACTTTGGTGGTAGTAGGGTATGGTAACTTTACACCATATACTTGAACACTACTGTAACCATCTTAAACTAAAATTAAGATGTTTATAAAAAGATACTATGTGGCTGTCCTTATGTACAAGCTAATAAGCAATAAACAACCTGAATCACTCCTTGGCCATGTGTACTCCCTATTCTTCCAAAAGCCAGAGAAACCTTGGGCTTTACAAGAACATGTCTTTGATGTAGAATTTATAGGACTACAGTTCGATTAAAAACAGTTTTTAGGAGGAAACTGTTCTAGGTTATTCAGATAGGTATATATTAGGAGGCTGCATTGTGCCCATCAATTAGCTTCTTTCTTTGTACTGCATAACAATGCCACAAGAACACTGGCTGTAGTCAGTTTAGAATCCTGATTAGCTAGCAAGGATTTTAAACAGAAGATGTTTCTTTTTATGAAAGCCATGAAACATATTCAAGCTTTTGTATTGCCTGACTCAGCTGATACTATTCATCTCTATCTATTGAACTCGTAAGTATTATTAAGGATTTTGTATATTTAGATACTACTTATATAATTACTTCTCTCTCACTGTGACGTTTTTGAAGTGCAGCTATTTTTCTAGTAGTAATTCATGTAATGCCATATGTTGGGAAGTTAAATTAAAAAAATGGAAGAATAAATGCATCTCATATAATACCTATAAGAAGTCCAGAGAACTTCAGAAAGGTTGACTGGATAGCCTAACTATTAATAGGCATTTTGCAGATCATTTACTCAATGACAAGATATATTGTTTACTGAGCACTTCAATTGACTTTCCTCTAAAATTGTAGAGCAGGTGGAATGCTATTTTTAGGAGTTACAGAAGAAACCGTGCACTAAGACATAAGGTAAGGGAGAGGAGAGACAAAGAGAGGCAAGAGAGAAGAGGAAAGGAAAGGAGCAAGAAAGTGAGGGACAGGAGGGGAAGGGAGAAAAGAATCATTTGGATCTAGAATGGTCAGATGTTCTGTCAGCCAGGCTGGTACACTAGTAAATTATATACCTGTTTCATATGGATGATTAGCAGGACCTGAAAACAGTGATCCTCAGGCTGTTCCAACATCACTGATACCTCTTTCTTGCTGTTGCTGCTGTTATTCCTGGGCCACACCCGGCTATGCTTAGGACATATTCCTGGCTCTATGCTCAGGGGTTGTCCCTGGCAGAGCTCAAGGGACCACACAGGGTGCTGCTGATAAAAATGTGAGTCAGACACAGGAAGAAAGCAGGTAACCAGCTGTACCATCACTCCTGTCTCAGCAGTACATCTTTTGATAGTGAGGCCCTAAGACCTATTTGCTTAGTAAAACAACAACAAAAAAAATCATATCTTGCGTGAAAGGACTGGAGCAATAGCATAGCAGATAGGGCATTTGCCTTGCCCGTGGCAGACACAGGTTCGATTCCTCCATCCCTCTCAGAGAGCCCAGAAAGCTACCGAGAGTATCCTGCCCACATGGCAGAGCTTGGCAAGCTACCCGTGGCATATTCTATATGCCAAAAACAGTAATAAGTCTCATAATGGAGACGATACTGGTGACTGCTCGAGCAAATCATTGAACAAGATGACATTGTGACAGTGCTACAGTGCTACAGCATATCTTGAGTAATTTGAGAAAACTGAGCGTCTGGAAGAGATTGGAAACAAATATTTGGGATTTTCCTATATATAAATATATCCAACACAGCAATATACCACAACACACACACATATATGTACACTTACAATTCCAAGTGACACAATTGAAAGTCAATAAAATGGCAATATTTAAGGAAGAAAAGCTTTGTTGTCTATAAAAATTACCAGGATTATAGTACACATTTTTTATATTCAGTCTTTGAAATCTAGTGGTTTTTGCACTTAAAAGTCATCTTAATTTGAGTTAGTTCACATTAACCACATTTTTCACATAGTGACTATCTTATGACATAATGCATCTCAAGAGAAAAAGTAGGATGCATGTGATGATAAGAATATTAATGTAAATTGATGCAACCAGGGAGAGCCAGATTGTGTGTATAACCTACAGTTCAGGATTTTACTTCTGGGAATTTAACAAAAAGGCTGTACAAAAACACTGATAGACTTCACAACTACCACCAACAAACCACTTACATATTCATTATTTTCAAAGTATAAAATTTTTGCATGCATTGACAGAATATAATAGCATTTCTTCCTGGTAGAACAAGCATACTTTATTCTTCCACACTCACTATGAAGGCAGTAAAAGCCTTTTACCACTCAGTCATATGATGTGTTAAAGCTCCTCCATTTTACCACCTCACCTATAAATCCTGACCAACTCATAAAGTTATCTATAAAGAAAACCGCAGCAATGATGTTGGCCTCTATATTTTTAAACCTGTCAATCTTCCCCGTTCTTCTAAACTTAACCTTGTAATACTGCCACCATTATCCTGCAAACTTTCCAAATGTTACTCTGTTTGATGAACAAACACATTTACAAGTGTACTGGTATTAAAGTCCCTAGTAATTTCCAACTGACACAACTTGCAGGTAAGAGATCAGAAAGCAAATGGTATTTGCTATCCACTTCCTTAGGTTAGTTAAATATAGAACAGGATAGAGAGCACTGGCTCAGTCTCTGAATTCTACCTCTGTGGCTTGATAATTGCACGTCTCTGATACTCACCCGCAGGGTTATTGTGGGGGAAAAAAAAAGGCCCAGCACAATGCTTTTCACATAGGCCTCTTCAAATCAGAGGTCCTTAAACAAAAAAGAAATCAAATCGCAACAAGATTGATAACAGTTTCTTTTCCAGCAGAGTGCCTGAATAGAGTGTTTTCTGAAATGTGATTAAAACCATATATTTACATTTGCGGTCCAAATAAAATTTCAGTAATCAAAAACAAAGTAACAATAATATAGTATTGCGAGGCTTTCAAATTAACAAATATCATTTTAAATAATAGTCATGACTGGAGAGGTTGCAGTAAGAAAGTAATCACATACAGATACTAGTGGTGGCAATGTTAACTGCTTTACATCTCTAAACAGAATGGAACATCTCTAGCTTCTTTCATTAAATAACCTTAGTACTAAAGGAACATTCCTTGATTTTTATTGTTTTTTGGATCTCAGCCAACCTGGGTTCAATTTCCTCCATCCTTCTGGGAGAGCCCGGCAAGCTACTGAGAGTATCTTGCCCCCAAGGCAGAGCCTGGCAAGCTCCCCGTGGCGTTTTCAATATGCCAAAAACAGTAACAAGAAGTCTCACAATGGAGACGTTACTGGTGCCCACTCGAGCAAATCGATGAACAATGGGATGACAGTGACAGTGTTAGTTTTTTTGACCATACCTGGTGAAGCTTAAGGATTACTTCTAGCTCTCAGAAATCACTTTGGTGAGGAAGTACAGGAATGCCATATGGAGTGCCAGGAATCAAACCCAGGTATGCCATGTGGGGGGCAAGTGCCCTATCCACCATATTATCATTCTGGTCCCAAAGTACTTTTCTTGGGAAAGTTAAAATATATATTTATGTCTGCTGAGCACAAAACTAGGAGTAATCCCTGAGTGTGGCCTATTATATATATAACATTTTATATTATATATGATATATAATATAAATATGTTTATAAATATATATAAATATATATTTATAGATATTCACATTTTTCATCCTACTGATAATTAAGGGCTGGAGTGATAGCACAGCAGGTAGGGTGTTTGCTTTGCACACGGCCGACCCGGATTCATTCCTCCGTCCCTCTCGGAGAGCCTGGCAAGCTACCGAGAGTATCCCGTCCGCATGGCAGAGCCTGGCAAGCTACCTGAGGTGTATTCAATATGCCCAAAACAGTAACAACAAGTCTCACAATGGAGACGTTACTGGTATGCGTGTGAGCAAATCAGTGAACAATGAGGACAGTATTACCTTATGGAGAATGTCAGGAGTTCCTCTTTGTCATGGTTGCCAGAAATTACCATAGAGTCTATACCAACAATACATGAGCTTTGAAAACTGATTATAGGTGGAGTGAGTGGGTATGTGAGCAATGTTCTTTATAGATAAGAAATTAAGAACTATAGCACATTCCTGTATAAATATAAAGCCTATTTTGGTTATATTTGAGTGCAAAGGTCTCAGTTATACCACTAGGTTTCAATTGGCTAAAAAGGCCCACTTCTTGCTAGTGATAAGCCTATGTTAGTTAGTCCTTTATCATTTCACTGTCACTATCACTGTCATCCCCTTGCTCATCGATTTGCTCTATCGGGCACTGGTAACATCTCCGTTTTGAGACTTGCTGTTACTGTTTTTGGAATATTGAATACACCACGGGTAGCTTGCTAGGCTCTCAGTAGCTTGCCTGGCTCTCCACGAGGGTCAGAGGAATCGAACCCAGGTCGGCTATGTGCAAGGCAAATGCCCTACTGCTGTGCTATCATTCCAGCCCTCTCTTATCATTTAGTCATACATAATTACTAAAAGCAAAATTATGACCACTTCCTGAAACATTAAAAAGTTTTAAGTACATAGACATCTTTTAAATCTTTAACTGACTTATTATTGTTTTATAATATTATAAAGTTCCTGGGGCTTAGCTTCGCACCTCTTCTAAGCATACACTTGTCAGTGCTCCAATCACCAAACTTGCAGTACTTTTCTCCCCACACCAAAGGAAACATAGTTTTGTTATTTTTGTAATAAAAAGTTGCTTTTAAAATGAGTAGTAGAAAAACAAAAATATTCACTATGTAATTTTGATTCTTCTTCCGATTTGAACTGGGGAAAAAAAAATGATTACATTTCACTAAGGGGACTGATTGCCAAATCAGGCTGCTTTTCTCAGCAGGCTTCCAAATGCTAACACTAGCTCTCTCAGAACGCCTGCCTGCTACTTATAAAACTCCTTCCCTGAGTTGGCAAAATTAAAGCCTGAATGAACCACTCCTGGCTATGAGAGGCAAAGGGATTAAGTATCATTTATACAAATCTGGGCATCAAATAGTTAACCCATCAAGCTAAGGCTGAGGCCTGGCATTTCCCCAGGGCTCTGCAGGCATCCAGAGGCCTCCTGCGGTGCTGCAGAGCTGGTGTGGAAGCAACAGGAAGCAACCTGAGGGTCAGGTGTGTCGTCCTAATGCCCTAGGAGCTGAGAACACTGAGAGGGGATTCCTAACATATGAGAACCTATGACTGCCCTTTCCACCCCCAGAACAAAAGAGCAAAAGGGGAGAAGAAGTGGACCAAATGGAAGAAAAGATTTACCTTCCAGTGATCCCAGTGTAGTAAAAGCAGAGTCTTTTAAATGTGTTATTATTTTTACAACAGTAACAAATTGTTTTGTACTTGCATGGCTGCTGGGACAAATAACTGGCAACATTATCCCAGTGTTTCTTCCTTCCACTCCTCCCTTAGCATCCTCAGATCACAGACAACTGAGATCTGATTCCTTGTAAAAGCAGTCTTAGACATTTAAATATGCTTTATTCTAAAAATAAATGCAAATCAATTCTGGAGGACTATCTTTTCTTTGGATTGCAGACCTAAGGTCTGAGTATACTCAAAATGTGCTCTCCAAAATAAAAATGCTAGCCCAGCAGAAAACGTTGTATCACAAGAAAAACATCAGTAGTGGAATGTAGAAAAATGTAAAAGTAAAACACGAAACAAGTAGATGTTTTCCTAATCACTTCTAGCTATGGGACATGTATAGAGTAAGGCAGTATGATCCACAGAAATTTTTATATCACAAGAAAAACATCAGTAGTGGAATGAAGAAAAATGTAAAAGTAAAGCAAGAAATAAATAGATGTTTTCCTAACCACTCCTAACTATGAAAAATGCATAAGGAAAGGCAGTATGGTCCACAGAATACCATCACAAATTAATCCTATAAATCATATTTATAATATACAGGCTATATTATATATATACATATGTGTACATATATACACACACCAACAAAGACAAGTGCATATTACACATACATGAGCAATTATGAAGTGCCTCTCCCTTTTAACTAACCCCTTCTCCCATCCTCCCAGTCCTCTGGGATAATTAACAGGAAATATCAGAACCCAGATTAACTCAACTAATCTTCATTCACTCCCCTGATGCCAGGTCAGACAACACACTTAGAGAGCATGGGCATTAATTAAAGCCTCTACTAACTGAAAATTTCCTAAGAGTTACAGTCACATTTATTCATGAAAATTATTTGTCCACTACTTTTGTTGCTACAACACTGGTTTTGCTCCTCTGAAGAATGATCTCTCAAATTCCAAGAAATTACCCCAAAACAAGAGTCTTAATACAGATTGTCTCAATTCCACTTACCACATTTCCAGTAGAATTCTGCCTAAACTATCAAAATAACTGCGACCATTTGCATTTTTAAACTTGAAATTAAACTATCATGCATCCTAATTGTCTGCCTTCACCAATAACTTCCTTTTAAATGATAAATCTACTCCAAGTATAATTTGCCAACACATAGAAAATCAAGATTAATTTTTTTCTTAAATTCAAACACTTAACAAAATTCTAATAATCCCTAGCGTCTAAAAAAATTAATACATATAGATAGGGAGCTAGAAGATAGATCTAGGTAAATAAGTAAGGTATATCTACATAGATAGAGAAGATGCAAACATTTTCCTCTCTATATTACATCCACCTTGTGCGGGGGGGAGCAATCCGGGGAACCCAGCTGTGCTCTGGGATCACTCCTGGCAATGCTCATATGTTGTGCCAGGGCCAAACCTGGGTCAGTTATATGCAAAGCAAGCATTCTGCCTGCTAAACTATACCTCTTTGGCCTTTTTTAAAATGTGCACAAAACCTATTATAAATAAAATTGTTATCCTTTTGTCTTTAGTGATGAAGTCTCATTTAACTATTTAACTTCATAGTATCAATAGATGTCATAGGACATTTTATTAAAAAGCATATTTTTTAACATATGGAAAAAGCAAAACTATAAAGGAAAAAACAAACAAAATCCTTTTTATGAATAACAACAACAACAAAAAAACCTCATTGAGGGCCAGAGTGATAGTACAGCAGGTAGGGTATGTAGCTAACCTGGATTCCATCCCCAGCATCCATATGGTCCCCCAAGAACCACCAGTAGTAACTCCTGAGTGCAGAGCCAGAAATAACCCCTGAGCATCACTGGGTATATCCCAAAACCAAAAAAACCAAAAACCCCTTGGAAGAATATGGTGGTAAATTTAATGTTTGCTTTCTGTTTCACTTTTTCATTGAATCCAATAACATGGCCAGCATATTTGCAGTTATTAACACTCAATACTGAGAAAAACCAAATATTATTTACCTTTACAATGGATCACAGTTACCATTACACAGTAAAGAGGATGAAATCAGCTTAAGACTTTGGAGACAATATTTACATAAGGTATTAACTTTGTCAAAGCAATCTAAATGTTTTTCAAAAGTGAAAAGCAAAATTTTCACGTTTTTAATTTAAAATATTAACTTCAAAACATCACTAAGAATCTGTTTCTTTTATAAAATCGCTAAATCTGTTCAGATTTCCCATTCCAATATTTACAGAATCAAGAATAGAGTGTCATGCCAAGTAAAATAAATCAGGAGAATGATAAATATCAGATCATCTTACTCACATGTAGAACAAGAGAAGTAAAGCAAGAGAGCAAACAAAACCAAGGGAAAATAAATCCTTGGGCACTGCTCACAACCAAAGTTACCGGATAGAGAAGTAAAAAGAGAGAAAATAGGGATATGATATACAATGAACTGTGGTAGATAAAACATTGATACTCTGGGGCTAGTTGTGCTGTGATAAACCGTACTTTGGAGAGACATGAAAACAGTACTACCTCAATTAAAAGAACAGCTCTCTAAATATTTTTATTTGTAGAAAAATAATAAACAATTATTGAAAATGTACTCCCCCAAAACAAAATAGCAGTAATCATTTCCTTCCTGTCTCATTCAAACTCCAAATATTTAAATCCCTAACATATTACAAATGTTTACCGATTTATTCTTTTATAATTACATTAGGTCAAAAATTCATCATCTGGTCTTTGGCTATTTGCATTGGGGAGAGTGTTGTTGTCACCCCATTAAAAAATAAAGTTCCTTGTCACTGATAATGAAAACCTGTATTTTCATTCTTTTAATAGTTTCTGATAAAATGACCTGTTATACTGAAGTCAGAAAAGAGCTCAAACAAAATTAATAAAATTATAAAAAGCTTACATGTAGTATATTTGAACCAATTCTAGTTGGCAATAATATTAACTTGCACAAAGTTCTTAATGTTTTATAAAATGAAAGAACTCATGTGTTTATGGATCTGCAAGCCACTAAGCGTCCTTTTAAAAAATAAGTATATTAAAGAGACTAGAAAGATTGAGAACAGTAAATCACAGTTCTAATTTGGTGTTTAAAAATGAAAGACCTAATAATCCTCCAACTAGAGGTCTTTACTTCATGAAGAATTGAGATTACTGGCATTTTTAGCTGTGAGTTTATTTCATCATTTTACTTCAATGTATTAATGCAAAAACCCATATAAATTTCAAATCCACAATTGAAAACTCTTCTATGCTACTAATACTTCTTGGTTTTCTTTACTAAAAACCATTTTCGCTAGAAACATTTTTAATTCTAAAATTTGGCTATGAAAGCAGTTCAGAAAAAAAGCAACACTCTCCTATTATATATGTGATATAATATATTGCTTACCTCAGTCAGATGTGGCGTAGGGTTAAATCCACAGAGATTACACACTTGTTTCTTGCATTCAGTGCAAACATTGAAGTTGGGAGGATCCTTAGAACCTATGTTGAGTTCAGTTTTGCAGAGAGGACAGACAGATTCTGGTTTGGGGACTTTCTCGAGTTTGGGTGCAGGGACAGATTTTTGAGGCTCGGCTGTGGGAGGTTTAGTATCCTTAATAAGTGGAGGTTTCTTTTCTGTTTCTGTTCTTTTTACAGGTGGAACTCTTTCAGCTTTAGACTCTAATTTTTCAGCTCCTGGAGCTTTTGTTTCTTTTTTCACAGGTACAGTGCTTGCAGGCGCGGGTGAAGCCTGACCTGTAGGTTTGGGTGGCCCCTGAGACACCGGTGGCTGTGAAGGAGATGGAACCTGTTTGCTCAGGGCTCCTGGTCCGCCTTGCGCATGAGAACTAGGCTGGCCTGCAGTGGAGATAAGATTTGATGCTTGACTAAAGATTGAAGCTCCAAACCCAAAGAGCTTCCCAGTCATACTTTCTGAAGGAGTCGTGGGCTGGGATTTAGGGGCATCAGTAATACTTCCCAGATTCAGACTAAAGCGTCTTGACTGCTCCTGGGGCTTCGGAGGTGGTTGAGAAACAGGGGCAGTTTGGCCAGGAGTGGGTCGTGTGCCTGGGGCTGCTGATGACCCTTTTGGCACTGGCTTGCCATCTGGCTTGGGACTCATTTTGGTTTGTGCTTTTTTGGGGTCTTCTCTCTTTTGAGCTGGATCCACTTGCTTTTGACCTTTGCTCTCTGAGCTAGGCCCGGGCTGTGAAACAATTTTTGAATCTGATGCAGGTCGTGGTATGACTGTAGAGTCCACTGGGGTAACTTTCTCTCCTGTTGGTGGAAAACTTTGAGAAGGCTTTGCAGAATCTGTTTTGAGAGGGAAAGTAGTTTTCTCTTGATCCTGTGGCTGTATTTTTGAACTTGGAATGTCAGGTTTTGTGGTTGCTGAGGATGATGACACAACATCCGTTGGTGGTTTTACCATCTTAGGCAGCTTTGGTTTATCATCAACTGGGGGGCCTTTGGCCTGCTCAGATGGTCCAGGAGGCTCTTTGGATGGAGTGGTCTTAGATGATGTGTCAGCTACTGGAGGCTGCTTGGCTGTGATGGGGGGAGAACCGTGAAGAGTGGGTTGTTTCACCAGCGGTGGGGGCTTTTTAGATTCAGGCGCCTTTGAGATATCCTGTTTGGGTGCAACATCCTTCTTTGGAGAAACCTGCTGCGGTTGCGTGGATGGTTTACTCACTGCTGCTGCAGGAACAGCAGAGGCAGTCTTCGGTTTAGGCTGCGGTGATGATGGAATTGGAGTCAGCTCACCTCCTAAAGCTCTTTGCATCTGACAGTTTAAACAGAGCCACTCTTTTATCTAGGAATAATGTGAAACAATAAACACAGATATAATAACACTGAAAAACAGAAAAATGTGACAGGATGACATTTGAAACTGTCTCATTACTTTAAATGTAAAATATACATAAAATTATTTTAATATGTAACAGATTCATAAATTCATATGTATTAAACATAATTGAAATGTATTAAAGATTCTATTAAAATCTAATAACCTCAAAAGTGAATCCTTCTTTATTTTAAAGGAAATATAAAAATCAACGGACTCCTATTTTTATTCCAATGTTAATGCACTTTTAACTTATACAACTGATCACTCCCATAAAAATAACATTGCATAACAAACAAAATCATTAGTTTTAACTTAGATTCAGTTCCTTAAGAAAATTTATGCTAGAAATTCCTACATTGAAGGTTAGAAAGTTTTCAGTTATACAACCAGTTTGTGCTTGTCAAATTTATCAACACATTGCTAATTTCTTAAATTAGCAGAACACTATCTAAGGCAACATAATTAAATATGTGAAAACAAAAATTGTAACCAAGTTGGCTAGAAAGAGATCATTATGTTAATAAAATAAAGTAAAACTAATGGCATTCCCTCAAATTATCATAAATAGTGTGATCTAACATACAAAATACTGCTTCCTTCAAAGTGTTATTAATAAACTTGGAAGGATATAAACGAGCAAGGTTTGTATCTGGTTGGCAATGTCTGATATATGTATGACATATAAATGTAAAGGTTTACAAGCATCTACTTTTCAAATATTCACTATGAAAAGATGTTGAATTCAATAACATGTTTTAAAGAAAATCAAAAAGTTTTTATGTGTAACATTGATCTTTCTTTTTTAAAATTCTGTTTTGTTCTGTTTTGTTTTGGATCCACTTCTCAGGGCTTCCTCCTCACTTCTAGTGGGGCACTGGACCATATGGGGTGGCAGAAATTAAACCCAAGTCGGTCACATGCAAGGCAAAGGCCCTAACTGCTGTACTGTCACCCCAGCTTCTCTCTTTATTTTCTTATTCATATGTAACATATGCTATTACACATAGTAAGTTTTACCTACATGTTCTAGCATGTCAAATGCTATATAATTAAATCTCCTCTACCAAAATCACTAAATATTACGAGTTTGCCACTGATTTCTCACAGCATTCTACCAGATGAAGAAACTAATAGAGAGAGCATAGAAACTGTGAAATGATAGGCTGGCAAAAGTTCTCTCTAGTAATAATTTAATTTTGAGAAGAATGTGAATTAGTAATATATAAAGACTTCATATAAGAACATCGGTAATTTGGCAGCTTCCGTTTATGCATTTTTATGAAGGTATGTTTTGAAGAGAATAGGAATGGTTGGGTCAAACCCAGCTGTGCTCAGAGATTTCTCTTGGTTCTTTGCTCAGAAATCAATCCTGGCAGTGCTCAGTAAATGATATATGAAACCAAACTGGAATTGGTCACAGACAAAGCAAGTGTTTCATACCCTGAACTCTCTTGGGTATTATTTTTAATTAAAAAAATATTCACTCATTTTCTTAATCACTAAAAGATTTAAAATAAGAAAGCACACTGAAATATTTAAACTCATTTACTAATTGCTAAGGATTTTTCATCTCATAAAATGAAAACTTTTGAAGAATGTTTAAAGAGCTTACCAACTTCCATTGAAGTGACATTTTTTTTAAAGATTTAAACCATAACACCTAAGTCCAATTTTGTCAAATATAGGTAACAACTACTTGAGTGCTCACTATGCCTGTTTTTCATATATGTATTGAATACCCTGTATGCTAATTGCATTTTCATCTTCATCTTTCTATACGTTTAAAACATTTCAAAAATAAATTTTCATACATATAAACACATGAACCCCAAAATATATTCAAGAAGGTCTACTTCTGCAAGCACCATCATAAATAGTGTGCTAGAATGTAAAGAAACTTTTATTCCATTTTATTCCTTTCTTTATAGAAGTATTAATTTTTCCATAATATGCATTTACCTACTAAACCATATATCTTGTCAATATAAACTACATTGCAGAATTAGTAATTCTTGCTCTTTTTCCTTCCACAACCTTAAGGAAATTGTATCACATAATAGTTATGCAACCAATCATCATTAATATTTTTCTTCATGCTATTACACACTCTAAATTATAGACCTGTAAGGTTAAGTGTCTTTCATTATTGCTAATTACTTTTACTCTCTTTGATAAATGTTATAATCAAAGCAAATGTAAACTTTATTCACCTATCCTTTATTCGTTTACTTAGCACTTTAACCTAGCACAAGTCACTGAACAAAAACAGACCCAAAAATTTCCCACAAGAAGACTATATTACAATTGAAAAGTAGTAAGAAACAAGTTAATATATAATATAACTTTAAGTTATTACAGATAAGAAGTATCAGATGATAACATGATAAATGCTTCATTTCTTCAAGCTAGTTTCTTTCTCAACTGAAAAATTTTTCTCTGGACATATCTGGTTTATTATTTTGTTTTGTTTTGTTTTGTTTTGTTTTATGGGGTGTTGTGGGGTAGTTCAGTCCATATCCAGCTGTACTTGATGCTGACTCCTAACCCTGAGCTCAGGTGATTCTCAGAGGAGTATATATATATATATACATATATATATTTATATACATATATATGTATATATAATATATATATACATATATATATTTATATACATATATATGTATATATATAATATATATATCTTGATATATATATATATATCTTGGTATCAAACCCAGGACAACTGTGAGCAAGACAAGTATTGTATCCTCTGTAATAGCTCTCTGGCCCCTGGGTATATCTGGTTTTATCAGTAAACTTTTAAGTCTGTGCAATGTGAACATTAGAGTTCTATGCACAACTACGGTTGCACCATATATCTTTGCACCACTGTAAAATTAGAAGACTAGCATGACAATGTATGAAGTACATTGACACTTGGGAAAACATCATGAACTATCATTATTCCACAATAAAATTATTGTACAGTTTGCAAATACACACAATTGTCTCCACACAAGTGGTGAAGGAACAACTAAGACAGACAGATGCAAAGCTCAAGTTCCCTCTCCTTTAGAGAGAGAAAATTCTGCTTTTCTCTCAATAGACCTGCTCCTTAATTTGTCCTTTTAATGACCAAATTTTCTTCATTTTGTTAAAGTACACGGGAAAAAGACATTTAAGTCTGTAGTGTTTTTCCTCACTGATTGCATCAGATTATAATCATGATCTATAGCTATCACAATATGAAAAGCAGTTTATCCTCTTACATATAGGAAGCGCCTCCTTTTGATTTAATTCTAATGGCCAAATCTGTTGAAATAGAAGTGATTTTTAGCTCTAAATGTACTCAGTACTGAGAAAAGCAGCATTCCAATTAAATAGGAAAATATCATTCCCATACATTATGAAATTAAAAAAGTATAAAGCATATGCTAATATTAGTATTATCAACAGTCTTCTTTTCTCTCAGAGTTTCCTTCACAGTATACTTAAACAGTAGTGATAGTACCTTTGTTCTCTCACAAGTTACAGAATTTGTAATACTTTTATCGCATTCGTGACTACTTTAAAAGTGTATCTACAATGCTTGTGAGAAGAAACTTCCTATTAATTCCAGAGCCTTCACTCACTTCACCTTATCTTTTCTCAAACACTTAAAACCAGCTAGTACATACAAAATGGGCTGACTCTACCTCCACTCAAATCTTGTTCTAATACCCATTAAAAAGTTATTGCTTTACAATAAATTCAAAATATATTATTGTGGTAGTGTTCTGATATAGACACTGAATTACTACTATTGACAGATCTACATTCGCCAAAAGACTAGGTGTCCAAATGGTAAGGACATGTGGCAGCAGTCTTTCTACCGACTCCAGGGTTGGACCCTTTAAGCAATATAGATGTTTACACATATATTTTGACTGAAATTATTTTTTAAATGTGTTCTTGGGCCAAAATTATAGTACAGTCTCTTGCCTTGTGCGTGCTTAAAAACAGTTTAAATACTTGGTACTGTCTATGGTCCCCTGAGCACATCCAGGAGTGATTCTTGATGACCTGAACACAGAGCCAGGAGTAAGCCATAAGCACACCTGGGTGTGTCCTACAAACCATAGAACAAAAAAGTGTTCTTTATGTGACAAAATCTGTATTACTCTACTACTCCCAATGTTTTCCCATCGTGTATATTAGATTTCTAATTTCCTTTCTTTTCATGTGCAATTCTCTCTAGAATCCTAGCTGATACTTTTGGTCATAATAAATCTATCATCATTTTGATATAAATAAATAAAAAGGGTCACCTATAATTAATGTCCACTAAACATGCATATTTGATGTATTACATGCTGCCCTGCTTTTCATCCAAATATCTCTTATTCAGCAAAATGAATTTACTATCTTCGTTTCCTCTGACGTGTCATCTATTAGATGCTTTTTTCCCCTTTTTTTGCTTTTTTGGTCACACCCGGCGATGTTCAGGGGTTACTCCTGGCTCTGCACTCAGGAATCACTCTTGGTGGTGTTCAGGGGACCATATAGGATGCTGGGAATCAAACCTGGGTTGGCCAGGGCAAGACAAATGCCCTACCCGCTGTGCTATTACTCCAGCCCCAGGATGCCCTTATTTTATTTTATTTTTTTTTTTTGGTTTTTTTTTTTTGCTTTTTGGGTCACACCCAGCAATGCACAGGGGTTACTCCTGGTTCTACACTCAGGAATTACCCCTGGCGGTGCTCAGGGGACCATATGGGATGCTGGGATTCGAACCTGGGTCAGCCTGGGTCAGCCTGGGTCGGCCGCGTGCAAGGCAAGCGCCCTACCCGCTGTGCTATTGCTCCAGCCCCAGGATGCCCTTATTTTAAGCAGTTGATTCCCAAGTTCTTCAGAGATGATCTTCACTCCATTATAGCCACAAAAGAGGGTCAAGAACATTTTAGTCTTTATCACTTCTCCATGCTACAGATCTCAGACTGTATTAAAGCCAAGACAGATTCAGAGTTCAAGTCTTCCTCAAGGAATTGATAAACAATTTCCCAGTTCCCTGCCAAAAATAGCACCAAAGTACTCACTAACATGACACACTAGTCACATTTACTTGATAAGAAAAATGCAAGAAATAGTCTCAAGAAAGCTTATAACCTCATTGGTAAGTAAGGACACTTACTTTCAATATGCAAGCATTAAAATGAAAAAAATATAATTGTGCTAGTATATTTCTATTTCTGGGGCTGGAGCAATAGTTCAGTGGGTAGGGTATTTGCCTTGCACACAACCAACCTGGGCTCAATCCCCAGCATCTCATATAATCCCTCAATCACTGCCAGGAGTCATTCCTGAGTGCAGAGCCAGGAGTAACCCCTGAGCATCACTGGGTGTGACCCAAAATGCATAATAAATAAATAAACAAATAAATATTTTTTAAAATTTCTATTTCTTCAGCTATTTGTATATTCCAGACTTTAACTAGTTAAAAAAAATGAAAGATTTTTGTTTCCTCCACTTATGAAGGCTTACTAATAGAATGTGAATAAATGGAATTCAAGACTGAAGACAACACTTTCCTGAATGGACCACTAATAATAAAAAAAAACCCATTAGTTATATCATAGCAAGATTTTCTGATGCAAAATGGCGACCCAGTAACTGCATCCAGAACCCCCCACCAAGAGCCCCAGAATGACTGCATGAGCTCAAATGAGGAGGTGACAACATCCCATAATAGGTCCTGAGAAGTCTCCCTAAAAGCCCAGTGATGAATCTGTCCTGGCAGAGGGAAGTGCATTTCACCAAGAAGGAACCCTACACCAGAAAAATTCTGGGCATGATCATGCTGAACAGACCTGTGACAAACGGAAAGATGATTTTCCTTTGTGAGAGGACAAGAGACAGTAATCTACTCTTGGGTTTTCTTTCCTTGCCATTCTTACTCAAAAGAGTAACCTACAACTGCTTATAAGTAACTACTTCAATTAGTTCTAAGGAATGAACAAAAGAATCAAGGGCTATTTATTTTGTCTTTTAACTAATACAGTACATAAAGGATAGTAAGAAAGTGGTCAGGAAAGATTTCTTCTTACTGAAGTTACTCTGAGTTCTCAAGGAGACCGGCATATAATTACTAGAACACATCTTCCCATTCAATGAAATCCCCAGGTTCTTTTTTGTTGAGGCTTTGTGGCTGAGCTGTGAAATTTAGGAATACAATTTCACTAGCTAAGGCTTTGCTGAATAATCATAAGTCTTATTTAGATATCATAGGAAGTGCCACCCGAAGATTAATTGTGAAATTACATAGTTTTCTCTATTGGGGTCACTTTCAAAAGAATGATCCAAACCAGTGTGTGTGTGTCTGTGTGTCTGTGTGTCTGTGTCTGTGTCTGTGTGTGTCTCTGTGTGTGTCTGTGTTCTGATTTTGGACTATAGTACACATACTCAGGTCTCACAGTGCTCTAGGACATCAACACTATATTTGCAGCCATGCAGTGTCAGGGATCAAATAACTCAAGACCTTAAGAATGCAAAGCATGTATTGTACCTCTTTAGCCATACATCACCCAGATCTAACTTGTGATATTGGATCCAATAATAAGTAATTCAATGACTTTTCAAAGTCTTTTTTATCACTTTCCCTCTACAAACAGAATTAATGATTCAATTAACTATCACTAAATGTCAACTGGAATTTGTATTAAGATGAATAACAAATGTTCACATATTAGTTTAAATTTTAAAGCAACTTACACTGCCAATAGGCTTTTACTTTATGAAAATTATCACGTTATAAATAAAAAAAGAATAGTTGGAAAAATTAAAGGAACTGACCAAATCTACTTCAGGTAAGTAGCTGTTAAAATTATATTCAAATTATACAAGTCCAAACCCATATCCTTTCAACTTTACCATCTGATGACTATTTTCTCTAAAACTACAGGTGGGATGGAGAAGAGACCACTATGTAAATGATGGTTGGAGGGTTCACTCGGGATGGTAGATGTGTGCTGAAAGTAGACTATTGGCCAAATATGATGCTGTTTAGTGCATATATTGCATACCATAACACCCAAAAGGAAAGAAAGAGTAAGAGGGAATGTGTCTGCCATAGAGGCGATGAGTGGGAAGGGGTGGGGGTGTTGGGAGGGACACTGGGAACATTGGTGGTGTAGAATGGGCACTGGTGGAGTGATGGATATGTGAACATTGATTGAAACATAATCACAAAAATTTGTAAGTCTGTAAAAAAATTTAAATAAAAATAAAAATTACTATAGAATTTCAAATATGTTAAAGTAAGGAAAAAATAAAGAATGGAATCTTTTTCATCTTTTTAATTTATATTTTATGTTATTCTTGACTGGGCAGCCACATGTGGTGGTTATTCTTGGGTTAGCCCTGGTCCTGTCTGTATTCAGCAATCACTTTTGGTGGTTTTTGGGGGGACACATGTGGTGCTGGTTATCTAAGTCAGATTGACCACATGGCACCTTACCTACTATACTATCTCTCCATCCCCTTTACTCATCTTTAAAAAGTGGATACCACCTCATTAAAAAGAACATTAAATGACAAAATGCACTAGAAGATTCAGAAATGCAGTGTCCAAACTATGATTTATATCTTGTACAAGGCTTTTAGTCACAAGCCAAACATGACTACAGTAAAACTGAATTTCTCTTTCAAAGATAATTCAAGATACTTCTAAGTGAATTGATGGAAATATAATCAGCATGAGATACGTTGTTTTCTCAGGAATGTGAACAGTGAGCAAGTTAACCCCTAACTATACTAAGTTTACAGAAATAATGAATGATTTTGTGAGGTGTGGGCATCTGCTTTCACAGAAGAACATCTGTCATAACCAAGCTATCATTTCCAGTTACAATCACATATAAGTGCAGGCTTAGTAAAGAGCTAAATACTATAAGAGCTAAACCTGCAGGGGTCAGGATGAGTCTTGATTGGTGAAGAAGATCATGTTTTGCATGAGCAAGGTCTGAGAGTAAATCCCCTGACAACCACTGAGTCTGGTCATAATAATTTTCAGAAACAATAAATATGGGGCAGGAGCAATAGTATGGTGGATAGAGTGTTTGCCTTGCACACGCCAACCCAGGTTTGACCCCCAGCATCCCACATGGTCCCATGAGCACTATCAGGAACATTTCCTGAGTACAAAGTCAGGAGCAGCCCCTGAGCATTGCTGGGTGCAACTTAAAAAAAATGTAAAATGTATATATATATATATATATATATATATATAAATATTATAGATAAACACACCCGAAGCATTTGCTCATGGAGATTGAGCTCACTGGGTAGGGTATGTGCCTTGTAGATATCAGGTCCTTAGCCTGATTTCTGGCACCAAAACTAATTAATAAAAGCTGAAAAAACAATGGCTGTGGTTACAATGATTGAGTGTATGAGCACAGCATGAGAAATATATATTAATTTTATACAGAAATATCTATATCATAGGTAAATGGTGCAAACTGGACATCACAAAAAGTGAGCTAAATAAACATGGTGTTTATAAAAATATTTAATCGTTAAATATTTTAAAATATGAAATTTTAAGCGACAGTCTTTTTTTTTTAATTTTCATTAGCAAGTAGTCCCAGAGGGCTGTGGAAATGGCTCCACAGCACTCGCCTTGCATACATGAGGCCTGGGTCAACTTTCACTACTGCCAAAAAAAGATAAACAGATAATGATTCTAAAGAAAGTTTAAGCTTTTTCTATGATAAGGGTCATCTTATTTTAAATAATAGAAGAGGGGCTGGAGCGATAGCACAGCGGGGAAGGCGTTTGCCTTGCACGCGGCCGACCCGGGTTCGAATCCCAGCATCCCATATGGTCCCCTGAGCACTGCCAGGGGTGATTCCTGAGTGCATGAGCCAGGAGTGACCCCTGTGCATCGCCGAGTGTGACCCAAAAAAGCAAAAATAAATAAATAAATAAATAAATAAATAAATAAATAATAGAAGAGATACAATATGCATCAGAAAATGCCCTGAAAAAAACCATAACACTCATTTTATTGGTTTTATGTAAAAATGGTTCCAGAAAAAGTGCACAAGACTGAGATATGGAAAATGCATAGAGAAACTGCCCAAATTTAACAGCATAATCATTATTCTTTAAAACTGAAAATCGAGACAGCACCAAAAAGGATGCCATACCTCAGGATGTAAAAATCAAAATTCATTACCTTCCATCCATCCGTTCACATCACATAACTATTTAACTGGTGATGTGATAAATTGGAAACGTCTAAATTACTTCTGTGTTAGTTATAATTATGACATGAATTCTGGGGGATAAATTTTTTTTAAAAGTATAGTACTGGGACCAGAGATATAGTATATCAGGTAAAGCACTTGCCTTGCACGTGGCTGACCAGAGTTCAATCCCCAGAATCCCATACAGTCCCTTGAGGACCATCAGGAGTGATTCCTGGGCATAAAATCAGGAGTAACTACTGAACATCGCTAGGTATGGCTCAATAAACAAAAAATAAACTAAGAAAAGTATGGCAATAAAATAAAAGCCTCTTTATCACCAAGTCTTATTCTTCAATCAATATCTACAATTGCTTTGAGCTATTCTGTGACTGCCATTAACATCAAACATATACTTTTATATGTAAATTTAAATATTATGTACAGAAACTAAGGGGCCCAAGGAGATAATGCAAAGAGACTGAACATGCCTTGCCAATGCTATGCCCAGAATTCAATCCCTGGCTCCCTGGCACAGTCAGGATGATTCTGGGGTCCTTGGTACTGCCAGGCCTGTAATAGCACCAGTATATATTTATGTATATATGTATATAATAAAAAATAAATTAAATATAATTCCATGGATATTGCTTTAAAGGACTAAAATAGGTGATCATGTAAGTTAGTTTATTTTAAAGAAATGCAGCTTAGGGGACCAGAGGGATAGTTTAATGAACACATATTTTACACATGGGAGGCCTAGGTTCAAGTCTTAGAATCACATTGTCCCCTGAGAACTGGTAGAGCAACAATTGAGTACAAAGTCAAGAAAAAAAAAAAATATATATATATATATATAATGTATGGGGGGTTTTTTGTATGTTTTTTTTTGTTTTTTGTTTTTGCCTTTTGGGTCACACCCAGCGATGCACAGGGGTTACTCCTGGCTCTGCACTCAGGAATCATTCCTGGTGCTCAGGGGACCATATGGGATGCTGGGAATCGAACCCGGGTCGGCCGCGTGCAAGGCAAACGCCCTACCCACTGTGCTATTGCTCCAGCCCCGTTTTTTGTATGTTTTATGCTATGTAATCTGCTTTGTTTCCATCTGCTCTTTTTTTCTATTAAAGTTTTTTTATAGCACCGTGAGTTCCAAAGTTATTCATGACAAAATTTCAGTTCCAATACCAATCCTTTCACTAATATCAATTTCCCTCCAACAGAGTCTCCAGTTCTGTTTCCGTTACCTTTGGGCAATTTCTATTCCTCTACTACATTTTTGTTATAACCTACATACAGAGAGATCATTGTATATTGGTCCCTCTCCTTCTAACTTCACTCAGCATTAGATCCATTCACATAGCAGCAAACTACATCAGTTTGACTTTTCTTACAGCAAAGAAGTATTATATCTGTACCATAGTTTCTTTAACCGGTTATCTGTTTTTGGGCCCTTGGATTGTATAACTTGCTGTTTTTGTTTATTTTGGAACCTCAACAGTGGTGTTCCACTGCTATTCCTAGCTTTGTGCTCACGTGTTGCTCCTACCAGTGCTTGGGGGACAATGTGATACTAAGACTTGAACCTAGGTCTCCCACATGCAAAGGACATGTTCAGTCCAATAAACTATCCCTCTGGCCCCCTAAGCTGCATTTCTTTAAAGAAACTAACTTACATGATCACTTATTTTAAACCTTTAAAGCAATATCCATGGGATTATATTTAATGCATTTATTTAATACATAATAAAATAATGTGTAACTTTTTATATTTAATTTTGTATCATCTCAAATTCAACCACTGTTAAACAATCATATTTTTTAAATAATTTAATTTTTTTGTGTTTTTTTTAATTATTACTGAGGTATATATAGTTATCTATTCTATCTCCCCCCTTTTCATTTTATTTTCTATCTTATAAGAAAATCTTCTAAGGTGATTATGAAATCAAAACATAATCAAATCAAAATCTGTGACATTGTATATACAGGCATATATATACATGTATATATATATATATATACACACAATTGTTATCATGTACCTATTAGTAGGTAAGCTGGAAGGCAGACAAATGATAAAGTGGCAATGATTCTATACAGTCTTTCATAAGTGATTTTTTTACGTTGATCTCATTTTTCCTAGATAATAAATCCATCATATTCCCAGCTCTAATTTTTTTTAAATTGCTTAATATCAACTGCCCTCTGCATTCGCAAAGAGTATTATAACTTCCTGATTACTCATCTTTTTATAGAAGATGATAAATTGTTCTGTGGAAGTCTTTTGAGTGTTTTCCTTATCTCTAGAAATGAGATATTTCACCTAGATGTAGCTAAAAGTTATTTTTATTCATCTCACTTGCCAATTGATGGACCTGTAAAATATGAAGACCACTGCCTTTCCATAAGTCAGAGACACATTATTTGAGAGATTCCCATCCATATTCTTGATTCTTTCTATCTTAAACTCCTACTAGAGCTTTAAGGTAATAGAATCTACACTACTTGCAACTTAATTGTCACGTTTTCAGAGTGCCCAGAGTCCTAAGTGAGCCTGAGAGTTATACACAATGATCTCTCCCAAATGTTCACAATTCCAAAGCAAATGTCCATCAAGAAATTTAGGCACTGTGGTTTGTGACAAAATGTGTATTCCTCTGACAACATGTGCATTTCCCCAGGCTCCACTTCACCATAGGCAGGTGAAGACAGGTAGACCTCAGCTAGTCTTTCCAAAGCTCTAGTTGTCCCACATCACACACCTCACTCTGTCACTTGGAGAATTCTTGAACTATTGAGAGGGGGAGGAAAAATAAAGCATCTCTCCCTATTCTTCCATTGAAGATTAGAAAAGAGTCCAGTGTGCAATTTGTTTAAGCTACAATTCTTCAGTTATTATAATAGATCATGACATCTATTATTTGATGACATGACTCACTATTCCATTCCCTGTATCTTGATTTCCTCAGTGTGTTCAGAGAATCATGTGATAGTAGTCTCCCCAGATTTTTTCCATCACTTCATTTCCATCTCCATACTACCTCTTAGGTATTTTCCAACACACCAACTTATACTATGGGTAATCATTCCCATTTTCTGGAGTTATTGTACTTTCACTTTTAAAAAGTCCATAAAGAGAAGAGATGAACATATGTGTTCTTAGTTTTTCTTTCCAAGAACTCTGCAGCAGTCTTTGCTTAGATTTTAGGATGGCACAAATGTTTTTAGGACAAAACATAAAACAAACAGGGGCCAGAGAGATACTATAGTGGATAAGGTTTTTGCCTTGCACATGGCCAACTGAGTTCAATCTCCAGCACCCATAGGGTCGCTCAAGTCCTGGCAGGAGTAACTTCTGGGCACAGAAGTAAGAATAAGCCCTGAGCACAGTCTGTTGTGGCCCAGAACCAGAACCACCCCCCCCAAAAAAAGAAAAGGAAAATCCCTTTTTGACCCAGGGATATGGCTCAGTGGAACACAGCATTTGTGTATGTATGAGCCCATGAATTAGACCCCAGACACTGCTTACATTAAGTGTGATTCTGGCACTTGATGGACCCATCCTCAGTGCCAGATGCACTGCACAATGCAACCCAAAGCAGACCTTTACAACAAAAGCATTACAACAAAAAAGAAAAAAAAAGCCAATTTTCTTAAAAGTTCTTTCTGCTACTCTATCAGGAATATCTTACCAGTTCCAGTTCTCTTTCTCTGCAGGTTCCAAACTCCTGAATTTGAAAAAAGTCCTACAGTTTTCACAACAGCACTTAAAACATTATTCCTCCTTAGTTTCTTACTAGGCATAGAAACTGTACCGGTATATTGACCCAACAAAGGCAGCCAACTAAGCCATTTAACTGACTTGAAGAATTTCAGACATTTTTGCTATGTGGTATCATGTAAGTGGAAACCATTTATATGCAATTCTAGGTGTATTTTTTGGTTCTGAACTCCTAAAAGATGGCCATGTTTTTCCTAAGTTATATATATATATATATATAGATATATAGATAAATGAAACCATATATATGATTTCAGCAAAAAAACTAATGAGTCTGTTGGTCACCGGAACCAAACATGTGGAAAAAAGATTTACCTAAATCCATTTTTATCACTAGCATTACTAGCATCATTTGCATTTAGTTCATTACTAACCTTCTAAAAAATAACATTATTTCATATATTTCAAATTTTCCTAAGAACAAGTATAGATATCAAACATCAGAGATAAATCTTTACTAAGATATCTGTCCACCAGGACCTGAGAAATAGTACAGGGGTTACTGAACTTAACTTACCTGTTCCTGACCCTTTTTGGTCCCTGGTACTACATATGGTGCCCTGTACTACATATTGTTCCTGCTACTACATATGGTACTACATATGGCACATTATCAGGAGTGATCCCTAAGTATAAAGTCAGGAGTAAGCCTTCATTACACTAGGTGTGGCCCAAGAAATAAAATGTAAAATAAAATATCCTAAATATATATATATATATATACATATATATCGACAACCTACCAAAAATAATAAAGTAAATCAACAATGACAATAAAAATAACAATAATAAAAAAATATCATTTTGCCACTAATCAGAAAGAAAATTCTGTTTCTGAGGCAAAACCAAACCCAAAGAGAAAACCAGTATTAATACTTTAATGTACCAAAACAAAAAGATCTAGTAATAAAAAGTCCAGACTTAGGGTCAATAGATAATTAAGGTCTAATGGAACCACAAACATCTTGATAATGATGAAAGTTCAGTTAATGTAAATGTTATCCTCCTCAGAGTGACAGTTGGGTTTGTCTAAAGTGTGTGTGTGTGTGTGTGTGTGTGTGTGTGTGTATTTATGTATGTTGGAAGAGAAGGTAAGATTATTAAGTTTAATTCAGAGCATAAAACATCTCCTTCCTAAAGCTTGTGCTTGAATTCTGATATCTCTCCAGTTCTTCTTTCTTAGAACTATCAGGCATTTAAAAGCCAGAATTTTCATAAACAACTTCATTATAATTCTTCTGTGTTGGTGACAAAACATATGTAGGAATTTTCTTCTGTCTTCTCAAGATGTAATATGAGACTAGTATTCTACTTAATCCAAAGACTATAAAAGTCTCACTATAGACAGTAACATGCATATAAACATCAAACTTAAAAGTAATAAATTCATGTAAATCAAAGGTTGAGCAGCCTCTGCTCCAGACCCTACAGAAAAAAAACTGTTAACCTAATCTGCACATTAAGAACACTTAAACCCCACATGCTTATGTTCTATTGAGAAGACGCAGAGAACTTTGCTTTTTAATGGATACTAGTGACAGTTTGTAAAATTTCATCAATCTATGTCTAAAGCTGACTCTCAGACTGGATCCAGAGCTCTAACTTCCCAACCTGCAGATAACAGAGGAGTTTAAGGAACTATTTGAATGGTTGGATTAAGGAAGATATTTTCCTGGGGTTAAAAATTGGAAATTAGATTGTGATTGTTATTATGGAGACAAATGAAAGTTGGAATGAAGTGCTACTATTATTAACACAGATCAAATAATTTTTAATTACCAGCTCAAACCTCAACAATTTGTGACACTGTGTTTATGGAGAAAATAAGTTGAGATTAACTTTAAAAGTCTAATGTGTTCAAAATATTGAATATCCAGGTAACACTATATTGAAATTTCAAAAAGACCTGATGTATTTAAAATAAGTTCAGTTAATCTTATTAACCTAATGTGCTTGGCAGATAAAATGTTATTATTTTCATTTTTTCAAACAGTGTCATTGTTAAAGAAACAACAGATCAGTACTTTTTTTGGGAAAGGAATCCCATAATGGCTATGCTCAGGGCTTTCTCCTGGCTCTGACTGAGCTCACCAGTGACTCCTGGCAGCCTCAGGGGACCATATGGGCTGCCTGGAATTGAACCCGGTGGCCAGTATGCAAAGCAAGCACCCTACCGGCTGTACTATTTTCTCTGGTCCAGATCAGTTCTTCTTAACATTTTCTGTTTACAATCCTGTTTCACCTAAGATATTTCTATGTGACCATTAAGTATTTAAGTATATAAAGTAAACATACAAACCAAACATAAACATAATAAACCATAAAGCATTTATTTACCTTAAATAGAATTTTAAGATTTTTTCACAACACCTGTCATTCATACAAAAAAAAATCACAAAAGTACAACAGTGTGCACTCTTTCAGGGCTATTCAAACCCATCATCCTTTACGACCTGATGTGATTTCCTTCTTGGCTGTTCACAGACATAATGCAGAGACAGTCCACTAATAGTTCGCCTCTAGACAAATTGACTTATTTCTGTATCTTCTTATCTGGTGTAGGCTATCAAAAAATTCTTTTAATATACAATCTCTTACACCCTTCACCTTTTAATTCCTATTTTATCTATATAACTGTCCCATTTTTATAGTATTATTTCCTAGCTCTAGAGATGTTCTGGGATTTTCTAATAGTTTCTGCTTTTTCATATTTTTCCCTCACCAAATCACTACCTCTTAAAATATTAGGGCCTTTAAGTTCTGAGTTAACATTAACAGACTTTCTAAGAACTACTTCTCTGTCCAAAATTAAAGTGAACAACATGTAATTTATTTGTTTAGAATGAGTATATTACTGGCTTCTTCATAAATGGTGTGTCAGGAGGCCAGAGCAATACAGCGATACAGTAGGGTGTTTGCTTTGCATGTGGCTGACCCAGGGAGGGTTCTCTCCCTGGCATTCTATATGGTCCCCAGTGCACCTCCAGGAGTAATTCCTGAATACAGAGCCAGGAGTAACCCCTGAGCATCACCGGGTCTGCCCCCAAATGGAAAAAAAAATGTTAAGGTTTATCAGGCATCCTTACTCAAAGTCTTGGTGATACAACCTATTCTCCTCTTGAGAAGATGCCCAACAACCTAGATCTTCTCTAATGACTTCCTCATTTCAAACACTGATTTCCACTATACTGTGATAGATAATCCATTCTAATGGGACAACACATGCTCAGGTATATCAGAATGACTGGCAGGGAAAGAGAACACATAGTATGAAATGTATATCCCACTTATATTGAAATTTACCCAATGTTTCCCTAACATATTGTTTCCGAGTTAAGATTAGGTAGGAACATGAATTTTAATAGGCAGAAATAGAAACTTGAATTTAAAGTGTAAGTAATATCATTGCATATTAAATAATAGTATGAATCCTAAACATAGGGTAATACAAGCAGATGTTTGGCATTTTTAAATCAATTCTTATTTGCTTTATAGCTATAGTGCCCCAAGTGAAACTAGTACACTGGAAACTACGGAGCCTCAGAAGGAACTGGGGTATTATGTGGTAGTTCCCTTAATACAGACAGACTGGGTGGGGTCACTGAGCTACTGGGAGAGGGGAATTCTTTTTTGAGGGGGCCCTCCCAGTGTTACATAAGGATTACCCCTGGCTCTGTATTCAGGCATATTCCTGGCAGTGCTTGGGGCACTTTATGCAGTGCCAGGGACTGACCCTGTGAAGTAAGCACCATAGCCTCTATACTGTATGGAGAGACACACGTGATTAATGTTGTTTCTGAAAAGAGGGCAGTGTACCAGTAAGTTCGAAAGCCCCTGTTTAATATGGTTACTTTATTAGAAAATACAGAGAATTCAACTTAGTACTGGAGAAGAGGTGAGTGTGTGTGCGTGCGTGTGTGCGTGTTTTTTTATTCTAAGTTGTAACTAGAACAGAAGGGAAAAGAGACAAATATGGGAAGATTCAGAAAAAACGCAATGCCACCATACCAATTAGCAACAAACTAAGCACCATTTGTGGAAGATGATATGGGGTTAGGGTATGGACAGAATGAACAAATACACTCACCTCAGTTAGATGAGGATTGGGATTAAAACCACAGAGACTACAGACAGTGGTTTGACACTCGGTGCACGTGTTAAAATTGGCCTTTTCCGGAACATGCAAGAGAAGCTCAGTGGTATTGCAAAGAGGACAGATGGTTTTCGGGAGGCCTTGTACTGAAGTCTGTCCAGCAGATGGAGAAATTGATGGCTGCACAGGTTTCCCAACTCCAGCTTGGCTGGCTGGTTTTGCAGGTTGCTGAGCTAAAGGTTTTGCTGGGCCAGGCTGTTGGGGTGAGGGCTTTGCTAAACCAGGCTGTTGAACTGAAGGTTTTGCTGGACCAGGTTGTTGAGCTGAAGTCTTGGCTGCGCCAGGCTGTTGAGGTGAGGGCTTTGCTGGGCCAGGCTGCTGAGCTGCTGGCTTTGCTGGGCTGGGTTGCTGAGGTGAAGGTGAGGGCTTTGCTGGGCTTGGCTGTTGAGCTGCGGGCTTTGCTGGGCCAGGCGGTTGAGCTGCGGGCTTTGCTGGGCCAGGCTGTTGAGCTGCGGGCTTTGCTGGGCCAGGCTGTTGAGCTGCAGGCTTTGCTGGGCTAGGCTGTTGAGCTGCGGGCTTTGTTGGGCCAGGTTGTTGAGATTTTGTGGGGCCAGGTTGCTGAGAAGTCTTCCCTGGACCAGGCTGCTGAGTAGGTGTCTTTGCAGGCCCAGATGGCTGAGATGCTGCAGCAGGTTGATGAGCTGGAGACTTTGGAGTTCCTGGTTGCTGGGCTGGGAGCTTTGCTGGCCCTGGCTGCTGAACTGGAGACTTTGCAGGTACTGGAGGCTGTGCTGGAGGCTTGGGCCCAGGCTGCTGTGATGGAGGCTTCTCCGTCGCAGTCGGCTGAACTTGAGGCTTTGCAGGTCCAAGAGGCTGAGCTGGAGACTTTGGTCCGGGCTGCTGAGCTGCAGGTTTCACTGTTCCTGGAGGCTGAGCTGGGAGCTTTGCTGAGAGGGGCTGAGGTGAGGGTTTTACAGTTCCTGGTGGTTGGGCTGGGGGTTTTGCTGGCCCTGGTTGCTGAGCTGGGGATTTTGCAGGCCCAGGCTGTGGCAATGCAACTTTTTCAGGTCCAGGTTGTTTAGCTGGAGGTTTGCCAGGACTTGCCTGCTGAACAAGTGGTTTAGATGGGCTCTGCAGTGAGGGCTTAACTGATTCCCCTGTCACTGCATCTGACTGTTTAGTCTGAGGCCTGGCTGCATCTCTTTGAAGAGGCAACTTAACCGGGTCAGTCTGAGGAGCTTGGGTAAGCCCCTGAATTGGCTTTCCTGAAGGCTGTGATTTCATTTTTTCTGGTTGCTGAGAAGGTACTGATTTCGGGGAGACACCCTGCTGAAGAGGGGCTTTCACAGGTCCTTGCTGCTTAGGAGCTGGCTTGGGTGATTGCTGCGATGGGGGCTTGGTGACTCCTTCAGGTTTTCCTTGTTCTTTCGGGGCTGCTTTTTGTTTCTTGGTGGTTTCTTCCTGGGAGGCATCAGAGTCTGATATCAAATCAAAAGGATTGAATTTATTTACAACAGAGGAGACAGCACTTAAAGGGTTAACCTCAGAAAGGAAGCTAGGCATCATACTAGACTTGTGCTCTTCCTTAAAATCAGTCCTGGACTTGGATTCCTTTAAGCTAATAGTGGAGGGACTCCTTCCGGGCAACTTCTGCTCGGACCGAAAAGTGTCTGTAGTTCGGCTCTTACTGAGACCAGGCTGAGCTGCGCGCCCTGAATCAGGTGGTTTTCCAGGCTGCTTCGGAGAATGACTGCTGTCCAACTCTTGTTTCCTAGGAGGGAGAAGGAAAATGATACAAAATAATAAAAACCAATTCCAGATAATATTTTAAAAATATTTCATTTCTGACACCCTCAAAATCATAAATGAATGTCAAAATATAACTAGAATCCACTTTTGCAGTATGCTGTAAGAAGCCATAAAATTTTAATATCTTTGTTACCTTTTTCACAGGACTAGAGATTTTCTACAGTGTAAAGAAAAATATACTGGCTACTACATGAAATGAAAAATTGAGATATCAAGCGAGTGTGATAGTTCAGTGGGTACGGAGTTTGCCTTATGTGTGGCCAAACCAGGTGTGATACTGGCACTACATATATGATTCCCTGTCCTACCAGGAATGGTCCCTGAGTGCAGATGTGGCTTAAAAAAAAAGTAAGAAAAATTAGGATATCTAGGAAGTGCCTATAATAAAAACAACTTACATTTCAGTTTAAAAAGAATCTAGCATATTTAAAATCTAACTAATTATACTTGTTATATTTAATACTTATTTATGAAACTAAATATTTTTCTTCCTTTAAAATGGATGAGAGAACTGTTTTGAAAAAAATCATATATTCATATGTAAGACTTTACAGCACTCTACCCATTATACTCTCTCCTCAACTCTGACTTAAAATTTTAACAATGATTTTCAGAAATTATTTTAATTTACAAATACACAAGGCAGACTTTTAAAGTACAGTTTTGAAAATATGACCAATTGTAAAGTGTTATAACTAAAGCTTTTAAACAGTTGCTTCTCAGGTAAGCTTTCAGTCAAAAATTTTGGAGGGGGAGGATAGGGACTGGACTTTAGGGCCACAACCTATGAGATGCAAGGCTTATTCCTGGATTTGTGTTTAGGAATCACACCTGTAAGTGCTCAAGGAGTCATATGTGTGGAGAATCAAACCAGGTTCAGTCACATGAAAGGCAAGTGCCTTACCTGCTGTACTCTTTCTCAGGCCCCACATTAAGCTTTAATGTACCATTCTTTGCTGGTAAAAGTCGTAACTACATTTATGAAGGAAATCAAATTTTAAGTATTTTCTTAAAATCAAATTTTAAGAGTTATACATCCCTTCAATTTTGGAAAATACTTTTCATTAGAAGGAAAAAAATCAGTGATTAAATACTAAATAGTCATAACAGTTTATAGGTCTTAATTTCATTTAGGTCGAAATGTAACTGGTAATGACAATATAAATTTTAATTTCATACTATTTTGTACTTAATATGAATTAACTTTTTAAAATTATACCTATGACCGAAATATTAAACTGCACTTAAGGTGAAGGCATACAGAAAAGAATAATATCAGAAAAATATATATAAATTCCAATGAATCCACAAAGCATGTGATTTTCTAATAAAAAATAAATAAAATTTTTGGTATATCATTTTCTCTGGAAGAAACTTATAAAAAACTTTAGAGTTTGACATGTCTCTGATATCTTTGCTTAAACAGGTAACTAGGATTATTATGGTAATAAATTAAAAGTTTTTAGATATCTTATAAAGATGCCTTGCTATATCTTTGCATTTGAAAAACATAATACAAAATTCTACTCTACAGGACTATATGCCTCCTCCAATATGAAAGCAGGAGTCATAATAACAAATAATAACAAATATAAAATACATTATTTTCAATGATTCCCTGTTTAAAAATAAAATAAATTGAAAATAATATATTTCAGATTCTAGAAATATTCCTTATTCAATTAAAAATTTACTACTCCTTTTAAAGACACAAACTTAAGGTATGTCACAGAATTTACTATCCTAATAGCAATGATTTAGTCATTTTGGTGAGTTGATTCCCTTGTACTAAAAATCTACATAAAGTAAGAAATCTGTCTTTAATTTTATTAAGAGATTTATTAAAATTTCCTCTGGAAAATATTATTAAGCTTAGCTTAATGATTGTTCTTGGGATATTATACACAAAATCCTACATATGTACAAATAAAAAAATGAATTTCACAAGTACCAAGGAATTGTGATAATAATAAACACCAAAACTGACAGTAAACTACTTATGTTATAATTGAACATACTTCCTTAAGTACAAATTGTGTTATATTATAAAATCCCAGCAATAAAATCTATAAGGCTAGAGAGATAGCTCAAAGAGTCATGTAGAATGCCTTGCATGTGGGAGGCCTGAGTTTGATTCCCAAGACCATATGGTCTCTCAAGCACTGCTAGGAAGGACCCCAAGCACTAATTTGGGAGTCACTCCTGAGCACCACTATATGTAGCCCATAAGCAACATCATATATATGTATATATGATGAACATATATATGATGAACAACAGGACGACAGAGCTACATATGTAACCTTATTAGCTATACTTTAGTAACTATAATGACTGCTCTGTGGTTCATAATCATTTGAGTTGCTATTAAGAGGCACCATTAAGAGAAGATATAGACAAAAATAGGAAGATCCTTTCATGACTGTGGCCTTCAGTAATTTTCTATTTGGTTTAAGTGTTTTAATTAAAAAGTAAAATGACTGAAATATAACGTGTCTTGGTAGTAGACTGTGAACTCCTAGAGTGTGTGTTTCACTCATTTTTTTTATTACTTGAACAGAGCCTGCAAATAAGCAATAAGGTTTGAAAAGTAAATGAATGAATGGGTAACAATAAGGGAATAAATGAATTCACATCAGGAATTTCAGGAGTGGGGAACCTTTTCCTGCCAAGGGTCATTTGTGTATTTACAACATCATTAACATCATTTAGAGGCCATCTGATACAGACAGACTTGTAGCTGATGAGAAACACATGTCTGTCTTCTCATGTACAAGGGTCATATGACATAATTTCACGGGGCTTACAAGATCTTTAGGGTCCCTGACTCTGATCTAGATTAAAGTTTCTTGAATTCTTCCCACTTCAAACTATGAGTGCTATAGACCTCATGAGGTAAACATGGAAATATCCCATATTCATTTTAAACCTGGGCTTGGTCTAATCTCTCCAGGATGATAAAAGTTAAGGGGGTGCCAATTCAATAGGATAGACAAAAATAAGCACTTAGGAAAATCATCCATCAAAATTCTCATATCCTTATTCAATCAAAAGTTGTATATACTTATTCTATTAAAAACACTTTCAGTAAAACTTTCATAATGTGTCTGTAGTTGTAAATAGAACAAGTAAAATATTGCATCTCTCAGAGTCTACTATGAACCAAAACCCCAAGGTGTTTCATTTGTAACCTATCTTCTATTCCTACTCTGTTAACTATCCACATTTTATATGATCTTTCTTTTAATTTCATTCATATCATCATGCACAGATTAGACTTTTCCCTTAATATGTTATTAGAAAATTCTTTCATCTACCAATGGATTAACAGGTACTGAAGTGTAAGAATGTACAAGCAGTTACAATGCTAAATATTCAAATGAAACATAGCAGGCAATGACATTTTACTATGCTGAGTCACTTAAAATTTTATAGTATTAGAAATACAAGCAACTTTAGGAAGAGCTATTTATTTTTACACTGTAGAGCAGACTAGGATTTAAAGAGACCAAAAAATTAATTCAATATAGTATATAAAACTAATCACGGAAATCTGGATCCCTGATTCTTGGCAGGGATGTGGGGATTTGGAGAGCCACTAAATTGCACCATATTCTCCAAATGCAAAACAACACAGACTCAAGAATTAATGAATAATTCACAAAAAATAAACACACAACTTTTCTGTAGTTCTGTTCACTGCTTGTATCAATGTTATTATTTATTTAAAAAAAGTCCCATCAATTATTTTTAAAAATCAAACAAAAATGTCCCTGTCAACTCATCTAATTGATCCTTAAGATGTCTCTATCAGAGAGGGAAGGCAAATACCATTTGCCTCATCTGAAAGCCAAGAAAACTGAAGCACAGATGTCTAAGAGGTATACATAACTTATCATGAATAAGTTAAATTTAACAAGGTTAACAATCTAAGTATCCCTGCACTGTGAGGTAGCCCTCAACATTGCTGGGGCAGCACCACACAGGCTGGCTGAGCACCCTAAGGCCTACATAGCAAGAGGGCTTTCACCCCAAGTGCATCCCCTGCCCCCTGAGCACTGTTCTTGTTCTCTCACCTCCAAAAATATAACCCAGATTTCTGAGCTTCCACCCTCTATATTTCTTTAAAGAAAATCAAACCCCAGATGTCTAATTTACATTATCAAATCTCTTGAAATCTAAAATAATTAGTATATACTCTCCAATAACTACTTAGATTGTTTTGTTTCTAAAAGCCATGACAGAACAAGTGCTTCTTAGATTCTCACTTGATAATGCTGAAATAATAACTTTTAAAAGTATGTTTTTCATAAAAATATTCATAAAACTATTAGAGTAAAACAAAAGCAGGTTGTAAAAATCAGAACTGTATTGCAGAGACAGTGAATCTCATCAATAATCATTTAGGCCACATATTGCCAATGAATAAGTATTCCACCAATTTAAAGGCTTGGAAGCCCAAAATAAATACTTCATAAAAACACTGTAATTTTATAAGTGCACTATTTTTCAGACTTCTGAAAAGAATTTAAATTTAAAAAAATCAGAGCTCCTACTGTTCTTGTTATTTTTAACCAACAAGCTAAACCTGTTGCTTCTACCTCTCAAGAAAAATTTGTAGAAGAGCTAACATACATATAGTTTTCTAAACAGTGAAAAAGAAATTACTGCACCTCATTATCTTATGAAAAATAACTTATGAACATTGAACATTTTCCAAGTGAAAATATCATTAGTAGAGAAAAGATACCTTATAAGCTGTACCTCTTAAGGTAATGAACAATAAAGATATATTCATTTTTATATAGTTTTTGTATAAAGATACCAAAAAATAGCTTGATAACTGCATTAGTTTGAAAATACAGAAAAACATTCAATATAAATAAGCTAGTTTTTAACTATAGTTGGATGTTTCATTTTAAGGAAATACAGTTATACCTGTATACTTTAGGCACTCAAGGGTTCATGTAAAAATATTACAACTATTCATAAAACATTATAGTTCTTCATGAAATTTAATATACATGTTGCTCAAAATTATACACATCTATTTGATTTATCCCAAGTTAATTTAAATATATATTAATAATTTATACCTATATGTTTGGGACTTTACTATTCCAGCATTTAAAATGAAAATTGAAGGTTTCCCTTTAATCACAGAGCAAGAATGGATCGCGTTCAAAACCATGGACAGAGATCTGATCGCTACTGGAGCGTTCAGAACCATGGACAGAGATCTGATCTCTACTGGAGGGTGAAAAGTTAAAGGGCTTGTTTACAATCATAGTCAGGGCAGGCACACTGATTATAACCTCTCAGTACTCTAATTAGAAAACAACTAATTTCTTAGGCTAAAGAAAAACGGAGAGCTAGGAAGGAAAATGAATGCATTAACGTTATGGGTTAGCTCCATTTCCTATGCTAGTTGTCATTTACTTGGTCTTTTAAAGAATTTCAGAAACTACTTTTAAAATAATGCAAATTCCCCTGTTTTTCCGAAGACTGTAAGCCACTTTCGCCTCCAAAAGAGCAGTCGTTTTCAAAAATAACACATGCTAATTCAGAAATGCACGTATAGCACCTGCTTTGCAGTGACCAAACCATCTGTTTAATGCCACAATATATTTCGGAGTCCCTCAATGAATATAAACGGTGTATTCACTAGGTACTTTCTATCTAAACAGCTTCTGTTCTCTGGGTGTGGGGTGTTAAAGGAAAGACAAATCACCTCCAGAGGAATTAAATGCATTTTGTTACAGAAATATTTAAGACATCAACCACAGAGAAACAGATGCTGAAAATGCCCGAGGACGTTTAAACAGAGGCAGGTAAACATCCAGCTCTAACCATTTCCAACACGTCCGTTTTACATTAATGGAAGACTTCCAGATTAGTAAAACACTGGTGGGCGGGCGTCTCTCCACGCCATTGGGGGCGGGGAGGGGAAAAGGTGCGAAAGGCCAGGGGAAAAAAAAAAATCACAACCTAAAAAAAAAAAAATCACAGTTTCAAGAAAGCAACCCTTGACTATCCCACCAGAAACTCTACCATGCATCATTTTTTTTTTTTAATCCTGCCCAGCAGAAGGCTTTAAGCTCTCTTGCTCTCAAACCTAAGGGAAAATAAAATGCACGGAAGGGGACATATATGTACTGCCGTACTCGCACATACGGACAGGCGCGAATGTGCAAGGCGAAGCCGTACATATATGCCCGGACATATGCATCATGCTGTGCGTGCCTGTGCAAGGAGGGCGGCTCCGCAGTGGCCGGGGGAGCGCTTCCCTTGGGCAGCCCCTGCGCCCTTGACATGACAGCCGCGATCTGTCTCCGCTCCTCTTCGCTCAGCTGGCTCAGATCCGCCTCCATGCCGGCCGGGACCGCGGTGTGCACGGAGCTCCCCGCCCCGCCGGCCCCTCCTCCGGCCGCCGCGGCCGCCGCCAGTCCTTCGGGGAGCCCCTCGCCTTCCAAGCTCGCCTCATTGCCCATGCTTCGGGGAGTCTGGGCGCCGCCGGGCTCCCTCCGGGCACCGCGTCCCGGTGATGAAGCCCCCGCGGCCCGAGAGCGCGGAAGCAAGAGCCGGGGGTCCGCCGCGGGGCGTGCAGGCGTCCAAGTCCCAGGGCTCGGGACCCGGCGGCGGGGTGCGGGGGGCGGGGGGGTTCAGTTCCGCTCGCAGGTGACGCCCGCGGCCGGTGCCTCCTCCTCCATGTTGGACAACGCCGGGCAACCTTCGCCGAAGACGCCTCCCCGCCGCCGCCGCCGCCGCCGCCTCCACGCCCCGAGCCGGGGAGAAGCAGATCTGAGCGGTGCCAGCCGGGCGCCGTCCGCCCCGCCCACAGCGCCCCGCCTCCGGGCCCGCGCCCTCCCAGCGCGCATGCCCAGCTCCGAACAGGTGATGCCCGTGTCGCCGCCCTGCCCACTCTGCGTCGCCCCGCTCCGTCCTCGCCCTCTGCACCGATTTAAAGGAGCCCGTCGAGCGCGCAGCGCCCAGCCGGCTGGTGAACGGCTCCGAATTCTTTCAGGCATATTTCGAGAGGCCTCAACCTGAGCTTGAGCTGCCCGCACTCCAGGGGAGAGCGTGGAGAGCTCGGGGAAGACTGTCGCCGTCAATGATTTATGGGATTTGTAGTTTCGGTGTTGCGTGGGCAGGAAGGGTGGGTTGAAGGGATTGAAAAACTAATGGGTGGGTTGAAGAACTAAATGGTGGATTGAAAAACTACGAGGGTGGGCTGAAGGGATTGAAAAGCTAATGGGCGAAACTGCTGGTGATTTGGGGACAACTTTCCTAAAAGTATCTAAGACTGGCCCTTTTCATGTGGAACTTACCCAGAACACAATCCTATGCAATACTTTGAGGGTTTTCAGGGCTTCAGTGTGTGTTAATACCCTAACTTAATACCCTAATCAAAAGTAAAGAACCATGGGAAATCGTGAGTGCCTTTTTGTAGTAAGGTCCAAATTGTAGAAGTGTAAAATATAGTAATATGAAATTTTATAAAATTGTGCTCAATATATCCTTAGTACAGTTGTGGACACTTTACCCCCCCCCCCCCCAATGACAAATTATCTTACATAAAGTTTCTAGGCAACAGAGACACTAAAAGCACTTCCTTCACCTACCTACCCTGGACACCTAAAGTTTTTCTTTTCTTCTTTGTCCTTGTTGTTTTGACAACCGTATTTTTTTTTAATTAAAAAAAAAATCCTGAATCACTGTGAGATAGCCCATTACAAAGCTGTTCACTGGGTTTCAGTTACACAGTATTCAAACCCCATCCCTCCATCAGTGTACATTTCCCCGCACCAACGTCCGGGTTTAGCACTGGATCTGCAGCTCCAGTATGCTACTTACCTCTCCTAACAAAGTGCGCTTAATGTCCCAGTTGTTGAGGTTAAAGAAAATCGAAAGTTAAAACCTGGCAAGAAAGTTTAATATAAAGAAGAAAGAAAAGACTAAGTTGCTCAGAAAGTAACTTTACACATTTTTTTCAACATTCATTATAATCGGTAGTGTGCATTCCCCTTCTATCAAAATCTAAGAAATGTTATCACAGACTATGACTAGCATTGAAATTTGACTTCCACGGTCAAAACTGCTGGTTGTTCATTTAAATAAAGAAGTAAATGTTCTTCAAACAAATCAACCTGGTATTCTGAAGGTCACCTTTACAGGTAAATGCAATGATCTTAGCTCCTAGAAATGAGTTTGCTTCAGTAAAGGACATAATTAGGGCCACAATCCTGAATCATGATGTCTTCTGTAATGGCTATGGAATGAAGCTACCCTTGGGAACTCTCTAGAGGAAGGTGAAGAGAAAGATTCAAATGTGTCAACATTCTCATACTATGCTGAAGTTTCATAAGAACAAGATATATTGATATATTAACCATTCACAAACTACAATCTTAAAAAAATGAATTACATGAACTCTTCCAATCTTTAGCCACAAAATAATGGCTAAACTGAGAAAATAGAATATCAACGCCATATTCTCTTTCATTGTAGTTAGCAAAATGCTCATGAAATAAAAAAAAGAAATAGGAATGAGAATCAACATGCAAAGTTATGCCAGTAGGATAATCAAAAAACAACAGTTTTGTTATAAGGAATAACAGCCCATTGTGCAAAAATGTGTGTTCACCTCTTCTGCTCTCACCAAGGAATAAGCATCATCAGAAAACAGGGCAATGGGACATATAGGGGGAAAAGCAAATGAACTGTGAAAACAAAATATATGATGCTGCCACTGGGGGAACATTTTGGTTGTTGACTTTAAAATTATTTTGCCTTTGGGACCTTTTTAACTGTGAGTTTGAAATAATGTTTTTTTTTTTTTTCCCTTCAGTTCTCAATTTGGGTTGAAGATGGTTTGTGCTTTGGAGATGTTTTTGATCTAAAGAGCAAAACTAGAGCCCAGTCCAATTGCATTCCTCTTGCAGGGATTCTCAGAAATATAAGAGTATAAAGATAAGGAAGTAAATGTTAAATAATTTTAAAGAATTCCTCCTTGTTGACTCCCCACATATACTACAAATAGTTTCATTCTGCAAATTCAGAAATAATACTGTATTTGAAGTCTTTGTTACTTCCTGTTCATCATGTACTTAAGTCTAATGAGCACTTACTAGATTTAGATTTAATACAAGTTAATAGTTTAGATCCAAATCACTCAGCATGATAGATGCTAGTTTAATATTGTAGGATAACATGGGGTTTGTCCTTTTAGCCTTGCCTTAGGGAACATAGTTTACCTGAAAGCAATGTCCTTTCTGTATGGACACAGGAAGACAATATTGTGCTTGTAACTTGAGAGTTGATTGACTCCAATAATATTTACTCCTGCGCATCTGCTTTCTTAACTCAGTTGCCCTCAGTTTCTAGCACCCCAAAAACAGGGGTCCCGACAAGGGACAGGATGGATCCAGGGCAAGCAGGGAGTTATGTGCTACCCTGGCATCGAGATAGGCCAGGCCAAAGTGCCACAATACTCAACTATAAGTTGAGGGCATGATCATGGACGATGCTGCCATGATCCAAAGGTAACGAGGAGACTAGGACCCTGCTGGGGTTAGGAAGACTAACCTGGCCTGAGGACTATATAGTGAAATGTCCTCAGGAAGAACCAAACTTTATATCTCTTATTGTGCTCATACAGAATGACATTGCTAGAAATATTAGAAATATTAGAAGTAGATTTACTGTAACTATTTAAACAGATTACTAGCTCACACCCTGACACACCCTTGTTTGGAATCACTCCCTTGAGTGGATCTCCTTAGATGAGATTTCCTTAGATGAGATTTTGTTAAGAAATGGTCTTAGCCTTCTTTGTTTATTTGTTGATGTTAAACCCACCTTTGTGCCACCGCCCTATGTACTATGCTATATAAACTAAGACTGTGTGGCAAAGGGGGGCCAGACTCAGGAGAAGCAGAGAGAACAAAATAAACTGATCGAGCAACCAGTTTGGCCTTCTTCCTTCCGTCGCCTGCCCTCGACCACTGGACGCGGGCGGTGAGACAGAGCTGCCTGGAGAGCCCAAGAGTACACGCACCTGTCGGTGTGCCTTAGATTTTTACAAATATAAATATATGTACATATAAATATAGAACATTTAAACTTTCTAAAATGACTTCTCAAATACAGGAAACCATATTTTTAAATTCTTTTTTAAAATTGATGTTTACAATTCTGTTAATTGTAAAAAAAGTTCATATTTAGGCCTCATCTGAGACTAATTAAATCAGATTTCTGAGGAATGAAGGGAACATTCATACATTATAAAACCTCCACTGCTGATTGTATTATTGGGTTTAAGATCACTGTTTTGAAAGAAAAATAGATTTTCATGTCAAAGTTACAAGACCAAAGACAAGAGACAGTCGTGAATTAATATTGATTCTACTGTAAAGTTAATTTTAAAGTATCAGCAATGATGTTGTCATCAGAAATTATTTTTGAAGAAGATAAAAACACAGCTTTTTATATTCATATGGTAGTTTATCTGTATTTTTAATTCAGTATATAATTCTGGAGAATGTATTTCACAAAATCTGTAATAGGGTTAGAGGGAGACAGGATTTAAAGAGGAATATATATTAATCACTGCAATTTAGCATATTTCAGAAAGAAATGTAAACAGATTAGATCCTCTTGTTAATTAACATGAATTTGAAATGTTCTTCCAAATATGGCAATCTAAAACTAAGGTAGGGTTATAGAGAGGAGAAAACCTGCTTAAGAAAAACAATGACAAGTTGAAGTATGTTTTGTTTCTATTCCACTTGGGGAAGAAGGGTACTAATTACACGAACAGCATTCATCTTTTTTAGGACAAATAGCTTAGCCATAATTAGCAACTTCTCTTGCAGTTTTTTATGGAATTGTGACCAAGCTCCATCAAATAAAAATGTATCTCTCCTTAGGCTTAGCCTAGGGTAAATAATGTGTACATCTCTGTGGCAGAAAGGCATAAAGACAAGAAGAGGGCACTGCAGAAATTTTGTGGGTTGAACATGGCAGAGCAATTGGGTAGCCTCTTTCAGGTTGGCTTCCAAATGACCATGTCTGAAAATCTAACCCAAATAGGAATACTTTACTTAGTAGTTTTGTAAATGAGGAGGGAATATACATAATATTTGAGCTTTGCAGTATTTTTAATCCTTCACTGAAGTTGTCTTATATTAACCAATACAAGAGTTCTAGAAATACAGGAGGGAAAGTTACACAGGAGAAACTAATGTAAATAAAACATATACTCTTTTTATCTAGTTCACATTCATGATCCTGGTTCCATTTTACTGTTGAAATAGCAGAACAAGGCATGTCATCCCCACTGACCTCTGAATCTGTCATGCCCAACTCATTTTCAATTTCTGCTCTTCTCAGTGCATGATTGTTTTCTTACCTCTGTTCTTTCATGCAATTCTCCAAACCAACCCCAAGGCTCAATTTTCATTAAGACATTTTACTATTCTGAAGTCGCTATTTGTTTTAGATATTTTTATTTACTTGTGTTATTAAGACACTGTGATTTACAAAGCTGTTCATAATAGAATTGTTTCAGTCATGTAATATTGCAACACCAATCCCACCACCAGAGTCCCCAGGGTCCCTGTCATCCTGCTTGCCCCCTTGGTAGGCATATAACAAATTTATTTCCTATCGCTCCAACAAAACTGAAGGAAATAGCAAATTATCAGAAGATAAACCAACAAAAGTCAATGTGTAATGATTAATTGATATATGATTTTAACCTATGCAAGTAAGAAAATTCAAATCATATAGTACCTATTCTCGTTTACATAACTAACTTTTCAAATAACATGTAAAACAGATCACATTAAGTTTTATTTTGTATTGAACCTCATTGCGGTAATCATCAGATCTTTCCTGTCAAATATATAGAAGGTATATTTTTATCTCCTTGGCAGGGTTAGAACAAATTTATTTCATATTACTTGGTCCAAAAATCTTAAAAACTGGGAAATAGAATTATTATGAAATAAATCAATAAAATGAATTTTTAATTACTAATTGCTGCATGTATTTAACATTTCTTAATCTAGTAGAGGACAGGGGCTGGAGCAATAGCACAGCAGTTAGGGAGTTTGCCTTGCACACGGTCGACCCGGGTTTGATTCCCAGCATCCCATATGGTCCCCTGAGCACCACCAGAAGTAATTCCTGAGTGCAGATCCAGGAGTAATCCCTGTGCATCACCAGGTGTGACCCAAAAAGAAAAAAAAATCTAGTAGAGGACAATCATATGCAATATTACTGAGTACCATATTCAATACCACATAATGGGAAGTTTCTCTTGTTCTTTATTTTTTTTATTTTTTTAAATTTATTTATTTTTAATTAGAGAATCACCGTGAGGGTACAGTTACAGATTTATACACTTTTGTGCTTATACTTCCCTCATACAAAGTTCGGGAACCCATCCCTTCACCAGTGCCCATTCTACACCACCAGTAAACCCAGCGTCCCTCCCACCCTCCCCAATCCCATCTCCCCCCACCCCACCCTGCCACTGTGGCAGGGCATTCCCTTCTGTTCTCTCTCTCTATTTAGCTTCTATGGCCCGCAATAAAGGTGTTGAGTGGCCACTGTGCTCAGTCTCTAGCCCTCATTCAGCCCGCAACTCCCTTCCCCCACATGGCCTTCGACTACATTATAGTTGGTGATCGCTTCTCTGAGTTGCCCTTTCCCCAGAATGTGAGGCCAGCCTCCAAGCCATGGAGTCAACCTCCTGGTACTTATTTCTACAGTTCTTGGGTGTTAGTCTCCCACTCTGTTATTCTATGTACCATAGATGAGTGTAATCTTTCTATGTCTGTCTCTCTCTTTCTGACTCATTTCACTCAGCATGAAACTTTTCATGCCCATCCACTTAACTACAAAATTCATGACCTCCTTTTTTCTAACAACTGCATAGTATTCCATTGTATAGATGTACCAAAGTTTCCTCAACCAGTCATCCGTTCTGGGGCATTCGGGTTTTTTTCCAGATTCTGGCTATTGTAAACAGTGCTGCGATGAACATACATGTGCAGATGTCATTTCGATTATACTTTTTTGCCTCTCTGGGATATATTCCCAGCAGTGGTATTGCTGGGTCAAATGGGAGTTCAATATCTAATTTTTTGAGAATCGTCCATATTGTTTTCCAGAAGGGCTGAACCAGTCGGCATTCCCACCAGCAGTGAAGAAGGGTCCCTTTCTCTTGTTCTTTAAAGGAGCTCTTTTAATGCTTCTTGCAAAAGTGATTTCAAGACTGAATTCCCTGATTTTTTTGTATATCCCTGAAGCTCTGTGTAGTTCCTTCAAAACAGAATGGTAACCTGGCTGGATAGAGTATTAGTGAGACGTTCAATTCATTGAGATTTTGTACTATGTCTTTCCATGTTCCTCTGGCTTGTACAGTTTCGTTTGATAGATCTGTTATATGTCTTATGGGTTTTCCTTTTTATGTAAGTTCCTTTTTTCATCCTTCTGCTTTCAATATTCTGTCTATATCTTTAGGTTTTTGTCATTTTGAGTACAATGTGTCTTGCAGTTTTCCTACTTGGGTCTATTTTCAATGGGACCCTTTAGACCTCTTGGATTTCACTCTGTAATTCTCAGCTCTTAATTTAACTATAACTAAAAAGTTATAACTATTAATATTTAACTTTAACTATAAAGGTTAACTTCATGCTATAACTTTAACTATAAACTTTGAGTTTAACTATAGACTTTAACATTAAACTTTACGTCTAACTATAACAATTTAACTATAAATAATTTCCAATGATTTTGTTAACTATTTATTCATCACATTTGCCTTCCTGTTCTTCAGCAATTCCAGTGATTCTTGTACTGTTACTCTTGAACTCACTGTTCTCTAATATGCTGTTTGTTTCCTCTCAGACTTTTTCCTACTTTTTGCTGTTTCCTAATGGCTTCCTCCTTCTCATCTTGGAGCTCCTCAATCTTTAGCTCAGCTTCTGCTATACTGCTGTTCAGAGCTTCTGTTGTCTTTTTAATATCACCTACCATCTTCTTCATTTCTATAATTTCTGACTGTAAAATCATTTTTTATTTTGACTCTCTTACTTTCTTGTGCTTTGCTATCTTTGCTATCATTTTTTAAAAACTCTTTGAACACCCTCATCATAGTGTCATTAAAGACACGGAGAATTTATTGATGTTGTTTGTGTCTTTAGTGACACTGTTTTCATTCATTGAGCTTAGTGGCTTCCTATGTGTTCTCCCCATTGTTTTTTTTACTGTTCTTCTTGTGCTGGAGGTGAGTTTTTATAGTTAGTCCCCTGAGAAGGTGCTGGTGGGTTTAACAGTTTTAAGTAAATTATATTTAGTAAATTGATGTAATTTATTTATATTAACAGATTTTAAGGACTGGAGCCATAGCACAGGCCATTTGCCTTGCACCTGGCCAACCCGGGTTCTATTCTTCCACCCCTCTCAGAGAGCACGGCAAATTACTGAGAGTATCCTGTCTGCACAGCAGAGCATGGCAAGCTACCTGTGGCGTATTCGATATGCCAAAAACAGTAACAAGTCTCACAATGGAGATGTTACTGGTGCCTTCTAGAGCATATCAATGAACAAGGGGACAACAATGCTACAGTGTTACAGTGCTAAAAGATTTTAATAAAGCTAGAGGTTGCTCTCTATCTTCTTTTCCTGTCCTCACAGAATGACAGGAAGAATAACTGTGAGCACAGTGTAATTTGTTGCATAGATCTATCTATCTTATGTGGCTGTGTGCTTCAGAAGCTGTGGAGTGGCTCCTTAATATGATACAGGTCAGATGTGGAGGCTGGGACCCAGCCAGGAGGGAAGGGCTACTCTGACTGTGAGGCAAAGCCTCCATGAGAGCTCATGATCACTCTGTCTGTCTCCCTTTGGAATAGCCCCAGTGATATTAACGAAAGGCGAGCCTTACCTGGGATGCTGGAGCAAAGGTGCTATCATTTGGAACTACTTTTTAATCTTATTATTTATTTAACATTTATTTACATATGATTTTGCTTTATGCTTTTAAATATTTAAGTACTGAGTTCTTGGAAAAAGACAACAATATTTCATTTTTATTTTTCTTTTAAATCTGTCATTATCTTGTGCTCAAACCAAAGAAACTTCAATGCATTATTTAGTGAGACCTGAGATTAAAAACTGTGAGTGTTGAAAAATACATATTGTTACTTTGTGGTGGACATCAATATGGGAATACATTTTTTTCTTTTTTTGGGTCACACCTGGCAATGCACAGGGGCCACTCCTGGCTCTGCACTTAGGAATCACCCCTAGCGATGCTCAGGGGACCATATGGGATGCTGGGAATCGAACCCGGGTCGGCCGCGTGCAAGGCAAACTCCCTACCCGCTGTGCTATCTCTCCAGCCCCCAATATGGGAATACTTTTATTGAGACCAGGAGTATTCTTCTCAATATAATTTCACCCATAAATATATTTAATCATTGTCATGACCTTCTGGTAAAATATATATTATCTCATTAATATATCTAATGGTCTTGTCATCTCACTAGTGGTTTATTCATTCTGTATGAAAACAGACATTCAAAAGTTATTTAAACTTATAATATAATTCAGTAAATAATGAGAGAAGTCAAAATTAGTTCAACCTCCGTCTTATACTTAATGTATTCTTTTCTATATTAAAATATTTTTCTTCTAATCAGAAATAACATTTCTGCTTCAGAGTGTATGTTTACAAATGCATTTATGGAGTGATATAGCTTGCAACCACTTTCATAACTTGGATAATAAAATAAGTATATTGGAATTATATATATATTTTTAACAAGAGAACTTAAAAGAATAATAATAATTTGAAAATTACGTGTAGAAATTTAATTTCCTTAAAAATTGTCCATGCAAACAAAAAGAATACAAAAAATATGTTGACAAATTTAAATAACTTATGAAGAATCTAATAGCAATTGACATCTATTTTTCATTTGTTTTCATTTAGTCTATTTCTCAGATTATAGGAAATGCTGTTTATTTTTTTGACATTTCAGGAGCCATTTGAAGAATGCTTAATTTTTTTCAACCAAATTCCAGATTTTTCGGATTAATTATCGATGAATAATATAGGATGGAAAATATTTTATGTCATTACCCAGAAGATTTCCATGACTTTTCCCATTCAACTACTGTTCTTATAAAAATACCAGTGTCTGCTGTTGGCAGATGATCCATAACCTGCCTATAACAATAATGCGTTATGTTTTCTAATACCCTTCACTGTAGTGGTTTCAAACTTTAACAAATTAAAAACCATACAATGCTGCAGTAACCATCACAAAGTATTTTAGAAATGGTGAAATTGTAGAAATGAATCAAAGAGCCAGTCTCCAGCATAACTCTTGAGTCACACTTGCACTGGAAAAGTTAAATTTGTCACATATTTTATTCTCTACATTCATCTTATAAGACCAAAGACATACCAATCACAAATCTGAAATCTAAGCTCTTCAAAGAAAAAGAAAGTAATTGTATCAATCTAATAAGTGACACTCTGAGATAATCATGGCCTTTCATTGATTTTCTTGCAATTCTTGGCAGGAAGTAGTGGCTATTTTTAATCTTAGATAGTAAAAGACTCAAACAAAAGCTGTTAGATATCTTCCACAGAGGAAAGGCTTCTTCTGACAGTATGAATATAGTTTCTAGACATTGTGGTGTCAGATGTTTTCACTCCATTCTCAAAGGCATCCTGAGGAAAGAAGAGCTATCTGACACCAGAAGCAAGGTCAGACCTTGTAGTTCACTATTTTGCTTTAGGACACACACACGCACACACACACACACACACACACACACACACACACACACACACACCCCTTGAGATAATAATCTGCCTGCTAGCTCCCATATTTTAACATTTAGTAATGATCATTTTGCTTTGCTCAAAGGAGTTGACATCCTTCATTTATTTAGTGACCAGATTGAGTACATACATTGTGTTTAATGTAGAAATACCGTGATATACAAAAGGAGACCAAGTTTCTGTTCTTAAAGAGTATACATTATAGTGAGGGAAGACAGATATGTTTTAAAAAGTTACTTTTTCCCTCTTTTCAAAAATGTAAAATGTATTTTTTAGGTTTCCTTTTTAAAGAACTAAGAAGTTGGCCAAACTATACTTTAAAAAATTAAGGTACATCAAAAAGTTGACAATATAGTGAAATATTACCAGGTCCAAACTGAAGGAAAAAAGGAATCTGAAAACTGTTTTGTGTTAAGAGTATTCAACACAATTATTTAGTGTAGGTGAGAATACAAGCTCAGAGTTGGAAAATATAGATCATACATTTTTTTTCTGGAGGTAATGGTTGACAAACTAACTATGAAGTGTCTACCTAAGCACCTATAAAGATGTTGATTAGTATTTACCATGTTTTAGAATCCTTAGACATACACAAATTCAAAGGGAAGGGAAATGATATTACATAATTTCTTCCTTCTCTTAACCTTCTTCCTCCTCTCTTCTTCCCTTTCCTCTTCCTCTTCTTCATCCTCTATCTTCTTTTTTCTTCTTTTTGAGTTGTTGCTGCACAGTTGACTACACTGCATTAAGGATCACACAAACTTAGATGATGAAGATCATATTCTAATATACAGTACCTGGGACTGAAATAAGCATCACACATGCAAGCCATGTGAAAACTCTTTACTGAGCTACATATCCATATATTTGCTTTGTAGCTTTTACAACTTGTTGCTTTGACTTACAGAATAAGGACATTTAGAGAAAGAATAAATTGGAGATATTGCACTGAATATATACTTCAATTTCTGGGTCATGTGTATGGAACAATTAATCCTTCTGCTAAGCATAACATTCAACATAGTCATTTCCATGTTAATAAGCAATGCTAAACAAAAGAAATTCAGTTTTTCAGCAGACTGTTACTGTCATTCTGTGGTAGCCATGTGAGACTGGAAAGATATGATGAAAAATGAAGACTTGTCAAGAAAGATGTGAAAAAACTTGGCAGAATACACTACTAAACTGTTGAACAAATAGCACAAAAGTCAAGCAGATTGTATTGAGGTGTTTGACAAGATTCCACCTGGCACTGCATCGTAAGGAGGAACTTGTGTAGTTGCATAACACATGAGACCAAATACTGGTAGTCATTCACCTTTCACATCTGGTTAGAAACACAGACTCTGCCAGGCATAAAGTAAGCCATCAAAACAATAACTGTAGCCTAAAATCTGAATACTAGAGACTGAAATCTTCAGCCTTGCTAAAAGAACCACCATGATCTTTAAATGTTTGCTGTGTTGGTTCATATAAGCCATTGTTTTGTTTTAATTTTTTGTGGTTATATCAATTGGTAAAACTAAAACAAGTAAAAGAACTTAACTTTAAACATTATGAATATCTAGGGGTCAGTGTAATAGTACAGTGGTTAGGTCATTTGCCTTGCATGTGGGAGACCCAGGTTCAATCTCATTCCGATATGTTCCCCCAAGCACCACCAGGAGTATTCCCTGAATACAAAGCCAGGAGTCACCCCAGAGCATCACTGGGTTTGACCCAAAAAGAAAAAAAAATATGAATATCTATGTCACTGTCATCCTGTTGCTCATCAATTTGTTCGAGAGGGCACCAGTAACATCTCTCATTGAGAGACTTATTGTTACTGGTTTTGGCATATCCAATACTATACTATCCAATAAGAGTTAATATTCCTACAATGATGTGCTATTAAAATATTTAACATAATTATACATATATTCTTTTATTTTGTGTGGGAGTCCATACCTGGCTGTACTCAGAGATGATTCCAGGTTCTATGCTTAGGACACCATATGTGGTGCCACAGATGAAACCAGCATCAACTGCTCACAAGACAGGCAACTTATCCCATTTATGTCTATTTTGCCCTCACAATGTTATTTTATTTATGTTATTTTATCAAAGTGCCACTGCACTAGAAAGTTATGTCATTTTCAGGAGTGCATCATTGAAAATCATCATGAATATCCCTTTTGCCCATATTAGTGGCAACTCAAGCCCCCAGCTTTCCACTTCCTTTCAAGTAACTATTATTGATGCTATAGTACAAATATTTAATTGTTAGTTTATTTATTTCACCTGTTTTCTCTGTATATTCCATATGAATGAAATCACATCATATTTGTCTTTCTACATCTGGCTTCTTATACTAGCATGATCCCTCTAATTTCACCTATGATGCTGCAAATTACAGAATTTTATGTTTCTTGTACATCATCATCATCATCCCACTGATCATCAAATTTCTCGAGTGATCTCAGTAACGTCCCCATTCGTCCTAGACTGAGATTTTAGAAGCCTCTCTCTACTGTTCTTTCCCAACAATGCCGCATTGGAGGCTCTTTCAGGGTCAGGGGAATGAGACCCAGCATTGTTACTGGTTTTGGCATATTAATACACTATGGGGAGTTTGCGAGGCTCTCCCATGTGGACAGGAAACTCTTGGTAATGTGCCAGGTTCTCCCAGAAGGAGAAGTAGGCTATAAAATGTCTTCTGGGAGCTTGCTTTTAAGTTTCTTGATGCAGGCCGTTGATAGGATTACATGGGGAAGTCTCTGGGTGTGACCGCCTAGCTACTGGGAAATGGGAAATCTGGGTGGAGGAGGTCCAGTCTCGATCCGAGCAAGTTTGGAGGTCTCAGTCCCGGGTCCCCCACACTTGGGTTCCTCTACCGGTACCTTCACACGTGAGGCTCATCCGAATGTGTGGAGAGGAGTCTTGAGCATGACTGTGGTTAGGCTCCAGAGGTCTTCAGCTGCTGGGAGCTCTGCTCGGGGCAGGGAGGGAAGCTGGAGCCCATCTCCTCCGAGGGGCCCTGGGGAAAACAGCCAAGTGCACAGGCAAGAGACTCTGCCCTTGTATATATACACCAAATTTTTAGTATCCATTCTTCAGTCAATTGTATTTAGGTTGTTCTCAGTTCTTATTTGTAAACAGTGCTGCAGTAAACATTGGAGTGCATATCTGTTCAAATAAGTAGTTTTTATATTTTTAGGTACGTATCTGAAACGGATGAAGTTAGTAGACTTCCTGGTGTGCTGGGGAGAGTAGTGTAATCTAGAGCATCTTTCTCTGTTGTCCTCGTAGCTGAGGTTCAATCTACATGGAGTACAAATCCTTCATCTGGATGAAGGATTCAAACATCCACACCATTTTATTCTCCCTGCTACACGGCTTCTGACTGGGAGATTAGAAGACAGTGTCTTCCAGAGGTTTCTCTCTTAGCCAGTGAAAGACCTAAATCTTAGTCTCTGAGGTTCAAGGGTTGAGGCGGGAAACCTCATTCTCCCCTAAGTTATAGAAATTTCTCAGTATCCAAAATATTTCTGGTAGAGTTATTTCTTTTGATAGTGAAACAAGAAATCCCCTCTACTGCCATATTGCTTTGGAAAATTAATAAATCATTTAGCCACCCATTTTTCCCATAATGATAGTGTACTATGTATTTAAAAGATTAAGGAATATTTAGTATGCCAATACTAAATCAAATTTAAATTAAAACCAAACAAAAAAACTGTGAAGCAAATAAATTCTTCAATTAAAAAAGAGAGACAGATTCATCTTGAGAACTAGGTTTTGGAAAGAACCTTTGGAATGATTTAGACATCCTTATTTCAGTATAATTCAAAACAGAGTGTTAATCACATGTCCATTTATTTGTCCATTAGAAACTAAAGATTATAAGCCAACTACGGGAGGACTGAATGTGTCCCACGCAGCAATTTTCATGTGTTATTTTTAAATTGGGAAGTGTCCCATTAAATGTTCACATTTATTGCTTCCTTGGGAGAAAAATTCTGATGACATTGAGCCCATTTTAGCTTGGCAACCACCAACTGCAGTGGCAATAGCATTTTTTCTTTGAAATTTCTGCCTGACTTCTTAGTTTATTTTTCTGATTCCTGTAGACATTTTGTATTTGATCACCCTACACTCTCTCCACTTCTCACTGAGGAGTCATTATTTTTCTAGCAACAAGAGATCACTAGTTAGAACTTAGGAAGTTCATAATTGATTTTAAACCAGACAAGAGATCTACATTTTTTTAAAGCTAGAAGAAAAGATGTGCAATGTCCCATGGACTTCAGCCACAATTTCTTCTTTGAATCTCCCCTGATTTCTACTATTGATTTTTCTTTGAGCACATTGGTGCTGAGTTATAAGCGAGAGCAGATTGAATCTCCTCTGCACCTGCATATGTCCGAGTAGTAATTAGCAAATCAGGTAGGCAGAATAATAGTGATAGCTATATAAAGGTTGGACAGAGAAAATTTCCCATCCATCTAATTTAGTGTCTGGAATTTGGGGGTAAAAAAGCAGTCTTTTTTTTTTTTTAATTTTATTGAATCACCATGTGGAGGGTTACATAGTTCTCAGGATTATGTCAGTTATACAATACTCAAACACCCTTCCCTTCACCAGTGCCCCTATTCCATCAAAAACCACCCCAGTATACCTCCCGCCCCCTCCCGCCCCCCCAGCCCCCGGCCTTGTAAGTGATAAGTTTCACTTCGTTTACGCTTTATCTTGGTTACATTCTATGTTTCAACACATAACTCACTATTGTTGCTGGAGTTTCCCCCCAAAAAGAAAAAGACAGTCCTACTGTCAAGGAAGCATTTTTTTTTTTTTTTTTTTGCTTTTTGGGTCACGCCTGGCGATGCACAGGGGTTACTCCTGGCTCTGCACTCAGGAATTACCCCTGGCCGTGCTCAGGGGACCATATGGGATGCTGGGATTTGAACCCGGGTCGGCCGCATGCAAGGCAAACGCCCTACCCGCTGTGCTATCTCTCCAGCCCCTGTCAAGGAAGCATTTGGTAGTTCTCCATTGCTGAGAATGTAGAGATATTAAGTCCCGCTGTTTGTTACATAACTTTTCTATTTTTTCCTCCCTCGTCTCACGCCACCGAGTTAATGCCTGTTTAGTAATCACCACGCTGCCTGACAAAGGGGAAAAAAAAAACGAAAAAGATGGTTATTTCCCGTCATCAGCCGGCGTGGGGCTCTGGCTTAGTTGATAGTTTGGTAGAATGTCTGCAAGCAGTTTCTGGAACCAAAAGTAGTGCGCTGGTATCGGCCCCGGCTCGAGATTCCACCAGTGTCGCGCTGTTCCATGTACATAATAATTTATTCCCTTGTATCCCATTCCCACGCCACCAGGTCCGTGTCAACTTAATGGACATCATACTATGGTTAACGCCACGCCGCATTTCTTCCCGAGAAAGAAGGATATTTCTTCTCAGCCGGCGTGGGGATATGGCTTAGTTCAGTCTAGAGAGATGGCTACCACTTTGATTGCCTTCAACATTTCAACAAAAGACTTATTATTCTTGTTAGGATTTCCCACCAAATTCCGACCTGTTACTAAGGAACCATTTCATATTGCTGATGATTAGATGACATTAGGTCATTAGATTTTGGGTTTCTGTATAAAGTCCAGGGAAAATTCTGCCTGAAATTCTATCGCTACAATCTTTTACCCTTTTATGGTGCTCATAAGATGGGAAAACCTAGAGAAATACCGGGCCCCCACAGGGGCAGCCTGGCGGAAACGCTCAGTTCACATACTGCAAGTTTTTCAGTGGGCTGCTGGTGTCCAAAGTAGCTCTTTTGGCCTCCTCTGTCATACTGGAGTGGCGGGCGCGGCGAGTGGGCACAAAGCAGTCTTTTAACTGCAAAATATACTTTCTTCTTTCCAAATAATTTCTAATAATTTTTATATGTGAACTTATTTTTCATGAAGCCATCAATTCTAAAACTATGTTTAAACTCAAGAATAAACACTGGCCCTTCATTATGGATAAACTCCTATCTCTGTAATTCATAACTTCTCCAAGACTTACTATTGTTTGGGTGAAGTTAGCAGTATTTTAATATCACTTACAACCTGAAATATTATCTTAACATACCTGGTCATAAATTTGATACTGAAATAAATTCTATTAAAACTTTAAGCTTCCATCTCATTTTTTAAAAATAGTTTCAGGAAAAGCATCTAGCTCAAGCCAGTTTATCATTATTTCCATATAAGTTAGTTACATTATATAATACATGATCTCTGGCACAATATGGCTCCTTACTTTCCTCTTGATTCTATATGTGGCTTTTTTTCTTTCCCAGCTGTAGTTCATATTACTTATATTTCTTGATCATGTTTAGATACTCACAGATCATTTGTTTTCACTCAATTCAAGTCTATCTAAACTTATGCAAGTTTTATGGATTTCTCAAATTCATATACTATACGAAACCATTCCTGCTTATTCTACTGCTTTCTGAATCAATCATTTGATGTATATAATGTGCCTGGCCAAAATGTAATTCGTCTTATTAAATAAATATGTTTTAATACCCTTAGGAATATACTATAAAATAAATGGACTTACACCATGCTCTTTTTTCATCCACTAAATGCTTTCCAGAAAAAGATTCTATAAATATCCTTTAAGAGTCTGCTCTGAGGTCTAGTTGCTTGAAACAAAGATCCCACACCATCAAATTTTATTTCCATAGAGGATATTTCCCATTAGCTGACAAACATACTTATATTCCTGCTATATTTTAAAGCAATTAATGGCCTTATTTTCTCGTTAGCCATATTTTTTTCTGCTTTTATTGTGATTGAAATGATTCATTTGTCCAGTATGTATGATTCACATGTATCTAATAATTATGTCAAACTCACATGTCATGTCCAAAATCAATACTAATCCTACTCATGAACCAAAACTTCTCATGCCGTCCATTTTCCACAACTGACTTAAGATTCCAATCCTCTAACTGTTAAAATCAAGTTATTTGGATCATTTTAGACTTTTTTTACCACAGAAAATCAATATTCATTCTAGTGGCAAACCTTATTGTCCCTACCTTCAAACCTTATCTAAAATCCAGATGCTTCTCAGTCCCATTCAGTTTTGATGATCACTTAGTTATTTCATCATTGGATAATCACAGTTGTATTCTATTTATTCTGTCAGCATCCACCCTTTCTTACCTTTCATGTATTCTGTATATTTAAGTATCTAGAATTCTGCTAAAAACTCATATCAGTTCTCTGCCTCAAACGCATCCAGTGGCTTCTCATTTCAATCAGAGGAAAAGCCAGATGGGATTTAAACCAACCCCACGTATTATCTACTAATCCTCCATTTTATTCATTCCTTCCAGCCACATCAGTCAATTTGTTCTTTAAACATAAGCTGCACTTAATGCCTCAGAATCTGAATTTACCATTCCTCTTTCTGATACATTCTTCCTCCCTATAGCCACAGAGCTTCCTGCCTTCAGGTGTCTGTTCTTTAATCTACTCTAGAGTCATCCTTCCAGTTAGATCTAATGTCAATAGTTTCTTTAAAGTGACAACTTCTAGTCACATTAGAACTTACTACATTATTTTATTTTATTCACATAAGTTCTTCATATCTTATATTTTATTATTATTTTCCTTCCCATCTAGAATGTATTTTCCATTAGAGAAGAATTTTTTCCTGTGCTGTTTTCAGATTTATCCATAATGTCTAAAACAGTAAATGGGACATAATAGTTACTCAATAAATATTTTATGAATAAAAGATAGCTGAATGAAAATACAAGTGGCTGAAAATATTGACATTTATTATAAATAAAATAGAATTATATATATATTTATGGTGAACGAATAGGAAGTTCCTATGCTCTCTTGGAAAATATAAACCACATCTTTAGATTTAGGTACATGTTTCACATACTGTTAACTTACTTTTTTGTGTCCTAACCCTCAGTGTTTCCTTGAGCTTTATATTCATCTCTCTGCTAGACAATGCAGAATAACAGTATTTGAAGGCCAATGTGTCTTCAGATATACTCAGTCTGTTATAACTGTCACCATATGTGATAATACCTTTTCTCCAAGTCAGTATAATGCTGTCGTCCTAGAATCATCATTTATCTGGTTTAAGTATATCTCAGCATTTCAATAATAAAAGCTTCAGATCTAATAGCATCAACATTTCTGTATTTTTTTAACTACTGTAGTACAATAAATTTTTAGGGAGATTGGTGGGGTTTTGTTTTATCTATTTTCCTTTGCTTTTGAATTTTTTATACCATGCTAGAAAGTAGGCTTGCTGATATTTTGTTGCTACAGGAAAATTTTCACCCTTGAAATCAAGTAGTTCCCAGGGGTGGAAGGAGTGAAATAGTATCAGAGAGAAAGCTATGGGGAGGGGATGGAAAGAGAAAAGTGTGAAAACACTAGGTAATGAAGAGACAACTCTGTTGGGTACTTGGAGTTCCTGAGGAAGCTCTGTCCTAGGTATATTGGTATTTTTTACATTGTATGTTTTCACATTATATACAAGTAAAGTGTATATTTTCACATTATGTAAAATGTAAAAAATACCAATATACCTAGGACAGAGCTTCCTCGGGAACTCCAACTACTCAATAGAGCTGTTTATTCATTATCTAGTGTTTTCACTCTTTTCTCTTTCCATCCCCTCCCTCACATTGGGCTGGAGCAGTAGCACAGTGGGTAGGGCGTTTGCCTTGAAAGTGGCCGACCCGGGTTTGATTTCTCCATCCCTCTTGGAGAACCCAGCAAGCTACCAAGGGTATCCTGCCCGCATAGCAGAGCCTGGCAAGCTACCCTTAGCGTATTTGATAGGCCAAAAACAGTAACAAGTCTCACAGTGGAGACGCTACTGGTGCCTGCTCAAGCAAATCGATGAGCAACGGGATGACAGTGATACAATAATGCAGTCATTTTCACATTGTTCAGTAAAGACCTGTGGAGATAGCACAAATCCCTGCGGTGGTCCTAGAACTATAAAGCCCGAATAGCCTGGCATTCTTGGGCCCTAGCACTGAACTATCTGAGCTGGTTGGCCTAGAATCACAGGGAGAGAAGCTTGTGATTCCCTGAACACTACTTGGACTTCCCTCACCCATCACCTTGCTGCAAAAGAAAGAAAATAAATTAAGACATTTCCAAAATGTCTTTTTGAACAATGAAATTATTTAAAAGGTCTTTAGAGCTCTCTAGGAGAGAGACAGAGAGAGAGAGAAGAAAGAGAGAGAGAGACAGACAGAGAGAAGGGAGAGAGAAAGAGAGAGAGAAGAGAAGAAAAGTGCCTGTCACAGAGGCAGGTTGATGGTGGGAGGTGGGGCAGGAGGGAAACTGGGGTCATTGGTGGTGAGAAATGTATACTTGTGGAGGGATGGATGTTGGAACATTGTATGACTGAAATCAAGTATGAACAGCTGTGTAACTGTGTATCTCATGGTGACTCAAGCACTGTCACTGTAGCACTGTCATCCTGTTGCTCCAGTGGGCACCAGTAAAGTCTCCATTGTGAGAGTTGTTGTTACTGTTTTTGACATATTGAATACGCCACAGGTAGCTTGTCAGGCTCTGCCATGTGGGTGGGAGACTCTCGGTAACTAGCTGGGCTCTCTGAGAGAGATGGTGACTCAATAAAGAATAAATTTTGAAAAATCCAAAGATTGAATGGAATACTACAGCCTTTTAATGTTTGTAAAATAAAATTATGCTAAATATAAAATAAAGTCATCTATGGAAATTCTCAAATATCTCTAGACGGCATTTGTTAAACATACATTTTTTAAACCTTGAGTGAGAAGTTCAATATAGCCTCTTTTCAGTTTTTATTGCTCCTTTATTAATAATATTAACTAAATAAATTTGTTCATTGACATGAAACTTTCGATCGGCCGAGGGCAACGGAGGCCATCGCCCATCCCTTTGGAATGGCACTCGCCCATCTCTCAGGACTGACTGACCCATGTTCAACTACTGTTCACATGGAAACAGCATGTGAACAAGTAGAGAGAGGCTTCTCAAATTTCAGGGCTTGGACAAATGGAGACATTACGAGACTACTCGAGAAATTTGACGATAAATGGAATGATGATGATGATGATGATGATGATGATGATGATGATGATGATGATGATTGTAAAAAACTAAGTTTCTCCAAGGGGCGAGTGCACTTGCGGGCTCTCTGGCAGCTCTGTCTAACCGCCCGCGTTCGGTGCCCCGGAACCGCTGTGTGTGCTGTCGGTCAAGGGCAGGCGACGGAAGGAAGAAGGAAGAAGGCCAAACTGGTTGCTCGATCATTTTATTTCATTCTCTCTCTCCGCTTCTCTCCCAGCTCCCAGTCTCTCTCTGGATCTGTGGATCTGGCCCCCCCAACCCACTCTTACAGCCTAGTTAAATCTCCACAGCATGAGGGGGTTGGGGCGTACACATAGGTGTGGTCACCATCAATAGGGTAAGGTTCCTTTCCCTTAGGGGATGCTTCTCCTAGGACTTAATTCTCTTTCAGCAGGAGGATCCACCCAAGGGCGGAGTCCCATGAATGTGTTTATCTTCTCCTCAGCCAGCAAACATATAAGAATTCATAATATTAATAATTTTGTATGGACACAATAAGAGATGCATTAAAGCTTATAGAATTGCTCTCCTGGGGCCATCTCAATCTCAGACTACAGTGCTCAGGCCAGATCAGTCTTTCTTATCCCTGGCAGGGTCCCAGTCTCATAATTACTATTGGATCATGACAGCATTTGTCTATGATCAAGCTCTTAACTTATAGTTAAGAATTAGGCACTTTGGCCAGGCCCATCTCGATGCCAGGGTAGCACATAACTCACCGCTTGCCCTGGATCCTTCCCGTCCCATGTCGGGGACTCTGCTTTGGGGTGCTAGGAACTGAGGGCAACTGAGGCTTAAGTGGAGAAAGCAGATGCCTGGGAGGGAATAATATTCGAGGCCAATTAATTCCCAAGTTATAAAAACATAATATTGTCTTCTTGTGTCTATACAAAACAGTCATAGCTTTAAAGTAAATTATTCAAAAGGCACAAGAAGAGGAGAAAGGCAATATTAACTTATATAATATAAATTCAGTATCCTAGGAAGGTCTGACCTTGCAAATTAGCAGAGTCAGATTAAGGGAAAGCCGAGGATTAACTCTTTTGGGGAAGAGAGCATGGAGAAGTGATTATAGCTAAACAAAGGGATGGGAGAGATTCGGGAACACCTTGATGGGTGAGACTGGGGTAAGCCTAAACTCTGGGTAAAACTGGGACAAGCTACTTGTGGCGAGGAGGGAAAGGACAAAGTAATGTCATCCTACAATGATGATGATGATGATGATGATGATGATGATGATGATGATTGACATGAAACAGTACTGAACAAAACAACATCAGTTGGGGTCTCAATCTAGCATCTTCCCAAGAATCTAAAAATCTAAGAAAAACCAAGAAAGAGAGAGACTAGAAAGTTGCTAGTAGCAATTGCAGAGGGGATGAATGAGAAAGAAAATCAGAAACTTGAACAGATGAGCATTATTCAAACATATAAATGCAGCCATTTTGATTTAGGTGAATTTTGAAAATTAAGTTAGAAAATAAATTTTAACCTAAAGTGTGAAAAGAAAATATCCTTCACACTTACCTCATACTATTTCCTATTCCTGCAGATAAAGTAGAAATAGGGATAGACTGTGGAGAAAAAATCAGGTGAGAGTTAGATTCTAACAGTAAAACAAACTACATCTAGGCCGCCGAGATATGATCCCGGGAGCCACACGCATGTGCGGCCCCTCCGCAGTTGCACGGGCATGAATCCAGACCTAGCAAAACATCTTTTGGCATGGGCAACTCCTCGCAGAATGTCTCCAGCCTGAGAACTAAGCCGCGGCCCCGTGCCCGCCCAGGAGGGGAAAGGTACTTTTCTCTCTCCCCTCTTTCTCTCCAGGGATGAAGGGCGCGGTGACCGCCATATTATGACGACCATTGATGGGGTTTTCAAGCTTGCAATGATCCAATATCTGGAAGAAATCTCCCTGAACTTAGTTGTTAACATACAGAAATCCAAAACCGCTCGGCCGCTATTGCGCTATTGCGGCCGCGTGGCCTTATTTTTCTTCACAATAGGTCTGACTCTAGTGGGGTACTCCTAACAATAATAGTGAGGTTTGTGTTGAAATATTGAGTGTAACCAAAGTAAACAGAAAGTAAAGTGAAACTTATCAGTTACAAGGCGGGGGGGTGGGAGGGCAGGATGGGAGGTGTACTGTGTGGGTTTTTTTTTTCCTTTTTTTTGGTGGTGGTATATGGGCACTGGTGAAGGGATGGTTGTTTCAGCATTGTATAACTGAGACTTAAGCCTGAAAGCATTGTAATCTTCCACATGGTGATTTAATAAAATAAAATTTTTATTTAAAAAAATAGGAAAACAAAACTACATCTAATGAGGATTCCTAAGGTCACACAAAAACTTTTTTTTTTTTATCAGAGATTACACGAATGGTACTCAGAGGCTACTAGGAACACAGCCAAGAGTGTATGGGGAGCATACAGATGGTGGAACTCAAACTCAGCATCAGCCCACCACAAGTCTAAGTAACATGCATTAAGTCATGTCTATTTCTTGATAACATTTTTCGTATGAATTAATTTTTATAGTGAGTAAATTATTTTTCACATGCTCTAACTTCTTTCTAATTTGTTTACTAATTGATTTACTAATTTAATTTACAAAGAGGTTTGCATTCCTATCAATGTTTCTAAGCTTTTTATTTGAAATGTTGAGTGCATGCTGTTTATTCTTTCTTTGTATGATTAGGAATAAATAGAGGACATTGGCTGTCACTGGGTTATAAAAAGCACTATTTGTTCTTCTAAAGAATTCTGGTCAATTTGAATTTATCTTATTTTTCTTGTAAGACAAATTTGGCTCATATTTTTTGGCAAAAACTCCAGAGAAATTATGGACCTTTCTCAATTGCCCTTTGTTTTGAGATTCAGACTGCACAGAACGTTCTCAACAAATGTCTCTCATTTCTGTTGCTAGAAGACTTTCCTTGAATTTATTGTTTAATAAGTCCATGCCTTCTTCTTGTACTCTGCAAAATTTGGGCAACTTCCTAATAAAGTTATTGTGGAGGTTAAACAATGATATATTTATAAAGTATGTAGAGACTGTCATATATAGTAAACTTTCAATGAATACTAGCCATTATTCAAATTGGTAAAATGCAATATTTAACAATTGTGTTTTTAGTTTATAGTCATAGCAAGTATTTGTATAATAGTATAATTTGACTTATTTGAGCCACCAAATTGCCTCAGTAAATAGAAATGTACTGTTAATGTCTAATCATGATTCAGGAAAGATCTACCACTTCTGTGAAAATAAACAGGTAAAAATTTGAGAAGAAATATATTTACTTAGCCTTCTTTCCCTATATTTTTTAATGGAAAAGAGAGAAAAAAATAACTGGAGAAATTCAGGTATATCAGATGTGTGTAAGCCAAGGTTAACATCATGCAATATATATCATGTAATCATAAAATGTAGTGAGAAGAGCAATCTTTTGTGGCATTTTGTCTAAAGGAACAGCCTCAATATATAAACATTATCAAAATACACATATTGATTAACATCCTGTAAAATATCTAAAAAGACCAACACTTTTCAAAAATATCTTGGTTGTTTTGGTCCAAAAAAAAAGTTTTAACAAAAATTTTACTTCAGTCCAGAAAAATACCAAAAGATTAATAAAAATTTAATCCAGTATAATTTCTTTTTTTGTTTTTATTTTATTGAATCACCATGAAAAAAATACAAAGCATTCAGGTTTAAGTCTCAGTCATATAATGATTGAACCCCCATTCCTTCACCAGTTGCACATGTTCCACCACCATGAACCCCAAATTACCCCCCTCCCACCCAGCCCCCACCTAAGTAGGTAATGATCTTCACTTTATTCTCTCTATACTTTGAATACATTCAATACTTCAATAGAGAGCTCACTATTATTGTTTGGAATTTCCCCCCAACAATCAGGCCTGCTGAGAAGGCATCATTTAATAATTTCTTTTCATTGCTGAGAATGAAGACTATGAGCTCACACGGTTTTGGATTTCTGATATTTTAGCTCAGTTCACAGTCTAGATGCATTTCTGCAAGAAGCTGCTCTGTATGCCAAAATGGGTTAGAAGACCTCTCGGTCTTAGCCTTTAAGACACGCAGCAGCTCCGGATCTTATCTGGGCCGAGGGCATGCCGGTAACATGCCCTTCCTGTGATCGCCTATGAGCCACAGTACTGCAAAATTCATACCTCTGGGTGGGAGTCCTAGGAGGTGGCACTCACCACATGGATGATGCCGCCACTGCCATTTTCCGCGCAGAAAAACAGGGTGGAGAGGGAAAATCCCTCTCTGGGCGGCACGGAGCTGTAGCACAGCTCACAGTCTAGATGCATTTCTGTAAGAAGCCGCTCTGGGTGCTAAAATGGGTTAGAAGACCTCTCGGATCATAGTCTTTAGGAGCAGAGGGTCAAAATCCAATATAATTTCTTATTTCAATAAATATAATATTTGTTAAATATAGAAGAATAAAGAGAAAACATTAACTCTTGTTTTTTATTTTATGATTTTTTTGTATCTACAATGACTTTTAATTAATAGTTCAGTAGTAACTACCATTTAAAAATGATTGAATAAGGTACGCTAAGGGTCACATATTAAATATTAAATAAGGGAGGCAAAAGATATCAGAAGAGAAAATAATGCTTGTAGCAAAACTGAGTAGTAAAAAAAAAAGTATCTCTGAATAGTGATATTTGAACTGAGACCCACTGAAGAAAGATGAAGGAATATGTGGAGATTAGAGGGAAAAGTATTTTATTCATTGAAAAATATCCTATTCTGAATATTATAAAATTGAACTTTCACTGGTTTAAGGAGAAAAACAGTCAAACTGGTAGGATATTAAGAGAGGTGTGCACGGAAGTTGTGTGAGGTGAGGTAATTAGAAGTAGATAGAAGCTCTATCATTCATGTAGTGCCTTTAAATCAAGGTAAGGAATTTGAATTATATTTCATGAGCAACAAGAATACATTAGAAGTTATTATTATTATTATTACTATTATTATTTTCATTCCAGTTTCTTATTCTATATTGGCCAGAGAACAAATTACAAGCAGTTTGGTTGAAAATAATTACAAACAAATGGAATAATGTACTAGTGAATACCTTTCCTGGTGCTAGGTACATGGTAATATTATGAAGCCTTGAGTATGTAAATTAATATTAAAATAAACTTTAGTGGCATGGTGACCACCATCTTATAAGGACCACTAAACAGAGGTACGAGCTTGCAGTAACGGGACGCATGGGAGATCTCGGGACAAGGGAGTTACCGGTGCCGCTCTCCTCTGAGATGTGACCTGAGCAAATGTGTGGCCTCTCTGTTGCTGAATGACCATGATCCCGGAGGCCACCTATCTACTTTTGGCACCAGCAGCTTCTTGCAGAAATGTCTCTAGACTGTGAACTAAGCCATGGCCCCATGCTGCCCCAGGAGGGAAAGGTTTTTCTCTACTTTTCCTTTCGGGGGTGGGGGCATGGCAACTGCCATATTATAAGGATCACTAAAGAGAGGTACGAGCTTGCAATGATACAATTTCTGGCAGACATTTCCCTGGACTTAGTTACTAAAGTACAGAAATCCAAAGCCTCATATCTCTTTATTCTCAGCAATGGAAAACAATTATCAAACGCTTCCTTTTCAGCAGGTCTGATTTTTGGTGGGGGTAACTCCAAACAACAATAGTGAGGTTTTTTTTGGAAATATTGAATATAATCAAAGTAAAGATTAAGTAAAGTGAAAATTATCAGCTACACAGGTGGGGGTGCTGCGATGGGAGGTATACTGGGGTTCTTGGTGGTGGAATATGTGCACTGGTGAAGGGATAGGGGTTCAATCATTGTATAACTGAGACTTAAGCCTGAAATCTTTGTAACTTTCGACATGGTGATTCAATTAAAATAAATAAATAAATAAATAAATAAATAAACAAACTTTAGAATTATATATCTAGATTTGTTTCTACAGATTTGCTGAATAACTATATCATTATTTGATAGTTTTCTTTGGTTCAAATGAGACAATTGATTGGTTTTCTTTTCTGTTTCAAAAGCAATTTTTTATTATAAAATTAAGCAAAATAAATAATTAAAATAATAAAGTATCTGGAGCATAAATGTGATGAAAAATATTAGTACTATTAAGTTTCAACCAATACAAAATAAATTATCTAATAAGTCATGCCTTCAGCTCTCATTCTTGTATGTCTGCATCAGAGACATAAAAGGAATATATAGAGAGATATATGGAAACAGTCTAAAATCTTGAATAGTTTCCCAGATTTCTTTGACTTAATAAGAGAGTGCTTTGAGGCCTCACTTTTCCCATTTTTTGTGATTACAAAATATAATACACTGAGCTAAATGGTTGCTAAGTATCTAAAGTGTACCACACTAGAACGAAAAACAATGGAACATCACAGTACTAATGTTAGGGATGGAAAAGATTCTTAGCACCACTAGATTCTGAGGCTCATACTTTTGAGACTTCAAGGCAGTGGGTTTCCCCGGAAGAGATATGGATGAGATTGTGGAGTCTCACTTTCCCTAATGCATTCTGCAACACCCATCTTTATGGAACAAGACTCAAAATAAAGACTTTTCTCTGCCTCTGTATGCTGACTAGATTTGCTTAAAGAATAGCACAAACCTTAGAATGGCATCATGCTCACACACTCTCTCTATTAGGGAAGCAAATAAGGCTTAGATTTCATAATATACTATAAAGGCAATATACCTTGTATAAGTATAAAATTGGGTTAGGGATAGAATGCAGAAAGTCAGCAGACTCATTACTTACTAAAGATGAATCAATAATTCAGTGATTTTCATGTTGAAAGAGCATTGTAGCCTACCTCTCATAAAGGAAGTGACTACATTGAGCTATTCTGCTTCTCTGAGCTTTAACTGGGCCATCATTTTGAGTCTGAGTTATCTCTCTGGAAAATTGCGGTACTTCCAAGTCATTTTGAAGCATAATTTTAAACTAATGGTTGCTAAGCTTCAACCCTTGACCCTATTACAGTCACCTTCTTTGGGAAATTACAGAGACAAGACCAAAGAATATTATTCTAGGGGTTTAGAAGCTATCCTGTCTGGAGAAATCACCTTTTGAGCATATAGAATTCCTAAATCTTTGACATTTGTTTCATTAGTTAAGTGTTAAAGAAAAACTGGTGAAATATTACAACCCTGCTCTCAGGTACACCCTAGAAAGTTTTTAACATTTCTGGATGTAATTCATAATCAGTTCCATCAGGGAGGGAAAAAGTTGCCTTTGTGTTCTTTTTTTTAATTTATTTTTGGGGAGGTTTATTTATTTTGCTTTTTGGGTGGTGGGCTGGAGCGATAGCACAGAGGGTAGGGCGTTTGACTTGAAAGTGGCCTACCTGGGTTCGATTCCTCTGCCCCTCTCAGAGAGCCCAGCAAGCTACCTAGAGTATCCCGCCCGCACAGCAGAGTCTGGCAAGCTACCCGTGGCGTATTCGATATGCCAAAAACAGTAACAACAAGTCTCACTATGGGTGCTGGGGCCGGTGCCAGCTCGAGCTCCGCCGAGATTCGACCCGGGTGGCCATGCCTTTGCACAGCCGCTTTGCTGCTGAACTACCAGGATCCAGAGCCAGCTATATGACTTGGGGTTCCAGCGAGTGCTTGCAGCCATGTTTCCAGACTGTGAACTAAGCTTTTGCTCCATGCTGCCCCAGGAAGGGAAATTATTCAATTTCCAACTTAAATCTCCCTGGACTTAATTACTAAAATACAGAAATTCTAAAACCGCGTGGCCAGTACCGTGGCCGTGTGACTTCATATCTCTTCATTCTCATCAGTGGAAAACTAATTATCAAATATTTCCCTGTCAATAGGGCCGTATTCTTGGGGGATAAATTCCAACAAGAATAGTGAGTTCTGTGTTGAAACTCCAACAACAATAGTGAGTATTGTGTTGAAATATGGAATGTAATCAAGGTAAAGAGAAAAGGAAGTGAAATTTTTTTTTTTTGCTTTTTTTGGGTCACACCTGGCTCTGCACAGGGGTTACTCCTGGCTCTGCACTCAGGAATTATCCCTGGCGGTGCTCAGGGGACCATATGGGATGCTGAGAATCAAACCCAGGTCGGTCGCGTGCAAGGCAGACATCCTACCCGCTGTGCTATTGCTCCAGCCCCAGGAAGTGAAATTTTTCAGTTATGCAGGGGGGGTGGTTGGGGGTGGGGCGTGGGATGTATACTGGGTTTTTTTCTTTTTGGTTTTGGAATATGGGCACTGGTGAAAGGACGGGTGTTTGAGCATTGTATAACTGAGACATAAGCCTGAGAACTTTGTAACTTTCCACATGGTGATTCAATATAATAAATTAAAAAAAACACTTTTCACAATGGAGACATTACTGGTGCCCACTTGAGCAAATCGATGAACAATGGGACAACAGTGCTACAGTGCAATTTTGGGGGAGGTGGGTTTCTAAGTGGTGTCCAGCAGGTTTACAGTCCCCACTGAGACTCTCAGCCAATGAGTTTGGTGGTTTTCTGTAAGCGTCTAAGGATGTGGTGTTGCTCAGGTTCTTCAACGCCGCAGAGTATCCTGGATCACCTGGGCTGTGCTGGGAGCTCCAGGGCCACACTCTGTGGTGTTCAGACGCCATCTTTTTTGATGCTGGGGGATCCTGTGATGTAGAGGGTTGAGCCCAGGTCAGCTGCATGCTCGGCATATACCCTAACAACTGTACTATATCCCAGGCCCTAGAGGTTATTTTTTAAACGGTAGCCAGTCCTTATGCCTCACATTACACCGGTTTGGCATTATTTTAACCATCTGTCCTTTTAGTGAACTGCCGATGACTGGGCAGTTCATGACTGGGCTTGAGAAACATACCGATGTTTCACTTAGCAATAAATACATGTACTTATTAAACCACTGATAAAACCCAGGGCCATAGAAGAAAAGAAGAAAACACCGGGAGGAGAAGGAAGAAAATGAGAAGCCTGGAGTCTGACAAGTAGATTCTTTCTGTTTGTGAAGAACATGTGGAACATGTCTGTGAAGGGAATGAGGGAGTAATCTGAAGTCCTAGAGAGGAAGGTCAAGATAATTTCAGTAATCCCCACATTACTCCTAAACCACCTTCTTTACAGTTTCAAAATTGTCATGGATTTTAGAAATAGTCTTAGGTAATTGGAGCTTAATGAACATACCTCATAATTTTAAAATTTTAGTCACTAATCTCACATCACGAAATCCTATTAATCATCGATTTCTCGAGTGGGCTCAGTAACCTCTCAATTCGTCCTTTCCCTGAGATCTTAGAAGTCTCTCTCAACTCGGCCCTCCCAATGATGTTGCACTGGAGGCTCTTTCAGGGTCAGGGGCATGAGATCCAGCTTGTTACTGGATTTAGCATATGAATACACCATGGGAAGCTTGCAAGGCTGTCCCATGTGGGCAGGAAACTCTCAGAAGATTGCCAGTTTCTCCCAGAGGGAGAAGTAGGTCATAAGATATCACGCAGAGTGGCCGCTCACTTCTGGGAGCTTGCTTTTAAGTCTCTGGATGTTGGCCGTTGATGGAATTACACACACCTGGGTTCCTCTGCCGGTACCTTCATGCGTGAGGCCCATCCGAATGTGTGGAAAGGGGCCTCGAGCATGGCTGTAGCTAGGTTCCGGTGGTCTTTGGCCTCCGGAAGCTCTTGTCGGAGTGGGTCGGGAAGCTGGAGCCCATCCCCTCCGAGGGACCCCTGGGAAGACAACCAGGCATGTGGGCAAGAGACTCTTATTCACCGAGAATAATTTAAGGGGGAGTTGTATCACATTTTCCTGGGCACAGGGATTACTTCTAGCTCAATACTCAGGAATGGCCCCTGGGGGACTCTACGCAGTGTCCTGCTCATACCACTGTCAGCAGCATACAGCGCCAGTTCTATAAGACTTCAAGTATCTCTGTGGCCCTGGAAAGTGTTTTTGGAACCTTTTTTCTTCTCCATTATTATAAGGCATCCATAAAATACGCTGGGAAAAGAATCCAATGGTATTTTAGAGGTTGACTATCTAAAACTACTAATTTTTTTAGTCTGAGTAATGATTTCTTATTAATTCTTCCCACATCTAGAGGTTGAAAATCATTAGTATAACCAAAAAGCCTTTTGTAATGACAACTGTAATTTTCTAACCTGAAGATTTAGTCACTAAATCTCTTAAACCTACCTGTGTAGGATTACTAATCTTTCTTTTTAAAAAGAATTTTCATTTAGACAGGGCATTTTAACAAGCAGAAAACCATGTCAAACTGTCAATTCCTGTGGTTCTGTGCATTCAAAACTGCTTACAGGCTGTTTTTAAAAGAGGATTGGATGAATAGTAATTCTTGTGGTACACGTTCAGTTCAATAGTAGGACATCAAAGCCCTGGTTTAGATAATCTTTTTATATTCCCTTCAGAGTAAATGAATGCATTATCTTGCTCTCAATACTATACATAGACTTGAAACAAGTATTTCTTTAGTATAAAACACGTTGGTGCCATCTAAATAACATTTGTTTAGCATAAAATAATTTTAAAAATGAAGTTGGAGCATGTGATTAGTCATGCAGTTTGAATTAGTTAGTAAACCTAATCAAGAAACAGATAATTTTATATTGTTAGTGATAGTCCATACATATCACAGTTAATTATAACCAAACACAGAATAATTATTCAACACAGAAATTTATTAAGCATGTGGTTGAACATGTTTATGTCAAAATATTATTTTATGAAATATGTGACAAATATATTAAAATATACTACCAAATAATAAGCTTGTCTATTTGTGTTTGTATTCAGGGGTATATTTTTGGGCTTCACCTGGTGGTGCTCAGGGCCTACTCCTGGTTCTGCACTTAGGGATCACTCCTGGAAGGCTCAGGGGACCAAACCCAGACTGGCAACTTGCAAGGCAAGCACTCTACCTACTTTACTATCACTCCAGACCCTATTTACCGTCTATAAGTGAACAAGATATATTTTCATTTCCTATAAGTATAAAACTTGATTGATAACTCCTAAAAATGTCCTATCTTATCTTGTAGAGTTTTCTAGCTGCTAGATAACTGTGTCTTGTTTTCTTTGTAGAAGACTTGGGGGAGTTCATTTCTGTCATTCATTCATTTCCAAGTATGAAATGCACTAACTAATTGAAATATATAAAAAGTACAAGTACTAATTTTATTCTGTACTCCATGTGTAGAGAGTAGAACTTCTGAGAATAAATAATAGATTTTTGTGGTCTAATGAAAGAAATTGCAATCCAGCCTGCAATCAAATCTCTAATCCATTACACTTTCAAAATTCCACCTCCTAAATATTTGTGTACATATTGTATTACTGGAAAAGTTAAGGTAAAGGGAATGGAGGAAAGCAGCAATGAAGTGGCAATATCAACTACTGCTTCAGTGCAGAAGTTCAAAACCCAGTTCTCTTCTGGAAGCTATGCAATTTGCTGCATATAAATAGTAACTCAATGATTATAGGTGTGTATTAGAAAGTACCAGAGACTGTCCTAATCAATGTTTTTACAGTTTTAACAGATTCAATTTTTCGTATTAAGAACTTGAAGGGCTGGAGCAATTGCACAGCAAGTAGGGCATTTGCCTTGCATGCGACCAACCCAGGTTTGATTCCTCCGCCCTTTTCGGAGGGCCCAGCAAGCTACCTAGAATATCTCACCCGCATGGCAGAGCCCTGCAAGCTACCTGTGAAGTATTCAATATGCCAAAAACAGTAATAAAAGTCTCACAATGGAGATGTTATTGGTGCCCGCTCAAGCAAATCGTTGAGCAACAGGATGACAGTGATACAGTGAAGAACTTGAAACTAGAAGTGACATAGGTATAGTGATGGAGGATTTGAGGGATGGTGCAAGTGGTGTAGTAACAACAAAACCATAAACACTAACAAGATTGCTATCTAATCAATGACTTAAAGATAATTATATAAAAATGAGACTTCTTTTCCCATATCCACTTTAGTAAATATAATTGAGATTGTATCACTGATAGATCAAACCTTGAATCCTTGTTTTTTCACCGTAAATCTTCAAAGCTTCTGTCTGTACTCATACAAAAGTATGAAATGGGTGTATATGACTGCTTTCTTGGTCTGCTTTCATCGTATAACCTTTTAACATGAAACATTTCCAGCATATTTCACAATTGCCATGCTGGTGACAGTAGTTACAGTTCCTGGAATCAGAAAACTGAGTTTTAGACAATATCTTTTTAATAAATTTAGTTCTCAAATTTAGATAAACAACTTACAAAAAGAAAGACACTTCCAAGAACCACTGAATATATTAATTAATTTTGATATATCAACTTCACTTGATATTTCATGTGTACATACATGGCATTTTAACTGTTGAAAATCTGAGGAATATTTACTATGCAAAGTGGATTCAAAAAAGTTATCCATATTGGTAAGTTTAGGAATCAATTTGAGGTGTTGACTAATGTTGGCATGATGGAATAGTATTTTAGCAAAGAATTTACTTGTTTGATAGCTTGGCAGAACTTTATTCATGTTGAACAAGTAGTTTCTCAGCTAATATATAATATTGATGTATAAATGTCTAATTTCTTAGGATTGGGGTGAAATGGAAAGAGAGAAAAACCCCAGGAGGTCTTAGATGTAGTTCCAGACTCATTTAAATAATTCTTTGGTTATGTTTTTCTCTCACACTTTGTGGTGCTTGGGGTTAACTTCTGACTCTATGCTCAGGGTTTACTCAAGGCAGTGCTCAGGGTCTAGTGTGCTGGTTCAAACTGGATCTTAATGTGTAAGTGTCTTGGTCCCTGTATTATCTTTCTGATTCCAATTTGAATAACTTTGTATATTTATGTATATTTATTAACCCTGACTCAGGGTCTACGTTAACAACTGTAAAGTGCTTCCTCTAATGAAAGATGATACAAGGAACTGTCCAGATGATGCCAGGAACTGTCCAGGGGAGAATTTTTCTGTATTACTATATCTAGAGTGATTTGGAACCTTTGTTTCCCACAATGAGCAAGAATGGCCTCTAACAAGAAGTGGAAGTGGAGGTGGGGTCTTTGTTTTGGATTAAAAGAGGTAGATTGCCAAGAGTTTGCTGATTGAATTTTTATGTCTATGGTGGCAATAGGCAAAAATATTTGGTGATCTATAGATAGTTGTTTACTCTGGTAAATGTATAATGTAAGGGGTGGGAGGGAAATAAAAAGACATTTGAAACAGCCAAAAATAGATGCAAACAAATATGTGTCCAAAACAGTGATTATATGTGAAATATTTGTGATGTGTGATATATGGTTCTTTAGGTTCCAGAATTTAACACACCTGACTTATCTCCTAAGTTCTCATTAAAATAATTACTCTACTGTTTCAGATCATTCAATTTAGAAAACTCTTCCCTGTTTCTACATTCTTTTAATGTGTAATTTTTTATTTGTATATAGGATTATTACTAATACACATTTTAATTTGTATTTATATTTTATTTACATTTGCATAATGTCCATGGGCAACAACTAAATCAAGACATTTAAAAACCTTACATTAGCTTAAAAATGTAGATATATATATAACTTTTCGAATGTTATATTAATTTTCCTTCCTCTCCAGAGTTTTGTGAGGAATAATATGTGGTTATTTTATCTTAAATTCCTTCTAAGATTTAAATGTACTGTATATAATTTTCTAAAACTTCATTAAAATGACTAATTGTTAAACAAATAACAATTATACTTGTCTTTAATCTATATCACTTTATCACTTATTAGTAAGAATTCTGTAGAAAATTAATGGGAAAAAAATAAAGAGAAAATTCTTTTTAAGATAAACCAAATAAAACAAACTGCCAAATTAAAAGAAAAATATATGATTAACATATTTATATGCCTTTTAAAATGTCACATAGATGTATTTAATTTGTATAATTGAGAAATTTGTTCACTCATTAAAAGTCATTTCTGAAGTGACGGTTTCCAGATTGTCACATTATCACTGAACAGTTATCTATATATGAACTAGTACTCTGCAGCATGCAGGAGCCAGATGTTTAGTTAACTTATGGCATGACAAAAATCTCTCATAAACAGATGCATGTCATGGGTTAAAATAAGCATTTGCTTTAAGTTTATAGATGTATTAAAAAGCAAGTAAAATTAGCATCTCTGGTTGTCAGCAAGCAAAAAAAAATCAATTTTATAGACATGCTACTTAACTAGTATACTGAGGAGTATACTATTTATATTTATATTTCAGGTGTGTTTATCTACTAGTGGCAGAACATTTATTTGCTTTGAATAATTTACAATTATATATTTCATCTGCTAAACCAACTATAATTTTTTACCTTTACCATCAAGCAACAACATTAATTTATAGTGACACATAAGTTTGCCAGACAGATAAATACTGCTAGGAATAAATATACATTGAGCTGCATTGGCAAAATGAAACTTTAAATTAAAAATTAAATTAAAAAGTTATTTTTTATGCTACATCCTTTTCATTGTGTCTTCTTTAACTAGTAAAAATATCTCACATATAACATTACTTCTTTTATAGAAAACAATTTTATTTGAGAAGGAACAGATAAAAATGTGTACATATATAAGAATTTTAGATTTATGATTCTTTACTTTGTAGCATTTCATTCTATTCATAAAAAAAATGTATACAGTTTTAGTAGCTACTCAGAATCCAGTTAGCTCCTTAAGTATACAAGCTATATGGTGACAAATTGCACTGTGTTCACAAAGGAACTATTTCAGATTTTATGTCTATTGTTGCCTAATTAAAATGTTTAAAACATGTGAACAAGGACTACACATTTTCATTTTGCTCTGGACTTTCATATAAGGTAGCAATAGCTGTTAAGATATCTGTACAGCTGTGACAGTGATATTGTTTGTATTAATCAAAGAACTGCAACGAGTGCAAGTTTGTTAATAAACCACCCTTTAACTAGTACCTTTGTTACCGAAAGAAGTGCTCAATAAGTCTCATACTACTCCTTTGAGACCCTGTCCAAAATGCACTGTTTCCTTCTTCTTACTTTCCTCAAATATTCTTGTGATTACACGTGTTATTCCAGAAATGGTCTAATTTTTTTAGCTTAACTATGCTTGTGCAGATTTCAATTCACACACATAAAAAGCATTCACATCATTATGAAGAATTTGATTAATATAAATAATGGAAGCTCTATAAAGTTAATATAATGTAATTTAAAGAAGAATTGAATTATTGATGGATTTGATATTTTTGAGAAACAATATTTAGGAGTCAGACAGTACAGCAGTTGAGGTTCCTTACATAATGTTTGATGGCTGACACCCATCTATTCCCCTAAGCACTACTAGAAGTTCTGAGTGCAGAGATGAGAGGAAGTCTTACACATCACTGGGTGTGGCCCTCAAACAAATATTTTAAGATAATTTTTAGAGGGGCCAGACAAAATCCTTGGATTCGGAACACAGAACTAAGAAGGGGAGGAAAGTGGAGATCGGAGGGGTAGGAGAGCCTAATGATAATATTTTTCCTCTGCAGTGGATGCAGTGTGCTAAGATAAATTTTGAAAAGATGAAGTTACCCTAAAATATATACAATAAATAAGCCAAAATCATGTCATAGGAAATAAAAGTAAGCCATATGAAAGAAACATATTGGATAGTGTTTTCTTTTGTTGAATTTTTAAAAATACATTCAAACATCAACAGAGTTTTGAAGTCTTATCATATATTCATCCCTGTCTACAGGGTATCTGTCTGTGGATATATATATATATATATAACTTGTGTGTGTGTGTAAATGTATGTATATATGTGTGTGTATTGAAGATTTTGTTTTTCTACAAGTCAAACTCTTGCTATATTACAATGTTTCAACCTAATTTGTTTACATTTTAAACACAAGAAAATTTAAATAATACTCCTAAGCAGAAAAAAAGTCTAAATTAATGACTTTTCTTCTTGAGGAAATCCATCCACATTTTTGAAAATGAATCAAAACTTTCTAAATAAACGTTTAAAATTGTGATTTACTTGAACTAATAAGCGAACAATAACTATTGTTAGAACATTTCGCTCCATACTGTGTTAATTGTCCAACAATTTTAAATTTATGAAAATTTATTCACACATTTGACATTGTGGAATATATAGACTCTTTAATATTCAAATAGTTTACAGCCAGGAAAAAATAAGTCAAATTCCATGTAGCAGCTAAATATAAAAAGTAAGCATTATCCTCAAAAAACTGCTTAGTGAACCATACTCATAAAAAAGGAACAATATATTATATTTATATTATAAAACAAATAAAGGATATATTGGTAACTACTATAAGATAACTGACACAACCAACTACTTGTTTTTCACTCCTTTTGACCCTATCTGAGTCTTTTTTCTAGGAGTATCATGAAAAATAAAGAATTATGTGTTTAAAATATATTTGGAGAAATGATGTTAATTACAAACAGTAAGTTCAAATATAATAATGAACTGAAAAATGAGAACTGTGTAAATCTCACGCTTGTACACAGAGCTGTGTAAATCCCTCTCTCAGGCTGTGTAAGCCCCTCACGTGTGTGGGGGGTTATACGTGAAAGGATGTTCTCGGGCTCTTCTGGCGGATCTCTCCTGACACCTGCGTTTGGTGCTCTCTAGCTGCTTCTCCACCCCAGATGGCTGTTGCCTGGACAGATGAAGGAAGAACGAGGGCCAAGCTGGTTGTTGTTTAGTTGCCGTTTATTTGATCTTCATCTCTCCCAGCTCTCTCCAACTCTCTCTCTCTCTCTCTCTCTCTCTCTCTCTCTCTCTCTCTCTCTCTCTCTCTCTCTCTCTGTGTCTCTTTCTAACCGCATGATTCTTTCTTCCTGCTGTGTCTGTCCCCTCTATCTCTCTCTCTGCTGTCCTTCTCCCCTTCTCTCCTTCAATCAATCTATCCATCAGCAGCAACCTTCAATCAACCAATCCTTTTCTCCCTGAAGCCATTCTTTTTTATCCTCTCGCCAAGCCTCCCCAACCATGCCTCCCCACAGGAACCATGATTAAAAATATTTTTCCAGACTTTCCAACCACCTGAAGCCCACAAGGGCAAAACAGCCCTTAAGGTGTGTTTCTCCTCTCCTTAGACCTGCAAATGGACACTTTAAGGCTCATAGAGTGACTCTCCTGGGGACATCTCACCACAGACTACAGTGCTCAGGTCGGATCAATCATTCCTAACCCCAGAAGGGTCCAAATCTAGTTATTACTTTTTGGATCATGACAGAATTTGTCCATGACCAAGCTCTTAACTTATAGTTAAACATTAGGGCACTTTGGCCAGGCCCATTTCGATGCCAGGGTAGCCCATAGCTCACCGCTTGCCCTGGGTCCATCCAGTCCCTCGTTGAGACCCAGCTTTTGGGGATCTAGGAAGTAAGGGCAACTGAAGCTTAAGTCGAGAGAGCAGATGTCCAGGAGGCAATATTATCTCGAGTCAATCAACTCCCCAGCCACAGGCTTGTCTTTTTAACTGTCTTCCTGTATCCATACAAAAAGCAATTGCTCTGAAATAACCGTGCAAAGGACATTAAGAAGAAGAGAAAGACAATATTTATGAGCCAGAGTCTGATCAGGAGTCAAAGGTAACTGACAGGTTGTGGGGCAACCAACAAACACAAGCTCCTAGTGGTGAGGGAGGAAGGGCAAACCAATGTTATCCTACAGAGAACAATGAACACAACTATTCTAAATGATATAAAATACATATGGACATATATATGTATATATATGTATGCATATAAAAACTTTACATTAGTGATAAAGTGTGTAATTACCAATATCACAGCACAAACAGTTTATAATGTTATTTATGTTTTTACCAGTTGGTCAATGAAAAAGCTCTGCCAAAACTATTAGAAAATTCTCAGATTCAACTGCAGTTCCTCTTGCAACATCTCTTTGAAAAAAATTTGCAAATGAAAATTACCATTCCTCATTATTCTTCAGATTCAAGCATATAAGTATTATTATTGCAGGAGATATATGCTTTAGTTAAACTGGTCAGCAATTATTAGATTATATGTTGTTTCAGAAAGATACAATTTATTAGATACTCTTCATAAATCTCAGGTTAGTGACTATACTTAAGTGAAATTCATGTAATTAAGTAATTATTAAAATAAAACATTCAAAATATATATCGACATTGTTCCTGTCTTTTTCTAAGCCGTTTCATAAAAAATGGATATTGAAATTATAAAGTTTATGGTGAAAAATATAGGAAAGAAACTTCACATAGTAAAAGAATAGTCCTTTTGTGCTAGTAAAAAAAAAGTAGGTACACCAATGATTTTTCAGGTTTTTAACAAAAATGGAAAATTAGGGGTCAGAGAAAAAGTACAGGGATTAAGATGCTTGCCTTGCATGTGAGTGACTGGTTTGAATTCTGGTACCATATGGTCTCCTGAGTAATCCCTGGGCACAGAATCAGGAATAAGCCCTGAGCATCAATGGTGTGGCCCTAAAACAACAACAAAATTAAAAAGCAGATAATTAAGATGAATTCCAAATGATTTTGTTGCGGATACCTAGTAGCTTTGAGAAACAGAAATTTTACGTGACACCAGAACTCATTTCCACAAATTTTATTGTGGGAAGGAAACCTGCAGAAGACAGCAAAGAATTCTGCCTGAGGACAGGGAGGCAGCACAGCGTCATATCCATTTCCGTCAAGGGATCATGATCATGGGTTTGAAACTCTCATTAGAGATTTGAAAGCATATTTTCTATCCAGCTACTCCCTTGTCTGTTGCCATCAGATACTGAACGTGGTTCAAGGAACTGGATATAGCCCGCTAATCTGTGTATCTCTAATGGGGTCTCTTGTGGCTCGGGGCACTACAGGGCAATCATGCCTAGTGGAGATGAAGGGCACATGACCTCTAGGAAGGTGGATTTCTTGTTATTGCCACTACACAGCGGTAAAGGAACCTTCAATTAAGTACGTTGACCAAACACCATAAGGTTAGAATATGAACAGTCATGAACTTGAAGCTGCCTGGAATTCTTGTGGAAACAAATAGACTAGTCATGTAAAAGAAGAGACAGATATTGTGAAAAATAATCCATCCTACAGTGAGAATTGTGAAGAATAAATAGCAGAAATGGAAGGCAGTTTAAATAATTGGTGTTCATTAAATTTTGAAGAGAAAACGAAAGTAAATCAAGTAAACGGTTTAGAGCAGAGGAACAGAGTGATTGTACAGCAGATAGGACATTTACTTTGCACTTGGCTTACCCAACTTTGATCCTGGCATCCTATATGCTCCCCAGTTTTCCAGGACTAAACCCTAAGTGCAGAGCTAGAAATAAGACCTGAGAGCCACCAAATGTGGCCCCCAAACAACAAACAAATGAGAAAATAAACAAATAAAACAGAATAGAAGCAAACATGATTGACATTAAGAGTAATAAGTAAATATTCAGAAGGAATTTAATAGCTGTGCATAGAATTTATACCTTGACACATACATGTTGATAAAACTTAGTTCTACTAGTCTTCACTAAGAAGCGAAAGGATGAAATGTGTCAACTGTAAAGTGAATACTAGGTTCCAGAGTCAGTCCTTGATGAGAAAATGTCTTTTTCTAATAGACCAGTATTGAAAGCCATACTACATAATGTATGATGAAAAGGAGTGGGTTTATCTCAATTTATATTTATATACAGAGAAACCAGTAATGTCTCCATTGTGATTTTTGTTACTGTTTTCAGCATATCGAATACGCCACGGGTAACTTGCCAGGCTCTGCTGTGCAGGCGGGATACTCGTGGTAGCTTGACGTGCTCTCTGAGAGGGACAGAGGAATCAAACCAGGGTCGACCGATGCAAGGCAAGGTAAGGTGTTTACCTTACCGGATGTGCAATTACTCCAGTCCCAGGTGTTACTGGGCTCGCTCGAGCAAATCAATGAACAATAGGATGACAGTGACAATGCTACAGTGCTATATAGAGAAAAAGAAATAACTCAACAATAACTTTCCAATTTAGTATTATCATCAAATTACTTATCTCAAAGTTATAATTCTATAAACATACAATTCCATGATACACCCTAAAATCTCAAGTTTTGAGATATGAGGAAGTATATTGCACTATCTTGAAAACTTATTTTACCATATAAATAACCACAGCTAATTTAAATATTTCAGTGTTTGTATTCTGTCGGATAAACAAATTTTTACCAAATGCTGAAAATGTTAGACATAATTTTTGCATTTGCTAGAATAAATATTTGTCTCTCATTTCAAAATTTTGAGAACTATGGCCTTTTGTACAAACACTGAAAGGTGTGGGTAAAATGCTAATGGAATGCTCTTTATTGCTTTTGGGGAGCTAATGGAATCCTCTTTATTGTTTTTGTGGAGAAACAAAGGGCAAGGTTAGAATCATTTCAGTTCTGACAGTTTTCCTAAAAATTCAGAGCACTACAAGATGGTGATCATGTGTGGCTGGCTCCCTGAATTTTTACATTTATTTTTATAAACTATGCTTTCAAAAAATCACAATAAACATGTTTTGAATTCTAGTGGTTAGTCCTCCAACAACTCCTCTTGATTGAACTGTAAAAAGGGTAAGGGATTTCATGAGATTTAAGGATTGGTGGATTTTAGAGATACAGTAAGGCTTTCTTGATGCCTGCTGGTATAAAACCGGAGCCCCAGAGAATCTTAGTAATTTGGTAAAATCTTCATGTAAGTTAATATCCAGAGCAAAATTAGATATCTCCTAACAACATACTGATGGAAGTAGACACATGCATCATCTAAATTTGTAATTCTTCCTTATTCCTTCCATTCATTTGTAGGAAGAAAGCTGCTTGAATACAATGTGACTAAGCCCTGCCCTTCCTTCTCCCAGTAGATTGCCTTGGGCTATACACCTGTGTATTGGGCATACTTATACTTAAGTACCGGGCATATTGCTTCCAAAATGAGTTCAGAGATGGGACTAAAATAGTACAGATTTTTGTTTTAATGGTGCTGCTCTTTTGAAAGAAGCAGATGAAAACTTAAGAACTCTGGACAGTCTTAGTCTGTCATGCTAACAAGGGTACCAAAAGTGCCTTTGTACCAAAGGGGGAAAAAAAGACGTTAAACCACAGAAGAAGCTAAATCACAGAAATCAGACAAGTAGGTCAGCCTGCATTCAGATCCCTAGTCCTGATTGTCATGAATCCTGAATGCACCTCTGTCCTTGAGATCAGGAGTCACTTCTAGTTTCTTTAATTCTCTTTTCTGCATCGGAGTGGTTTTACATAAAACAAAAGGACCTAAATAACAGACCTATTAGTTAACCTTGCAATGATCAAAAGAACACATTTAGTTTTTAAGTTAAAAGCAAAAAGTTAAAAGCAAAAGCAAGAAATCTTCATTTGGAAATACTAACTTGCTCATCCTAATAATATTACACTGGCATTTTATTAAAGAAGCCATGTTAGCACACAAACATGAGCTTTTAATTATGGATTATGACTTTGCAGGATACTGTGCTAGTGAAGACTTAAGACAAAAGCAACTGGTGATGAACTGACCTTTCTTGAACAATTCACAGCATTTTCAAAAGGAGCAACAGTTCTTCTCTGTAGCAATCATTTCAAATATGTATATTTAGAAATCATAAGTATTTAGATCATCTGTTCAGTAACAGTCCTGTTGCTACTCTCATGAGTTATTATTTCTAGCAATTATAACATTGCAGAGATATGCAGGTTTTGTTTCAATATTTTCATGTAGTTTTAACATCTGAAAGTGAACGACACCGAGAGCCAAGAAAGATTCTTTGATTTTTCCCTGTGGTAAAGAATCAAATCACTCTAGTTTATTTAAATGGATATTTTAACCTTCATAATCGTCTCTGTTAAGGTCTGTCAAGAGTTTTCATTGTCCTCGGTTGAGAACCCTCATGTAATAAATCCTTTTAGAATGTCCTTCTTTTACACAAAATGGAGCCTCTAAAACCTGCATCTATTATATCCAGTATGTGTTCTTTAATTGTCTGTCATAAAGTTTATTTTGTCACTTATACAACCCTTTATAGTGACCTATCAAATGGCATCATATGGTTACTAAGGTAGAGAATTTGAATTTAATAGAGGAAAAAGAACTATATTAATTTTATGCTTCCTTTTTATAATTAGAGTACTGATAAGTATAACCATTTTATGACCTAAAAAAATAAGAGTGGGATAAGCTAGAAAATAATAAAAAGGAATATTTAATAACATTCATATTATCTTTATTTTGTTCTTGATTTGCTTTGATATAAAAATATTTAAAGAATGAAGAGCTAACATTCTATGTATGTAACTTTAATTTTAATATCAAGATCATGTCAGTATTTCCTTTTCTAATCTTTAGCTATTCTCTAATGAAGACTCAACTATGACCAATATATTTACTATTCATACAGCTAACTTTTTTTTTTTTGGTGGGTGGCACACCCAACCCTGGTCAGGACTTACACTTGGCTCTGTGCTCAGGGATCTCAGGCTGTGCTTGTGGACCTTATGTGCCATCAGGGATCAAAGTGGGGTCAGCCATGTGCAAGACAAGTGCCTTAACCTCTGTATGATGTCTCTGGCCCCACAATCTATGTTTCTTTTCTGCCTCTCTGTTTTGCTTGCGCCATGTGCATGCACAGAGGCACAGGATGCCTTCTGAAGTCAATAACCTTTTCTGTGCAGAGTGACTCAACTTCCAGATCATCACAAATAAATGGGAAGAGTCTCGCAGTGTGAGACTGTTGAGCCCATCACAAATAAATGCCACTCTTCACAGTTACATTCATTTTTGTTTAGGAAATTTCCTCCTAAATTTAAAACACCTGAGGAATAATTATTTTTTTTAAATAACTGCCATGTCTCATCTAATTTCTTGTTCATCTAATTCTTGAACTTACTTTTAACACATATTAGTGCCCATTTAGCCTAATTTTTGCAGTGAAGCTCTAAGTATGGTATAATGATAGCACCCTTTAAATATCTAACATACCCCCTTTCCCTTCAAATGTTAATGAAAATTTGCATTGTTAACAAATTCTAGACTTCTCCTCCACTTGGTTTTAGTACTTTGGAATTGTACTTTCTTCTTGTATTAATAATTAAAGATTAGATGTTTAAACACTACCTACTTTTTAATCCCTTTCAAGAAAAATTACATGTTAATTTTTTATCCCTGGGGTTATATTTTTACAAAGTCTATATAAGTGTTAGTTTTTTTACTTTAGTTATGTTGGTCAATCTACAGAGTTCATTTGTTTAAAAAAAGGTCTGATTTTCTTTAAATGAAGGAAAATTTATTTTCTTCATTATTTTTTTTCTTTCTTATCTCTAAACTGTTTCCACCTGGAACTCTCTTTAGGAAGGCAGGAGAAAGACCTCTGCTTCATAAATATTTAGAGCATTTTTGACATTTAGGGGATTTATTTGGTTGACAGAAATTCTAGATTTGGAGGTATAAATCAAGTGGTAAAGCACAAACTGTCTGAGGTCTTAGATTTACCCATGGGCCATGGGGTCATGCTTATCCTCCTCCTCTCCCACCCCTCTACACCCCAACACACTGCCTTAACCCACTAAAAAATTTTTTAACAAGTTCTATGCTGACTGAAAAATTAAAGCAACAATTTTTATCTATTGTCATTATCTCCCAAACTTTCTGTTGTTCTCTGGTTGCTCCTTATTTTAGAAGTCAGATCGTGTTTTCAGAAGCAGCACACTCTGTAATCCCTCTGAGGACACTAATCAGAATTTTTCTCCTTTGTTCCCTAAATTATCAGTTCTCTTCTGTGTCATTTGTTCTGTCTATATAAGGTCCTTTATTTCATGTTAATTTTCCTGAATCATGCTGACTCTGAATTTCCTAGTAAAGTAGAAATCAAAGGTTTCCCCTGCAATTATGTAGGCTACACCTTACATAGCATAATTCTCAGTAGCGCGGCTTATAAAACTCTATATCTGATCTACAGTTTTCTTTTTCTAAAAACCCTCAAACCCTATTAGTTTTTCCCATATTTCTGTGTGCATCATCCAGGATGGGACTAATCAGTTCTTGCATTACTCTACATGGAAGTAAAGTGCATATTCACTCATCTACATGCTTTCTACCTTCTTTCTGCTTCTTCCATCAGGTGATGTTGTGATGACTGAGGCTGCACACATGCCTGTTTGTACATGCACAAATGCACAAACATTTGGTTTGGGTACTTATTGTGGGGTCATACACCAGATTGTGATAGTCACACACTCTCCTGATGAGTCAGTGGTCTTGATCATATGTTATGTATAAGAAATATTAAAGTCTACGGCCTGGAGAGATAGCACAGTGGGTAGAGCATTTGCCTTGCACGTGGCCGACCCGGGTTTGATTCCCAGTTTCCCATATGGTGAGCACCGACAGGCATAATTCCTGAGTTCAGAGCCAGGAGTGACTCCTGTACATAGCCAGGTGTGACTCAAAAAGCTAAAAAAAAAAATATTAAAGTCTAATAGACGGATATAAAGGTATAAGGAATTTTTGTCAGGAACAATGAATTAGGGCAGATCTGCTTGGATTCTTAACAAAATGGACAACATATTCAAAGACATTGTATTGTATTGTATCACTTGTCATCCCATTGATCTTTGATTTGCTTGAGCAGGAGCCAGTAATGTCTCCATTCATCCCTGTTGTGTGCTAGTGTAGCCCAATGGTATCAACTTGCTCCAGGAACACAAAGAACCTCAAACCGTTCATTCAGGATTTTGACAAAGAAGTCTGACCATCTCGTAGGTGGGAGACCACTCGGTCTTTTGATGTCCTGTGGAATCCAGTTGGTAATAGCTCTAGTTCAGCAGTCATCTCTAAATTGCATGCGTGTCCGGCCCATCTGATTTTTGACGCCTTAGCAAATGAGACAGTGTTCCTGATTCTTCATTGTGGATGGAGGTCGGAAGTCTGAATTCCTTCTCTCACTTGAATGAAATGTGACACTCCTAGGATAGCTCTTTCCATTCCTCTTTGTGATACTTGAATAGCGTTCTCATCCTGGTTTAGTAGGGCCCAGGTCTCTGAGGCGTATTTTAGAACGGTGGAGTTGAAAAGATGTGCCCGGGCAAAGATGTTGTAGAAGAGAAAAATTTATTTTGGATTTGATTACTGCATACTGGCTTTTGAGATTTTTTTCAGTATTCCATAGCAGAGGCCTCAAAAAAATCATGACTTCAAAATTAATTCAGTCTCAACCTTCATCCCTGTTTTTCCAAATAACATTACATAGACTCCTACTATATACACATTGACAAAATCCAGAGAGCAGCTTGAGAGAATTTAAGAATCAAGCACATTCTGGAAAAGAATGAGTTACTTGAAAAGACTTTAAAGTTATTAAATATTTGGGGGCCGGAGAGATAGTGCCATAGGTAGGTTGCTTGCCTTGTACACTGCCAACCCAGGTTTAAGCCTGGCACCCAGTGCTGCCCTCCTAGGAATTAGAAATGGAGTCAAGGCTAGATGTTCAAGTCCACTTCCCCCAGTAATATATACACCTTCTAGGAACAATCATTATGGTCTCCAGTCTTAAACTCATTTTACTATTCACCTAAATCTACGATGATCATGTTCCAGTGGATAGAACATTTTGACATAGCTAAACAGAAGAGCAATTTCCTAGGATTTACAAATTTCTGATTGTGTGCGCTCAGGAAAATTTATTGTCTCTATTGTCTCTATTGCCACTACAACCTGAGTTATGGGTTGGTTGGATAATGAGCAATCAGAGCTTGGGTTGCTAGTATCATTACTCTTCCTTAATTTCTTTAGAATCTCAATAACTCAGAATTTAACAATTTTTTCCCTTCCCTACTGGAAGAGAGCATAATATGACACTCACCATAACCATACCACCAGCCTCCATACCATGCTGTTTCACTTGGGGGTCCCCGGGGGGGGCGAGTGAGACCCTGCCCTGCCCCAAGTGACCCAGACCCAGCAGCTGACAACATCCAGAACCCAGCCGCCACCATGCTCAAGGCCACTCTCCACATGCACGGGCCAGGCCTCACCCATGAGTGAATCTCCGAAAAAAACCCAGGCATGTGGGACTTCGTGACCGAGAACTCTGGGTTCCACGGGAGGGAAACAGAGATCCTCCACCCATACCCCTCTGTCTCCTGCAACTAGGCAATCACACTCATAAGCCACCTCTGCCTGGTGCCAGACCATCTCGTCATCAGCCACCATCCAGATCGCATGTCTTTCTCTCCCAGAAGGGAGCATAACATGACACTTGCCATCACCATGCCGCCAGAGCCCGTGCCATGCTGTTTCACTTGGGGCACCCAGAGGGGAGGTGGGTGATACCCCTCCTTGCCCCAAGGGACCCAGTCCCTGGCATCCAACAACCTCTAGAACCCAGCCACTGCCATGTTCACGGCCACTCTCCACATGCTTGGGCAGAGCATCACCCATGATTGTATCTATTTCTGGACTCAGGAATCACTCCAGGCTGTGCTCAGGGACCACATGGGATGACAGGGATCAAATGCAGGTTGGCCACATGCTGGGCAAATAAGTGCCTTACCCACTGTAAAATCTCTCTAATCCCACCCCCCAAACTTTTTAATCATGGAAACGTTTCCTTTTTGGATGAAAATCATCTTTTGGTATGTAAGATTTTAAGACCTAAATCATTGTTAAATATGAGCATATATCTTTGTTAGTAAGATATATATAAATAAATGAATATAAAAATGAAAAATAAACATTTATGAATGAAAAGTCTGTTGACTGCCAATTTCAATACAACACAAGTTATTTTTATTATTTCAGGATAATTAAATACGGAAATGTATTATCTATTTAATTTTTCTCAGTAATTTTTATGCAGGAGGAAACATTCCAAAAAGGCCTGAAGTTCTCATGACGTTTTGATGAGTTTACGGTTATTCATTAATAGTTTGAGAAATTGCTTTTTTCTTTATTTCATATTGTCCAAAAAAAATTTGACTTTGGGCTACACCGTTAGTTATCAAGTTGGGCTGGAGTGATAACACAGTGGGTAGGGTGTTTGCCTTGCACGCAGCCAACTTGGGTTTGATTCCTCCGTCCCTCTCAGAGAGCCCAGCAAGCTACCAAGAGTATCTTGCCTGCACAGCAGAGCATGGCAAGCTACCAATGGCGTATTCGATATGCCAAAAACAATAACAACAAGTCTCACAATGGAGACATTACTGGTGCTTGCTCGAGCAAATCGATGAGCAACGGGATGATAGTGATACAATGACAGGGATGCATAGTTTAGTGTGGAGGAAGCTTGGTGCTTGAGGATCTCCCTTGAAGGTCCTTAGGAGATTATATCTAGTGCTGAAGAGTGAAGTTGGAGTTCCTACATGCAAAACATGCATTCCAGTCCATTAAACTATCTGTTCTGCCCTAGCTCACATTTGAAAGAGACCTCATATGTTATCAAAATATTAATTTAATATATGAGAAGTAATAAAATATTTTATGGCGCTGTTACTAAAAAGGCAATAAATCTGTTTTCATGATGGTTTTGAAATACAGTTGTCGGAAAAATGCCATCTAGTGATTTTTTTTAAAATTAAGTGTAAAAAGAGTTGCAAAGTAAAACTGTGCCACTATACCCTGGCGCATACATCAGGAAAAAGTATTCTTATTTTAGATAAAGGGCTTCAGTTTATAAGCAGATACACTCCAAAGGAGAAAACAATTCATTATATTATTGGTATGATGACAGTGTATGTAACATTTTTTTCTGAATCTATATTTATCAAGTCCTTTGTCTTATAAAATTTAATTATGTATTATTAATATATCCCAAAGAAGAGAATGCCTTATGATATACTCTGGTACTCGTCAGAGATATAAAATTTGTAATAATGAGAAAACAGAATAAATTATTCCATCAAATTACACTTTAATAATGAATTCTGTTTCATGTGACAAATTCCAGAACTGAGCCTGAACTTACAGACAAAATTTTCAACCTCATATGACTGCATGAAATAGCTATATAAATGGCTTAAAGAATGTGCAGAACCAGGGGAGATAGGGATTGTAATAGAATACAATCTCTAGCACTGTAGCACTGTCATCCTATTGTTCATCGACTTGCTTGAGTGAGCACCAGTAACGTCTCCATTGTGAGACTTGTTACTGGTTTTGGCATATCTAATATGCCACGGGTAGCTTGCCAGGCTTTGCCATGTGGGCGGGATATTCTCGGTAGCTTGCCGGGCTCTCTGAGAATGCAATTTATAAGGATAAAATATGAAATCGGTAATTTATTAACATATTTGAATAGTCAAGAATATTAATAAAAATGCATATTTAAAAGTGAGCACCAGAGCAATCATTAGTACTAAAGTTTAAAAGATTTAGTCATTCATTAATACAGGTAAAATTGTACACTTAAAAACATAAGCTATTGGGGCTGGAGTGATAGCACAGCGGGTAGGGTGTTTACCTTGCAGGTGGCCGACCTGGGTTCTATTCCCAGCATCCCATATGGTCTCCCAAGCATCACCAGGAATGATTCCTGAGTGCAAAGCCAGGAGTAACCCCTGAGCATTGCCGGGTGTGACCCAAAAAAGAAAAAAAAACCTTAAACTATTGATGTTCTTACACACTCAAGAGCTTAATATGAATTTAAGTAGATATTTCCATTTTTTATAAGTATCTAAAATAGTTCAGTGACTATTAGTTATAACCTAATCCATAATAAATCACTTAGTTTTAACCAAAAAATAAGGTTATAATTAATTATATATTCTTTTGTGGTATTTACTATATAAAATTATTTATGAAAATAAGAGTATTTTTATTATAAATCAGATGTGCTCCTGGTTGACAATATGTCACGCATACATATATTTTTACTACTTTAGTAAATATATTTTTACTACTTTAGTTTTATTGTACATAATTTGCATTCAAAATTATTGGGGCTGGAGCGATAGCACAGCGGGTAGGGCGTTTGCCTTGCACTCGGCCGACCCGGGTTCAATTCCCAGCATCCCTTATGGTTCCCTGAGCACCGCCAGGAGTGATTCCTGAGTGCAGAGCCAGGAGGAACCCTTGTGCATCACTGAGTGTGACCTAAAAAGAAAAAAAATTTTTCGATCTTTCTACATACAGGGTAAAGCAGTCAAGTCTTACTACCTAAACTGATCATTATCAAAACTTGTTCTTAATAAACATTTGTCTTAGAATTGTGACTAAGGATAAACATCAAGATGATTATAATTGAGCTTTTTACTATTGAAGTGGCTTTAAAAATAACCAAGAGGGTTGAGGATGTCATTCAGTGGAAGAATTCAAAAGACATACATGAGGCCCTGGGTTTGATCCCTAGCAGGCAATAAAAATAATATAGAACAAAAAAGTCAAAATCTTCCGCATAATATTAGAACATTATGGATAAAAACTATAAAATGGACATGTAGAGTGTTCAAGTTGGATTACTTGAATAATGGTTTCTAAAATATAAACCATATTGGGGATATTAGCACAGGATAAGACAGAAGCATAGGTAAGAGACCTATGAAACATTATGAGTGACAATCTAGTCAATGACATCAATAATCCCTTTTCTTATCTATCCATTGTATTAATTTTATTTTATTTACTGATTTTGGAGGGATAGTGAAAGAAGTGCTCAAAGACAAGAATTTCTTTTTATGATTCTCAGCCAAACAGGTCATGGGCCCTGAGGGCCCTGAGGACCAGTCCTGCTCAGAACTTGTGCCAGGGATTATCTTGCCCACAGAGATGGCCTTGGAGGCTCCAGAGATGCACCCTAGCTATGTTTGGGAGTGGGGGGCATGTACTTCTAAGAATGAAAGAGGGATCAGTCATATACAAACCAAGCACCCTAATTCCTATGTGATCTTTCTGGCCCTTGTATGCTACCTCTAGAAAGGCAAGCGTGGACATTACTGAAAAAGAGCTCATAAATTATATCTAAAACATTTTAAATAAAATCTTTCTTCTTTCCTTTTTAAAAGAATAATGATAATTACTAAATGAATAGAAAACCCTTAAGGGTTCTCGTTTTTAAGACAGAAAGTATACAGAGCCTAAAACATTGAACTATGTTTTGTGTATTAAAAAATATTTTTGAAGAAAAAAATACTGTGCTACAAACAAATAATGAATGCTGAATGTAGGATTGGGAAGATTTATTTCCAGCAACATCTCTGGAGAAGTATAAATGCTTTATATTTAAGCTCTAACTTAGTATCACTTGGTAGGATAATTTAAATTTTTTTCATTGTGTCTGAAATGACTTTAATTGTTGTATTTGAATATATGAATTTAGAATGACAAAGATACAGGCAGTCAGAGAAAGGTAATTTAGCAAAAATCAAGTAATTGTAAATTCATGCTTGCAAAAGATGAGCATCACTATTTTATAAAATGCCTTTAAAAAGTCTAGACTAGGAATATAGATTAAAGGTACAGTACATGCTTGGCATGCAAGAAATCCCAGCTTGATACCTGCTAAAAAAGAATGAAAGAAAATAAATAAAACTAAAATCTAACCACTATGAGATGCCATCTTACACTGATGAAAACTATCCACTTCAAAATGGTAAGGGACAGCAAATAAGGATTGGTGAGGGTATAGGGGATGGGGGGTGGGCAGCATCTCTGGTACACTTTGTAGGATTCTAAACATATGCAACCACTATAACAATTAGAATGAAGGGGCCAGATAGTACAGCAGGTAAGACACTTGCCTTGCAAGTGGGCCAGCTGGGTTTAATTCCCGGCATCCTGTATGTTCCCCCAAGCAGTGCCAGGAGTGATTCCTGAGAGCAGAGTCAGGAGTGACTGCTGAGCATTACCAGGCATGGCCCCAAAACAAACATAAAAAGAAATTCGAGTAGAAATCCCTTTTGAAAGATGTGAAAATTCCATAATCCAACAATACTCCTAGGCATTCATTCAAAAGATCTGAAAATATTAATTTGAAGAGATAACTAACCATAACAGATAAAACATAGAATCAACTTAAGTATTTACCCATCAATACATTGGATAATGAAGTTTTGGTCCAGGGTTTGAGATCAAGGGGTTAAGGTATGTGCTTGCATGTATCTCCGGTTACATTCCCAGGACTGCAAGATTGCTAGAGCATTTCTTAGTACATCCCTGAATTTCCCCCAGAGCACCCTGGTTGTGACCATGGAGGCCTACAATTCCTGACATTGCAGGGCCTGAGCATCACTGCTTCCTCCGTTCCATGCATCGGACCACCTATCCATTCACCTGAGAATTGCTAGAAGGGCACCCCAGGACAACTAAGCACTAGCTGGTAAAATACATAACTCCCCCCTTAAATACTCTATGGTATATAAACTTAATATAATATTATTATATTAAATTTTATTAAATAAAATTTAATTATTATATTAAATTTTTATTAAATTTAATATAAATTTTTATTAAAATTTATATTAATAAAATGGCTTTTAAAATGGCTATAATTGTGCCTTTTGGGACAAAATGGATAGCTCTTAAGATGATTCAGATAAGTAAAGGAGTGAAAGGTAGATAAACTCTCTGGTGCTTACTAAGACGGAAGTAGGGCAAGAGGAAATAATAAAGGGATCTTGTTGATGGTAGAATGGCATTGGAAATGGGTGGTAGAGGGAAAGAGTGGTGAGTGTTAGTCACATGTGAAGTCATGCTACTGAATTACTGAAATTACATTATATTGTAAATTAAATGCTGAAAATAAAATAAAGCAAAATTTATGCTTTATTTACATAATAACAATGATGTCATTGTGTGATGATTCAAAAGTGCAGAAGCTAAACATTTTAGATGGACAAACATAAGGTTAATATGTTCTTAAATATTGTCTACTTAATCCAAAAGTGATTTTCCTTACTATAGAGTCACAAATGTCAAAGTTGTAGTTAAGGACTTGAAATAAACCAGCTTCATAAAATGTGGGAATAAAATAAATGCTATAATATTTTACACATGTGATTTTAAGTGTTTTTAAAATTGGAAAACAACAAAATCTCATCTACATTTATATTAACATATCGCTAATTTTGCAGTGCAATGCTATCACTAATTTGAACTATTCCAATAAGAAAAGTTGTGAAATTAACTTAGATTTACTATAATTTAATGAGGGAGAATTTTACTCTTTAATATCAGTTGAAAAACATTAAGATGCAAGTCTTTTTAATAGTCTTAACTTTAAATTTCAGATTTACTTTCTCCTAATATAAAATAGTACCATAATCCATAGTAAAGTTTCCAAAATCATCATTAAGCAGAAAAGTTAAATTGGCTTTAAAAGTTGTATAATTTAGGCAAATTGCTCCATACTTGGTCCAAAATCAAGCTTTATAAAATGCTTAAGTTAAGGGAACTTAATTAAGAACAATGATTTTCTTTAATTAGGCAACTTATTTAGGCCACACCTAGCAGTGTCCAGGATTTGCTTTTAGGTTTGGGCTCAGGGATAACCCCGGGTGGACTAGGGCATTGGGACCTTATATCGTGCTCATGACTGAGCCTGGGTTACTCTTGTGCAAGGCAAGCACCTAATGCCATGGGACCTATAGCACTATCCTACAGTGGCTTCTTTTTTTTTTTTTTTTTTTTTTATTTAAAGAAATATTTTATTGAACCACCGTGAAAACAAAAAAAATACAAGGCTTTCAGGTTTAAGTCACAGTCAAATACTGATTAAACCACCATCCCTTCACCAGTGCACCCGTTCCACCACCAAGAACCCCAATACACCCCCCTCCCACCCCTCCCCCCATCTAAGTAGCTGATGATATTCCCATTATTCTCTCTATATATTGAGTACATTTCATATTTCCATACAGAACTCACTATTGTTGATTGGAAATTTTCCCCAACAATCAGGCCTGCTGAATAAGCATCATCTAATAATATCTCTTCCTTGGCAAAGGTGAAGACTTTGAGTCCGCGCGGCCGCTATTGCGGCCGCGCGGTTTTGGGTTTCTAATATTTCTACAGTGGCTTCTTAAACAAATAAAGAACAATGTCTTTTATGATAAGAATATGATTTAAATATTTCATCTGAAACATTCATGTCCAAGATATGTCCTTCTTTGATACAGTTGTCATAAATTATTACTTTTTAAAGTACATGCAATTGAAGAATTTTTTCCATTATGGAGTTTATAACATGTATCAATATTAGTATTATATTTATTATTATTATTATTTGAATAACTCTTCTGTTGTTAATCTTAAAAATCAGAGACTGCAGAACATAAAGCACAAATTGTTTAATCATACATTATCTCTTAGGTCAATTCTTACAAGTTACAGTGTCAGCATAGAAAATTTCTGGGAATAAGATCAGAGAAAACTTACATGACAGTAATTATGAAATTTTTGAAAGATTATTTCAAAACTAAATAATTATATTTCTAGGTTGCTGAAGAGATAGTTCAGAGGATAAGGTGCTTATCTTAAGGTGTGATCCCTGGTACCCCATATAGTCCCCCAAGTCTGCCAGGAATATCCTTAAGCACTGAGTCAAGAGTAAGCCCTGACTATCACTGAATGTGACCTCCAAACTAGATATATGTATATACGTATATACATATATCTATTTTTAATCATCATTTTGTTTCATATACTGAGATCTGCATTCTGAGGTATGAACTCCATCATCCTGAGAAATACATGGAAAGAGACGTTTTTAATAACAGGTAATCCCAGAACCATATTTGTGGAAAGGAGTATGAAATCAGCCATTATGAAATAATAAATGCAAATACATTGCTATTTTCAGTTTATTTTATAACATGGTTATTTGAAAATATATTCAATAATCATAAAATAATTATGACCACAGACATTTCAACACTCCCAAAAGTCTAATATAGAAACCATATATTAAGATATCAAATGAAACCACTCAAGCTCACAATTCCAGCACAGATTATAGTCAGAAGCAACTGACACAACCATCAGACTATAATTCAGAAAATAGAACAAAGAAGAAAAACAGATATGAATTCATAGTCCATAGAGAGTGGACAGTGGAAAGATGATTGGGCTGAGTAAAGGAAGTTCTCCTAATGCTGTGAAACCAAAAAAAAAAAATTAGTTATGCTTAATTTCCCAGAATCCAAAGGTCAATAATTAATAAATCTATTAAATCCCTTACTGATATTGAAGATGATGGATAACACAGAGGCTGAGTACCTAAAGAGAAGGATGTACATGGAATCCTAAAAAACTTGATTACTGGACCTGATGTGAATCATGATTTAGACTTATTTTTTGGTTAATAATGAGTTAGTGTTCTAATGAATCCTACTTTTAATAAAAACTCAGGTACTCAGAAGTGACATGCGATTGCATTCACATCCACAACTTATTATAGATAAAGGGTATAATACAGCAATATCATTAATATAAGACTATGCATCATAGTCTACAGTTATCTCACAGCTATAAATCTAGGAAGGTGAACGTCTAACATAGAAGCACAGGTTCCAAATGTCTTTCTTTCTACAGACTAGTTGGAATGCATTTATTTCTTACCAGGAATTACTCTATGTATACACAATACCTCAAAACCAAGCAGCCCCAGTGGAGATTCAAATAGACAAGTTGTCTTACAACCAGTTGGCCCTGTAAGCATAACCCTTTTGTGTAAGCCATCAAATGACAAAGCCTTCTAAGTGTCTACTGAGATCAGCTACAAAGCATAGGTATCACTGTTATCAATAAATAATACTGACAAGCTGACTCTAAACTCCTCAGACCTGTATAATTTATCAACCCATTAGCACATAAATGTGACAACCAAGATTCCTTGTTCTTACAACTGCAAATTTCTGGTTCCACAGTCATTTAAGGACCAATCTCTGGAAATACACATTGAGGAATTAAGAATGAGTTTATTAGTAGCAAATAGTTTAGAAATTGGAAGATACATATCCTCTGAATAATATTGCCTGCAGAGTCACAAGAAGCTTTTTTTTTTTTTTTTTTTATAGAAAAGAGAACAGGGGAACACATTTTAGGAAGAGTGGGCTGCAGATTAGCGGGCAGCAGAGTTATGAATAAATTCCCTCATATGTCAGAGACACAGTTCTGTTATATCTGTAAATAAAGATATCCAAGTAAGTTTTCTGCCTTCTTATCTTTAGGACAAGATGAATGGGAAATTCTCAACATTGTAAACCACCACTACCCACACAAGTTTTTTGTTTCTAATATTTAATTCAGCTCTGTATTTCTTTGGTTCAGTTTCAATCTAACTGTCCAAGCTTGAATTGTGTGATTTTTTCATTTGCCACTCAAATGGTTATCTACGACCGCAATGACATATTGCTATCCAAAAACAAAAAAAAAACCCCACTATGTTGGGCAATAACAACAACAAAAAACAGCTACCACACTTCCTATAGCTATATAGGGTAATTGTAATAGAAGGAGTGTAGGAGTAGGAAATGAGACAAGCCCACAGAAGGATGGGCTTAAATAAGTAAGTATTATTTTAAGCACTTAAAATAAGATTTTTTTAAATTAAATTTTTATTCTAAATTTTTTAAGTCCTAGACTGGGAAAGTAATTTTCTAGGTTTGATGTGATCTTCCTCTGGTTTTATTTCCAAAGTAATAATGCCTTTTAAACTTATTACCCAAGGAATCAAAATTTTGAAATAAACATTTAATTGCTTTGTTAAACTAAAAGGATGTTGCAAGTTATGCTCTGAATCATAGATACCACTTCCTTCTCAGCCATCTTTAATTGCTTACTAATTAAAAGTAACAGAGTGAAAGTTTAATGGTAAAAGATTCTGGGTGGTGATGGAGGTGTGGAGGTGGTGCCAGGCAGAAAATTGAAAGTCCTATTTAATTATCTAAAATACATTTTAATTTTCTGTTACCAACTTTTCATTTGATTCACCAAAGAATCTGACATGAATTGAAACATGTTAAATTTGTTATAATATAGTCTATTGTGAGTCTTGCTACTTAGAAGATGAATACTTGAATTTCAGTCACTAAAGTTTACCATAAAGAAAGGAAGCAAGAAGGGAATAAAAATTTTTAAAAAACATGTTTTAAAGCAAAGCTTGCAAGTCATTGACAACTTACATACAAACATATGTATTTCAGTGCAGCTCCACTTGTAGGTTGAAATCAACTAATAATTTTTCAATACTGGCTTCACAAATCTAAATAAATATTTCCAAATTGTTCACAGCTAGTCATGATTCAAAAATGTTTGATTCTAACAACTGTTTCATAGACATTCTGAGATGGTTGAATAGACTTAAAATTTCTGTCCACATTCAGCAAAAATATCTATATTATTGATGTGATAGGTTGCTTAAAAATTTTTCTTGAATAAAGTTGAAAAAACATGGGAAGGAGATTACTGTTTATGGAACTTAAAATATTTTGGCTTTTGAAAGAGAACACATATTTATAGAAATTTAAAAATAGATGTCTATAATGAAAACTGCTAATTATTAATTTATAGAGTCAAAGTGTTATTCTACACTGGAGATGCTCTAAAAAGAATATAACTTCAATTTTGAATTCACTAAAAACAGCTGATTCAAAGAAGTAAATAATTTAAATAACAAGAGGCTAAAAGTAAGAAAGGAGGACATGTAAGCATCATTAGAACAGTCAATTCTAAGATGATCTTTCCTCTTTGCTGCAGGCCAGAAAGTAATTGGCTTTAGAGAAATAACAAAACGCAAAGGCAATTCCACCCACAATAAGAGGGTTTAAAGGTAGCCCTTCTGCAAGAGCAGTGCTTAGTAGTTACTGCTACCAGCAAATGCAAAACATATCAAACGTCATGTCATAAAATATTGCAAATATGTGCACTTAAAAAATTAAAATGTTGGTGCTGGAGCAATAGCACAGCGGGGAGGGCATTTGACTTGCTCACGGTTGACCCGGGTTCCATTCTCAGCATCCCATATGGTCCCCTGAGCACTGCCAGCAGTAATTCCTGAGTGCATGAGCCAGGAGTAACTTCTCTGCATTGCTGGGTGTGACCAAAAAAGCAATAAATAAATAAATAAAAATAAAATATGTAGAGATTGAAAATGCAGCTTAGTGGTAAAGTGCATGTCTTGCATATGTGAGGTTTAATCTTGTGCACCATGTACACAAATTATGAATGTCTAGAGACTGACAGACGTGCACAGAGGATAAAGTGCTTTCCTTGCATCTGTTTCACTGAATACCCGGAGTGATCTTTGAGCACAGAGCCAGGATTAAGGCCTAAGCACCGATGGCCTCAAAACAAATCAAAGGAATACAATTTTTTATTTTAAAATTGCTTCCCTTGTTCCTTTAACTCTACATGCCTCATTGAATTGGAGAAAAGTAGAACAAACGTACTGACTATCCAAAAACATGATTTAAAAATCCTAGAGGCAAAGTCTCCTGCCCCCTTGCCTGGCTGTTTTCACCAGCGCCCCTCAGAGAGAGGCAGGTTGAGTTTCCCTCCCCGCCCCAAGCAGAGCCCTGGCAGCCAAAAACCTCCAGAACCCAACCACAGCCATGCTCAAGGTCACTCTCCACATGCTCGGATGAACCTCACTCATTAAGGAACTGGCAGAGGATGCCAGGTGACAGGACCCGGGGCTGAAATCTCCAAGCCTGCTCGGATCAGGACTGCGCCTCCTCCACCCAGATTCCCCATTTTCCAGTAGCTAGGCAGTCACACTAACAAACTGCTCTCAATGCCGTGTAATCCCATTAGAGGCCAACATCCAGAGACTGTAAAACAAAGCTCCCAGAAGCTCTCCTCTTACTGTCTAGTTCTCCCTCTCAGAGAACTCAGCAAGCTACCGAGAGTATCCTGCCCGCACAGCAGAGCCTGGCAAGCTCCCTGTGGGGTATTTGATATGCCAAAAACAGTAACAATGAAGGGTCTCATTCCCCTGACCCTGAAAGAGCCTCTAATGCAGCATTGTTTGGAAGGACAAGTAAAGAGAGACTGCTAAAATCTCAGGGCTAGGACAAATGGAGATGATACTGGTGCATGCTTGAGCAAATGGATGAACAACTGAACGACAGTGATACAGTGATACAAAGGGTTCCTACTAATATCAGAGACATATAGGATTTTGCACATAAACTGAATACTTTTTAAAAAACATATTTCATTGTGCTTTATATCTTTGTATTACTTATGTATATTTGTCTTAACATTTCTTCAGGGTTGGAAAACATAATGACTTACTTTAATAGCTATATTTCTTCCCTTATCTTTTTTCTCAATGAGTACAGTGCTTGGTGTAGAACAAACCACTAAGATTGTTTATTAATTGAAATAAAAGCAACATAGTGAAAACACATCTGACAGAGGCTACCTGGAGAATATAAATCTGACTGTGGAGAAAAAGTTTTAACCCTCAAAATATGAAAATATAGGGCAAACACCAGCTTTAGATTTATGAAAATGTGCACATCCTGATATATATATATATATGTATATATGTATCTTGATGTCTACACATTCGGATAATGAAAAATACATGGGTGATGGGTTTCAATACAATATGTTCAAGTGCCGAGATATAGATATATATGTACTATTAAGTCACACATTTCTTCTTTCAACAATGAAAAGCAATATATAAATTTTGTATCACTGTATCACTGTCATCCCATCGTTCCTCAATTAACTCAAGCGGGCACCAGTAACGTGTAAAAAACTAAAGCTCACCATGGGGCGCGTGCACTCGCGGGCTCTCCGGACAGCTCTGTCTCACCACTCGCGTTCGGTGCTCTGGAACCGCAGTGTGTGGACTGGATCAGGATGGCCGGTGGTCAAGGACAGGCAAAGGAAGAAGGAGGACCAAGCTGGTTGCTGATTAGTTACTGTTTATTCAATCTTCCATCTTTCTCATCTCCTGCACTCCCAGCTCCGTCTTCTCTCTCCATCTAATGCAGCCTCACTGGCTTCTCTCCTCTCTCCCCCTACTCTCTCCTACCTTGCCCTCCAGGCTACATCCATCCAGGTAGCAAAATTGACATAAAAAGCCCTTCCTGAGGGCATTCCAAAGCCCTTCCTGACTCTTAAGGTTTTTTTTTCCTTTCCTTAGTCCAAACACTTATTAACATCTTAATACTAGTTATTTTTGTATGGACATAGTAAGAGATACATTGAGGCTTGCAAGGCAACTCTCCTGGCAACATCTTGACACAGGCTCAGACTACAGCACTCAGGCCAGATTAATCACTCCTAACCCTAGCAGGGTCCAAATCTAGTTATCACTGTTTGGATCATGACAACATTTGTCCATGATCAAGCTCTTAACTTACAGTTAAGCATTAGGCACTTTGGCCAGTCCCATCTCGATGCCAGGGTAGCACACAACTCACAGCTTCTCCTGGGTCCGTCTCGTCCCTCGTTGGGACCCTGATTTTGGGGGTGCTAGGAAGTATGGGCAGCTGAGGCTTAGGTTGAGAGAACAGATGCCCAGGAGGAAAATATCATATAGAGTCAAATGACTCCCAGGTTACAAAAGCATAGGATTTGCTAAGTCTTCCTGTGTCCATACAAAAAGGACATTGCTCTGAATAAACTATGCAAAGGACTCAAGGAGAAGAGAAAAACAATATTTACAAGTCAACAGAACACTTAGAAGCTACAAATAAACACAGAGGAATTGGAGCACTGTAATGGGAGTAACCCAATAAACCTAAACTACCTGAGGCTATGTTATCCTACAGTAATGTCTCCATTTGTCCCAGCCCTGAGATTTTAGCAGCCTCTCCTTATTCATCTTTCCTAATAAGATTGGAGGCTCTTTCAGGGTCAGGGGAATGAGACCTGTCATTGTTACTGTTTTGGGCTTATCAAATACCTCACAGGGAGCTTGCCAGGCTCTGCTGTGCAGGCAGGATACTCTTGGTAGCTTGCCGAAAGTATAAACTTTAGTACATGCAGAAACTAGCAAGTATTTATGATTACATGGAGCATCATATTTAATTAAGCAGTGAGATTGGCAAACTCATATTTCCAATATTCAGTACATATTTTTTAAAAATTTTAGCCTGTTTAGGGTAATGTTTTAATATCCTACTACCATACATTTATAATACTATACTACAGGAGAATAACAGAGGCTAAAGAACATAAAAAATTATAATTTTGTTTTACAATATTTTACATATGTATATGTATCCCAAGGAGTATCTAGCAGTAATTGTTATCTCTTTCTTGATTTATGAAAAATTCTTTGTTAGTCTTCAAAAGCAAAAGTCTAGCCCTAATGCTGTCTTTTGAAGCTTACAAATGGTTTGGTAAATCAATTTAGAAAGAGGGCTGGAGCGCTAGTACAGAGGGTAGGGCTTTTGCCTTGCACTCGGCTGACCCGGGTTCGATTCCCAGCATCCCATATGGTCCCCTGAGCACCGCCAGGGTTAATTCCTGAGTGCAGAGCCAGGAGTAATCCCTGTGCGTCGCTGGGTGTCACCCAAAAAGCAAAAAAAAAAATCAATTTAGAAAGTCTTATAAATCAAAACAGTAAGTATATAGCTATGAACTACACAATTAACAATTTTTCAGAAACAAAATCATGGAGGGAAGAGCCTCAAGAAAGTGTACTTCCTTTGTATTTTTATAGAGTTTGTGCTAGAGAAAAAGTCACCTCCATCTCTTCATGACAGAAACATAATGGCCAGAAAATATCCTCCATGGAATTATTATTATCTATCATCGCTGAATTGAATTAAATTGAAACTATGAATCAAAGTCTCAAAAGGATGTTTTCCTTATCATCTATATTCGCTTACACTAATACCTGACTCCCTAGTTTGGTGATAATTTATTTATGAATTCTGTAAAATAGAAAAGCTACATGTGAGTCTTACATGTGTCTAAGTATTCCTTCCCAGCTACATGAGTCATCTTACAGCCTCATCCATGCATCTCTCTTGGCTCTGAGATAGCAATATTATTTATATGCCCATAAACTTCCCAAGCTAAATATCAAAGTCAGGAACAGAATGATACAGAATCATTGTGTTTGGATTGAGATGTGAGATCTGCAGATACTCAATTCCTAACAGAATCAAAGAGACATTCTTTCATTAAAAATTCATTGGTATCAATAGTCACATTTTTTAAACATTGCTAACTCTAAATTATTTTACACATTTTGGTTTGCAATTCATTAGTAATTAAAATTAATTAGGAAGTATAATTAGTAATTCAGTGGACTTACTACAGAGCTTGTGATGAAGAAATATGCCAACAAACCAACACCTGACATTATCACTATATTCGGTACATTTACAGCATGTAAAACCTTCCAATGTATACAAGCTTGCAAAACACTTCTTATTGAAAACAGTTTCTCTGTCAGTGACTTTATCAAGAGAGTAAGTTGAGCTTAATTAGTTTTTTGTTTTCTTTTTGGGTCACATCCAACAATGCACAGGGGTTCCTCCTGGCTCATGCTCTCAGGAATTATTCCTGGTGGTGCTTGGGGGACCATATAGGATGCTGGGAATTTAACCCAGATTGGCTGCGTGCAAGGCAAACGCCCCCCCAACTGTGCTATCCTCCAGCTCCCAAGAGAGTTAAGTTGAATGTACATTATGATGATACTAAAACGCATTCATTGTTAATTGCTTTTAAAATTTTGAATTCCAGTCATATGTCCAACAGCCATCCTTTTGACCAGTGTAAACTTCCCACCACAGTGTCCCCAGTCTCCCTCCCCTCCTCCCCATCCTTATGGCAGACACTTTTCTTCTCTATCTCTCCCTCTTTTCCTCCCCCCACTCCACTGCCTCTCTGTCCCTATCTCTGTCTCTTTCTTTCATTTTAGGCATTATGGTTTGCAATACAGATAATGAAACTTGGTGGTGGGAAATGTACAGTGGTGAATGGAGGGTGTGGAAACATGACATGACTGAAATTCAGTCATGAACAACTTTGTAACTGTGTATCTCAATGTGACTCAATTAAAAACAGTACTGTAGCACTGTCTTCCCTTTGTTCATCAATTTGCTGGAGTGCGCACCAGTAACGTCTCCAGTGTGAGACTTGTTACTGTTTTTGGTATATCAAATAAGCCACGGGTAGCTTGCCAGGCTCTGCCGTGCAGGCAGGATACTCTCGGTAGCTTTTCAGGCTCTTAAGAGGGACAGAGGAATCAGCTGTGTGCAAGGCAAATGCCCTACCCACTGTGTTATTGCTCCAGTCCAGTCATTGAATGACCATATGACCAGGTAACAGGTGGTACCTTAATTCTGACATAATAGAACATATTCTTGTATATTAATATAATACAAAATTCTGTGTTGAAAATAAATTTAAAAAACAAATACAAATTTTGAAGTACTGGTGATATTTTTGCTTCTTTATATTTTTATTTCAATTTTAAAATACCAGATTCAAACTTAATCCTACACTAAGTTCTCCCTACAAGGGGAATTACTTTTTCCTCCCTCTACAACTTTCCAAAACCTTTTTCTACTTTCTAAAAATAAAAAATGTAAATAAAACATCATATTTTGGTGTGTGTGTGTGTTTATACTTAGTAGAAGTTTTTTTTCATTTGGGAGTCCCAGGTTTGATACTTGGCACTTCATGGTCTCTTGAGAAAAGGCCAAGAAAATTCTTTAAGAGCCACAAAACCAAAAGAAGGAAAAACTGAAAAGCTAAAACTCACTATCTGCATTAAAAACCCTTTAAAGGCATTTAGAAATGTTAATGGGAATCTCTGAGTATCCTGTAGAACTTTACTGGTAACAAAAGTCATGTTTCCTTGTAGGATTCAATACAGTCATTGAATGACCATATGGCCAGGTAATAGGTGGTACCTTAATTCTGACATAATAGAACATGTGCTTGTATATTAATGTAATATAAAATGCTGTATTTAGTTTGTAATACCATGGATAGAATCCACATAAACAAAAGCTCTTGTTTCATTTAGCTTTTAGGTGAATAAAGGAGAAAATGGTTGACAACTATAACATTAGATAATCTAGAAGGAATGGAATAAAAATGGATCCTGTTTGTGGGATTTGGGATTATGTTTTATGGTTTATGGCAAGAGAGAGGAAAGAAGTTTTTCTCACGTGGGAAGTAGCAGAATACCATTTCCCCCTTTATCTAACAAGGGTCTTCTTTGTTAAGTAGCATCTTACCATATTGAATACTAAGCCCTAAGTATCCTACCTCTGTTAAATATTTACTGTGGAGCTTGGGAAGTTGTGACTGAATTGCTGACTTCATGTAAATAATTGGTTTTGTGTGGCCAGAATATCAGATATGTACACTATTATTACAAATTATGATTTACACTAAAGTAAGTATGAAAAGTTCCTCTCATTTCCAGGCAATTTATGATATCATCTGAATGTCTAGTAATCCCATTTCCCTTTGAGAAAACTTTTCTTAGAACTTTTCTGATTTGTGTAGTATTGTCTTGGGGAAGATTACAGGTGCCTAATCCTTACTATCGAGTCAAACTGCGCCTGTCCAGACTTCCATGTATCCAGGGGCAGCCAGGGAACTTATAAAGTCTGATAACCAGATGCTTTCCCAGGACTGTAACATGAAAGTGAGACAAAATGAGAGGCAAATTTGTAGACTGTATATCATATAATTCTGGTAGCAGGAGGCATGATAATTGGAGGCCTGTTTATTATACATCCCTTGCTTTTTCTCTCAGGACTTATAAGTCCTGTACATCTCAATTCTGCTGCCTGAGTCCTCTTCAAAGATCCTTCCAAATGGCATCCTGTTCTACACATAAGTCAATCAGAAATCTTCCCGTAACATCAGGTCTCTAAGGAAATAAAAGTTCTTCCCTACCAGAATGAGCAAACCCCAAATCTCTGAAATCAAACATTTCTCAAACAGAAAGAGATAAAGATACAGAATTAGGGCACATTGAGTTTTTACATATAAAAAATCATGATTCATTACATCAAAATGCAAAAACATCACCGGTTGTATTAATTTGGTATTTGCAACAATTAGTCACTATATGAAGTTAAAGCTTCTATGGAAAATTATCTATTTAACAAACATCTGCTGAGGTAAATGAGCTCCACAGTGAGATATGACAATTTTTACAAATTTTCTTTCACCTAAGTATTTTTGGATAATTCCATTAACCATTTAGTGGTAATAAGTAATATAATAGTGATATCTAGAACAAAGAACATCTATCAGGGTTCTTTAACAAAACAAATATATCATCATGAACAACTTTGTAAACTATGGTGTTTAAGTAAGGTGAAAAAAAAGGGAGGTTGTGAATATTTTAAGAAAATACGTGTGGCTAAATAAATTTAGCAGATTTTAATACAAGTTAAGGGAACTCTTGGGAGGAACCTACTATGACCTCAAAACATTCACATTGCAGTTAAACAGGTATTAGATCTCTGGGGAATAATTTTTTGATGGTTCTGAGCGAGATGCAACAAGCAAGAAGGTATGAATATCTGCAAATGTGACTATAAAAAGTAAAGGAGTTTGCATCAAGTGAAAGAGAATGGAGAAATCGTTTAAAGAGAACATTTATGATCCATTAAAATATGAGACTATGTTTTTATTTCAGATTTTAATTTTATTCCCTTGAAAAGATCATAGAAATACTTATAAAACCTAAGATAATTTTATTCCACAAAAAGCATATTGAACCATCTTGCCACAGCCAACATTGAAGAATCGGGGGCTGTTCTGGTGGGCACTGCAAGCCAGAGAATGCTCAAGGACCCCAGACTGGTCCAACAACACTGGTGTGCCAGACGGAGAAGGTACAGCCAGCATGCCTTCTCCAGATGGAGCCCCGGTGACATTAAGCTTCTACCAACACGGCTACGGTATGTGGGACTGGGACATCTCCAAACCTTTCCTGATATACAAAATATATGGCCCCGCCACCCCTGAGCAACCATTATCCCAGAGGCACAGAAACCAATCTCAGAAATGCATCAGCTGCTGGCAGATATACTCCCGGACTCTGAATTAAGCAATGGCCCCATGCAGCCCCGGGAGAGGAAGGGTTTCTGTCCCTTGGCCTTTTCCCCCTGGACAGCATGACAACCACCACCATTCAGAACCAATTAGACAGAGAGGTAGGAGTTTGCAGTGATGGGATGGGATGCACGGGGAATCTTACGATGGGGAAGGCCCTGCCTCCTACCCAAATGAAACCCTGAGTGGTCACCCATGTACATCTCCTCCACTCCTGAATAGCCATGATCCCAGCGCCACAGAAACCAATCTCAGAATGCAGCGGCTGCTGGCAGAAATACCTTTGGACTTAATACCAGAATTCCAAATCTGGGCGGCTGCTTTCGAGACCATGCAACATCATATGCTCTTTGTTACCAACAATAGAAAACATACAATCTAATGATGCCATTCCGACAGGTCTGACTGTTAGGGGAAAAACTCCAAATAATGATAGTGAGTTTCCTGTCGAAAATTGAATGTAATCAAAGTAAGGAAAGATTAAAGTGAAATCATCTACCACACAGGCAGAGGGGGAGTGGGACGGGGGGTATGCTGGGGTTATTGGTGGTGGAACATGTACACTGGTGAAGGAATAGGTGTTTGAGCATAGAATGACTGAGACTCGATCCTAAAAACCCTGTAACTGTTCTCACGGTGACTCAATTAAAAAATAAAAAAATAAAAAATAAATAAAATAAATATGCCATTACAAAGCTGGTCAAAATGAATCTATTAATTCACCCCTCTCTTGTGTATACCTTATTAAATGTGTGACTATAATGTAATGATTATTAAAAACAGTGATTGATGTATTAAAAAAAAAGAAGCATATTGAAGAATTTGCATTAAGGTTGCTAAACTTTCTGGAAGTTTAGTACAAAATAAGAAACATCACCTTGTTTATTTAGTGGTGATGTCCAGCCATTCAATTCAAAATCAATTTTCTGCTGTTTTTATGTAGAAAATGAGTGAGAATTATTCACAAAGAAGCAATTTTAAGAGAACAAAGGGAGAAATGAGTAAGGTCTTTTGCTAAACTACTTAAGTAGTGAATTTTGGAAGTAAAAGCTGGAAATCATAATGGCCTGTAAAATAAAGGAAAATACAAACTTAGTATGTTGGACCTTGTTACAAAAATACTTCTAAAACTAAAAGTAATGTAAAATATAAGTATTATTAACTGACAAAATTAACTTCGGTGATTTAAAGGCTAATGTGCATTGGTGCCATACTCATAAATGTTTTATATTTGAACCGTTTGAAAAATGTTCCTCTCAATAAGTAAAAGTAGTAGTTAAAATATGTCTCTGGGGGATGATAAAATATACTTCAGTATCATTTTATTTCAATAAAATCTGATATGAAGAATAAAAGAGTCTAAGATTTTCAGTATTGTTTGACTTATTTCCAAGAACAGAGTTAGTATGGTAATAAATTCTGTATTTAAGATAATCTTCGGAAGTTTTTTTCAGTTGAGATGAACATAGTCTTAGCAGAATATCCTCCAGCTAGAGCAACCAAAAATATTTCACAAACAAAATAAATTATGAATTTTTTAAGAGCACCAAAGGCCAGTACAAAAAAATCAGAAAGAAACTAAATTTCATTGCTGCATTCTGGCTTGGCAGAAATCTGTGGCCCTTGCTAGACCTGTCTGGATCAGCAGAGAAGAGGACTGGACCTGTGGTGTACAGAATTTCTGATGTAATAAAAAAAACTTAGAGTTCTTAAGAGTTATGTGCCCACTGAAAGTGATTGGAATGAACCCTTGCTTAAAAGTTAGATTTCTTTATTATTCTTCCAGTTCTCCTGTATGAAATGTTTACTGTGTTTACATAGTGTGGGCACCAAATCAAATTTGGGTTCTAGTTACAGAGACAGAACATAAAGTTTTCCCATTTTCAGAGTCCTACTAAAGAGAGGGACCTTAAATAAATAAAGAGTAGTTAGGGTTCACTGAGTTTTGAAATAAAAGATAAAAGAAAATTTACTCTAGAAGTGGCACAACTCTGACTGGGCTTAACTATTGGCTTGATAAACTCTAAATGTTTATCAAGCCACTTACAATGGCCACTTACAATACCTTTCTGAAAGAGGAAAGTGTATGCTACCTATGGGTGATGTTAACTTTTAATGTAGTTTCTACGAGTCTTTTATTATTTATTTATTTATTTATTCATTTATTTATTTTTGCTTTTTGGATCACACCTGGCGATGCACAGAGGTCACTCCTGGCTCTGCACTCAGGAATTACCCCTGGTGGTAATCAGGGGACCATATGGGATGCTGGGAATCGAACCCAGGTCTGCCGCGTGGAAAGCAAATGCCCTACCCGCTGTGCTATCTCTCCAGCCCCTCTACAAGTCTTTTAAACACAGCATTTGAAAACTAAATATTATCGGTACAACTGAGAAATATTAATTTTTGGTTTTTGAAACTTTTGATTAATAATCCATAAGGAAAGAGAAAAAAAGGCCTAGGCAAGATCCAAAAGCAGAGATGTTATATTTTTTAATTTTTTTTATTATTGCTCAGCTTTTCTTTTTTTTCTTTTTTTAAATTTAATAGTTTATTTTTAATTAGTGAGTCAACGTGAGAGTACAGTTACAGATTTATACATTTTTGTGCTCATGTTTCTCCCTTACAAAGTTTGATAACCCATCCCTTCACCAGTGCCCATTCTCCACCACCAGTAAACCCAACATCCCTCCCCCCCTCCCCAGTCCTGTCTCCCCCCACCCCACACTGCCACTATGGCAGGATATTCCCTTTTGTTCTCTCTTTCTGATTAGGTGTTGTGGTTTGCAATAAGGTGTTGAGTGGCCATTGTGTTCAGTCTCTAGTCTATATTGGGCCCGCATCATCTTTCCCCCACATGACCTCCAACCACCTTTTACTTGGTGTTCCCTTCTCTGAGTTGCCCAGAATGAGAGACCAGCCTCCAAGCCATGGAGACAACCTCCTGGTACTTATTTCTACTATTCTTGGGTGTAAGTCTTATAGTCTATTATTCTATAGTCCACAGATGAGTGCAATCTTCCTATGTCTGTCTCTCTCTTTCTGACTCATTTCACTTAGCATAATACTTTCCATGTTGATCCACTTATATGCAAACGTCATGACCTCATTCTTTCTAACAGCTGCATAGTATTCCATTGTATAGATGTACCAGGGTTTCTTCAACCAGTCATCTGTTCTAGGGCACTCGGGTTTTTTCCAGATTCTGGCTATTGTAAACAGTGCTGCGGTGAACATATAAGTGCATATGTCACTTCGACTATACTTTTTGGCTTTTCTGGGATATATTCCCAGCAGTGGTATTGCTGGGTCAAATGGGAGCTCAACCTCTAGTTTTTTGAGAATCGTCCATATTGTTTTCCAAAAGGGCTGAACTAGCCGACATTCTCACCAGCAGTGTAGAAGGGTCCCTTTCTCCCCACATCCTCTCCAACAGCGGTTGCTTTTGTTCTTTTGGATGTGTGCTAGCCTCTGTGGTGTGAGGTGGTATCTCATGGTTGTTTTGATCTGCATCTCTCTGATGATTAGTGATGTAGAGCACTTTTTCATGTGCCTTTTGGCCATTCGTATCTCTTCCTTGGTAAAGTTTCTGTTCATTTCTTCGCCCCATTTTTTGATGGGGTTGGATGTTTTCTTCTTGTAGAGTTCAACCAGTGCTTTATATACCCTTGATATCAACCCCTTATCTGATGGGTATTGTGTAAATATCCTTTCCCATTCTGTAGATAGTCTTTGTATTCTGGTCGCTGTATCTTTTGCGGTGCAGAAGCTTTTTAGTTTAATGTAGTCCCATTTGTTGATCAGCAGAGATGTTTTAATATATTTTTTCCCAATATTTCTTTGTGTTTTTTTTCTTTCTTTCTTCCACATCCAGCAATGTGGATATCATTGGAGTAATATCACATATTACTTCTAGCTCTGTGATCAGGGGTCACTCTGGGAAGCTCAGAGACCATATATGGTGTGAGAAATTGAGCCCACACCCAGGCAGGTAGAGTGCAAGGCAAGCACCCTCCCTACCCATAAAAGAAGAAGGGTGGGAAAGTGAGTAGTAGTGGAGCTGGAAGTTCAAATTGGTCTGTTGTTTGCAATTATACAAGCTGATAATTCTTGAATTTCTCTCTATAATTTTTCTGAAAAATGACAGACCAACAAGATTCTTTTGCGTCAGTATTCTGGGTCTGTCTCTATCAATAACTCTAACTCTAATTCTGTGCACTAGTCTCCTTCTTTGGTTTTCTATCAATGCTGGTGTTATCATGCTTTCAATTTAGGCAACATACATAGTTTGGTTTCGTTTGGGTGCAATACCTGGAGGTGCTCAGGGCCTCTGTTCCTGGCTCTGCATTTAGCCATAACTTTGGTGCTGCTCCCGGGACCATACGTGGTGCTCAGAGAACCAAACTGGATTTTTCCAAGTGCAAAGCAAACACCTCAAACCTGGTACTATGCCTCTGGCCCACTAATATGTTTTAGCATATGCCTTATAATATCATGCTGCCTTTCTTTTAAGTTTAATCATTTTAAATTCTCAAGATATGGTTTGAAATTATGCAAATATCAAATTGAATCTATAGGGCCAGAAGGAAGGTACAGCAGGCAGGGAGCTTACTGTGTACACAGCCAACCCAGGTTCAATCCCTGGGCATTCTATATGGTCCCTCAAACTCCCACAAGAGTAATTCCTGAGTGCAGAGTCAGGAGTAACTCCTGAGTATGTTGGGTGTGGCCCAAAATAAACAAACAAATAAATTCTATAAGTATGAACCAGTTCAGAGACATCACAGGTAGAATTGGGGGGCAGGGGAAGGGATAGGTAGTCATTATATATCTATATATTTGTATATCTATATCTATATATCATTTGCTTCACAGTGACATTCTAAAACATAAACATAAAAATAAAATTTAACAGTACCACTCAAATATTATCAGACAAAAGATTGAATATTTGAACTAAGTACCCAGGATAATTTTCAAAATGCAAAGGTGTCAGTTGCACATTGTGCTATTTATTTATACAAAATAGTATATCCCATGCTAGTCAGTAAGTATACGTAGAAGATACTATTCTTCTATGATAATGTCTTTACAATGCAAACATATATGCCAAAGTTTGCTTAGTATGGCTTCTGAATATATTTATTATAATAATATTAGTAATAGTGGTATTTTAAAACCTTTTTTAAAGGTAGAAAGGAGGAAAAAGGTAAAAGCAGCGTCTGGGGGAAAGGAATCAGAAGAATGTAGGAGCAGGGACCAGGGGAAAGGAATCAAGGAGAATCGGGGGATCAGGGAAGATCAAGGGGAATCCACGAGAAGGAAAAGGGATTTGGGGAAGGAGAGTCGGAGGAGAATGGAGGTGAGATTGGAATAAACTGCAATTGATACGAACCAGCTACCAAGAGTATCCTGCCCACACAGAAGAGCTTGGTAAGCTCCCCGTGGCATATATGATATGCCAATACAGTAACAATAACTGTCTCATTCCCCTGACCCTGAAAAAAGCCTCCAATCATTGGAAAGTAAGGAGAGTAAGGAGAGGCTGCTAAAATCTCAGGGCTGGGATGAATGGAGATGTTACTGGTGCCCGCTTGAGTAAATCCATGAACAACGGGATGACAGTGATACAGTCATACAGTGACTTTAAAATATTTTTTGTTTAGGGGTGCTATATAGCTACCCTACTTCTGAGTATTAACAATTATGAATGAATATGAGGAAGTTTAACTAAAGGAAAGATGAAAGTCCAGTTAATATATATTTCAAAAATAGCAAGATAAATATAACCACTATAACCTACTCTTGCTATCAAAATATCTACAAATAATTGTGAAATTAGGATAATTGTTGACAGACTAAGACTTCAATCTCTCAAATTTTCATCAAATTACTTCTTCATTCTTATTCTTTCTTATCTTGGTATATGTTAAATTACAAGTTTTGAGTTATAATACCCAACAAGTTTTTTGCTTGCACCTCTAGTACAAACATAGAAACTGTAATCAGGACTGAATAGGGAGAATAGGAGGGAAAGAAGGAAAGAAGGAACAGCAGCACACTGAATAACTTCAGAATCAAGTTTCATGGATTTTATTTTATTAAGCAAATTTTTTATTGCAAGGGTTCATAAAATAATATTCAAGAGATAACCCCAAAGGAAGAAGATCTACTCATAAAATCTGGTTTTATATTTAACAGGTATTTCTGTTCACTCTAATGTGCCTCAATTGCTTTATTAAATTTTGTTCTGTTCTATTATCAATCTTAATAAGCAGTGGGATTTTCCTTGTAAGGGCATGACTCAAATGCAGATCCTGGACTCCCTAAATCTTTACGCTGGAGGTACCCTCTTCAGTGCCCCCTCAGGCCACAAGTTAAATGAAACAGGGTGTTGTGAAAGGTGTCTTCTAGAGACACTTGATGCTTTGTGTCTTTATGTGTAACTAGGAAAAACATTCACTTACGCAAATTGAAATTTTATAATATTGTACTTACGGCCATGGATTTTATGTGATTTACAGCTTGGGGTTTTAGGCAGAAGGTTTTACAACCTGTTTTATTTGTTCAATGTATTTCTTCAGTTAATCTACATTACAGGGTGCATCCTTACCTAGCCCTTTCCATTTTACTGCGTCTCATTTGCCTGTATATGTAAACAGAAGTGGGGCGGAGAACCATGAATGGAAGTGCTATTTGGATGTTTTTGTGACTGTGAAATGCTGGGCTATTAGGGTGTTGCTAAGAAGCTACTGCTGCTGCACTATAAATTAGGCACTCTATATAGCCAATCAGATAAATAACCTTTCATGAGATGACTAGTGCATTCTGAGCTCTTGATTCCATATTATTTGCTGATGATCACTTTCCTACCTACATTTCATTCAATTTGATTAAAATGCAAATATTTTTCTTCTTAGATCATGTCATGTGGTTCTACCAGATATTGCTGAAAATTGTAACAGAATCACAGGAGGCATGATTGCAGGAAAGAGGAAAATTCACCCCACATTTTGTCATTTTTTTAACATGATTTTAGAATGGGGATTTTTTTTCAGAATTCATGACCGAGAGATATTTGAAAAAAAATCTCATGCAGAAAGGTGTCTGTAGTTGAGTCAAATTCTTCTATTTCAGTCTAGGTGCTGCTACCAAGGTGAGGGTGATGAGTCAGCAAAATTGCTCTCTTCCCACTCTCCCAACAGCAATCACGATTATTCCTGAACCACTACCTGAACAGCTCATTCTCAGAATCAAGGAAGACAAGCTATTGTGAGGAAGATTTTTTGCTCTTTTTTGTTTTAGTTATTACCCTCTAATTATAGTGGTTAAATAAAACGTACTGCTGCAGTTAAAGGAACAATGTAAGAAGTTTGAGTGTAAGAAGTTTGAGTGAAGAACTAAATTAAAAAAATAAAAGACCTCAAATTGAAGTGAGCAGATGGCACAAATGGCACAATGAACAGCGTGTATATTATATATATTTATGTATATATATATATATATATATATATATATATATATATAGTTTGGGGCCACTTCCAGTAGCTGTCAGGGCTTCATTCCGGTGGTACTCTAAGGACCATATAGTGTGCCAGGGATTGGCCACATGCAAGGCAAGCACCATACCATCTGTACTATCTCTGGACCCAGCACAAGATACTTTCATTAGTTGTTACTTGCTAAAAATTTTTAACACTTGTCAATAGTTTACCACCAACATAACAATGCAGGTTAGTTCAAAGAATATAGGAATTACTATGTTAATATATGAAATATATTAAGATATTAAATTTATTATTAAATACATATGAAATGTATTAAGATATATCTAAATCATAGTAATTGTTGGAGCTGGAAAGATAGCTCAAGGATTAAGGGACAAACTTTATATGTTGCTCACTCTGGTTTGATCCCTGGCACTATGTGCTTCCTGATCGCCCTGGGTGTAGCCCTGGAGACTTCCAAACACCTCAGTAGTGGCGAAGAAAATATTTGGCACCACAGGGCCTCAGCATGACCTGATACTTGCATGGAATCACTCATCTGATTGGCCAAAATTAGCTTGGAGTACTCCCACATATTTTTGAGCACCAGTTGGGGGATCCCCCAAAACAGTAATATTTAGTGGTCATATTGTTAGTAACTATATTATAGTTACAATGTTAATCAAATCATTCATTGGATTTATATTGTATTTATATTATGACATAAGAATACATGGCAGAGCCCGGCAAGCTCCCTGTGGCATATTCGATATGCCCAAAACAGTAACAATAACAGGTCTCATTACCCTGACTCTGAAAGAGCCTCCAACTGATGAGAAAGACAAGTAAGGAGAGGCTGCTAAAATCTCAGGGCTGGGACGAATGGAGATGTTACTGGCGCCCGCTCGAATAAATCGATGAACAATGGGATGACAGTGATACAGTGAAAAGTACACATATGTATATATAAGTATATATATATATATGTAATCCATATATTTAGCTCTTAAGTATATTATCAGATTTAGGAGGAATAATTAAGTAGAGGGTGAGCCAACAGTCTGAAGGTTTTAGTATGATGCTTTTCTTGGTCATTTTTTTTCTTTTTTCTCAAACAACTTCAAAACATGAACTGTTAGAATAGAATTCTAACTTTTCAGCATAAATTTAAAAATCTACTCCCCCTTATATTTTTCCCTCTTCTATCACCCCCAGGCACAATAAGTGTTTTACCTGTTTTTTATGCTGTTTCTCATAATCTTCAAATAATTATTGATAGCTTAGATTATTTTCTAGGATCTAGGATACAATGATAAATACAATGTCTTTCTCTTATGATGACAACATTTTAAAAGAAAACATCAACTAAAATGGGCATGAATGAGAATTGACAGTATATCATACTGTTTTGAATTTTTTGTGAACGTTATTTGGATTTCTTTATTTATATAGGTTAAAACATGTAGCAGTCAATGTATGACAAATAGATTTCTATCGACTTATTTTCTGAGAGTTTTATGTGCTATTTCTTTAAGTTTTGTTGGAGCAAGCAATATAAAATAAATTTGTTATATACCTGCCAAAGGGTCAGGATGGAGGTAAGGAGGGAACCTGAGGATATTGGTGGAAGGAAAGGAACAGTTATAGCGGGAGCAGTGTTGGAACACTGTATTCCTAAAACAACTCTATTAAGAACAACTTTTGATCCATGCTATGGCAAGTCCTGTAAAAATTAAGTGAACTAATAAATAGCAGGTTTTTATGAATAGGGATGAAGAAAATTAAACAGCATATAACTAATTGAATCATAATTTCTTAATAAAATGTAAATGGTATGATTTTTTGAACAATGTTAACTTGATATTTTAAGAAGAAAAGCAAACATTGTTAGGGGAGATCTCTTTTAGAATCTAGTAAAGCTTTTGAGTGTCACAGAAACTTATCTGTAATAATTGACAGTTAATTCAAAAGGGCAGCAATAATTACAAAGGTGGAGCATTCCCCATGAGAAACATATGACTGCTTTGTGTTAGTCTTCTTTCCTTCTTTTTCTCCACATGGCATAACCAGATTTGAAAAACATTGCCTGAATCCTCCATCACAATTAACCTTTCATTTCTGTAGAAAACAACACATTTGGACCAGGACAACTGTTAATATTTATGTCAGTCTCTTTTCTAAATGCAAAAACCTTTTGACAATGCCTTAATATTTATATTTTCTTGTACTTATTTCTTTTACGTTTTAGGAATTTATTTATTTTTAACAGAGTTAATGGTTTTATTTAGGGAATAAGAGAGAAGAGAGAGGAGAGTGAACCACATAAAGAAATTAATTATAATCCCAAGTCAGGGTGTGGCAGTTCCAGAGTAGAACATACTAAGTTTGTAAAAGTTTGAGAAGTACAAGAATAAATAACATAAATTCCCTTTCCTCTAAGAGTTAAAATTCAAAAGTGGAGTGAAATACTGAAAAAATTATTTGTTATTTTATTTGATCCATGCTAGGGCAAGCCCTGTAAAAACTCAATGTAACAATAAATAACAGGTTTTCATGAAAAGAAATAAAGAAAAAAATAAGCAGCATGTATCCAATTAAATTTGTAGAGTTGTATATTTTGATAACATTTATTCTTCACTAATTTACTAAAAAAGATATTGGAGTGGCTGGAGCGATAGCACAGCAGTAAGGCATTTGCCTTGCACAAGGCCGACCCCAGTTCTAGTCCTCTGCCCTTCTTGGAGAGCCTGGCAAGCTACCAAGAGTATCTCGCCCGCATGGCAGAGCCTGGCAAGCTAGCCGTCGCGTATTCAATATGCCAAAAACAGTAACAACAAGTCTCACAATGGAGATGTTACTGGTGCCTGCTCGAGCAAATCGATGAGCAACGGGATGACAGTGACAGTGACAGTGACAGTTATTCTTCACTAATTAAAATAAATAAATAAATAAATAAATAAATAAATAAATATATATATATATATATATATATATATATTGAAGGGGCTGGAGCAATAACACAGGGGGTAGGGCATTTGCCTTGCATGTGACTGACCTGGGTTTGATTCCGAGTGTTCCATATGGTCTCCCAAGCACCACCAGGAGTAATTCCTGGGTGCAGAGCCATGAATAACCACTGTGCATTGCCGGCTGTGACCCAAAAAGAAATAAAAAAGATACTGGAACAAATATTGCAAAACAACCAAAAAATAGTAAAAAAGAAGTAATAAAAATATTGGGAAGAATGGGATCAATCACTTTATGAAAATAAATTTACTGTTAAAATTGTGTCCATCAAACATGGCCTGACATTTTGACAACTAATTTTATACCTGGAACATCTTTCCTTTTCTATAAAATACAGCCCTTGGATAAAGAAGTTTTCTAAAGAATTTTCCATTCTAAAAGGAAATTTTTGGAAGCTCCAGTTGAAATAAAGCTCAGTTGTTTTATTTAGAATAGGGCGTCCTAGATCTGGCACAGACTAATGTGCAGTGTGGTTCACTAGAGGGGGCTCATCGTATGTCTTTATCAAATCTATTTGAAGAATGAAAAGCATGAACAGTGAATTATTTTGTATACACTTTCAACTTATTCAACTTATTATAATAGGCATATAAGAAAGTGGCCCTAATAAATAGAACAACCCTAGGGTATACACTTCTAAGATTTCAGTTGTGTGATAGGAAGAATAAAAAAAAAATCATGCAGAGGATGGTGACAAGTATTTCAGAAATAGATACGGTATGTACAGTTAACTGTCCAGATGGTGAAAAGAACTTCATTCATGCTAGGTGCTGAAAGGCAACATTATGAATTGAGTACAAGAAGCAAGGACAAAATAAGAAAAAGCAAATTAGCAGAGGCAGATAAGGAAAATGTTAAGATAATGCCCCCACGTTGATAGTTAATCAATGCAGTACTTTGAAGGGCTCTGTTTAATGACATGATTGATTTTTTCCATCTGTCATAAGTCATCATATCACAGAAAATCCATACAAAACAGTTCATAATACAGTACTATGAGCAACTCGAGGAGCCTGAACTTAATTCTGAATGTAGTGGAAAGCCACCGAGATTCTTTAGCAGAAAAGTGATATTTTTCTGCAAAAATTCACTGTGAATTTGATTTATAAAACCAGAGATTAGTGTTTTAGACCAGAAATATATATATATATATATGTTTATATATACAATTATATAAAATAATGATTCTATAGTTAGGTCAAGTGAGATGAAAGGGAAGGAAGGAATTTTCCTTTCATCAGTGTTGATGTCTCTACACATCTTTTAAAAAGCAGCTATGGAGCACTCAAAATGGACACATTAATTCTCACATTTCTCATCTTTCCCTTTCATTTTTGGCCATACCATTCTGATTTGTTCCAAAGTTTAGAGAATAGTAGGTTTATTTAGGTAGCATGCATTATAGTTATATTTTCTCTTTTTCCTTTTTATTCCACATTCAAAATTATTCTAAAGATTACATTCAACTCTTGTATTTCTTGAGACACAAACTTTTTATTTATAAAGATCATTTTCCTTCTGCCTGATCATTCTATATTACTTTCCAGCTTCCAGAAGCAAAGCTGGTGTATTCTCTCTAAAATATTACTGTAAATTGTTTTTCCTGAGGAAGAATAATCCCATTTAGAACTGTGTGCAGCGCCACCTCGTGACAAAGGCGGCAATTGTTGAGAGTGAATAGAGCATCTGCTCATCACAATGATGCTTTGTATAATGGACCAGAAACTTGAAGATTTTATAAAGCGAGGAGACAATAGGGAGAACATATGGGTATCTAAGTTTCATGCTAATTTTTTTTAAAAAACTTTTAACAAGTTTTCAATTTTTAATTTTAAGGATCTTCCCCAGAAAGTTATATGCTCTTCTTAGAGATGTGTTTTGTCAACACAAAGATAAACCAGAGGATTACATGATGAGCTTAAATTTGAGCATCTCCTTAGAGCTAAAGTTTCTAGATATTTAATTATGATGATTTTATTCTGGAGAGAGGCATCGGGCTTTCCAAAACCCTTCTATGAGTCTTTCTTGTTGGTGGCCTAATGTTTAAAACTCAGCAATTATAATTCTCCTTGACAATCAAGTAAAGTTTTCCTGTTGAATTTCAGTACATAATTTATAGTTAGCACACAATTATTCTCAATTGAATATACATGTCAAGTAATGGGATATATGCACATCCCGCAAATATGAATTTGCAAACAGTTTTCGTTTTATTGTCAATCCAGCTCTTACTCAATTTAGCACTTGAGTGTGAAGATGTGTCAAAAAAAGAGCAAAGTTTTGAACTATACTTGAGAACTTTGTGACTTACAAAATCTAGAATACTATGTTTCACATTGTATATACATATGTATATTTTGCATTAATACATAATAACACTGGATGAAATTTTATATAAAATAATGTTTACAGTTTTGCTATTTTAGTCACAATTTTCTCAAGTACTATTAGGAATCTAGTTAGTTTGGCCTCTTGCAAAGAACTAAATGGAATAGGTTTAGATTTCAAATTTAGTAAATGTTTTAGTAAACAGAATCAAGCAAGAAGAGAAACTTGAACATATTTAAAACATTGACAGTAGAATTAGGCAACAATAAAATCATTTCTCCATTCGATCCTTTTTCTGATGCTGAACTAATTTATTCAAATATAACTTATGAAATTAAAAGAAACAAATATTATAATTTATAGATATATATTCAATTTAAAAAGGAGTTACAGTGTAAAATTCTGGTGGAGACATATTGGGAAAATTTTGTAATAATATGGGGATTTAAAAATGAATTTAGATCTTCACATCAAGTAAAAGATATAAGCTAATGTATATCTATCTGCACAGCTATTCCTATAAGTCCTTGGAATCTGGTTACTTTTTCTGAACTGGAAAAAAAAAAGGAGGGGCTGGAGCAATAGCACAGCGGGTAGGGTGTTTGCCTTGCACACAACCGACCCAGGTTCGATTCCCAGCATCCCATATGGTCCCCTGAGCACCGCCAGGAGTGACTCCTGAGTGCAAAGCCAGGAGGTAACCCCTGTGCATTGCCAGGTGTGACCCAAAAAGAAAAAAAAAAGAAAAAAAAAGGAATATGTGTATTAACATTTTCCTTAATTTCTACTCACACTGTGTCTGTCGAATGGAATTTTCCTATACAAATCGATGTGAGCCCGGCTACAGAAATTGGACAAAAGAGCTCAATTTTCTAAAGAACTGCTTACTGATGAAGTCTTGTGATAATTCAGACATCTGGACAGCTGTGTTTAATCTCTTCTAAGTTTAACTCTTCTTGCATTCAAATTTTCTATAAAAATTCCAAATGTGAAGCATGAGTATTTAATTTTATATTTAATTTAATATTCAAATGATTCAGCTAATTTAGATGCAGGAATGAGACTTAGTCTTGACTTGCAGAATTGTGACAGACACTGCCCTAGTTCCTGGGGGAAGAAGCAGCATTAACATGGTGTTCATAATGTTAACCAGGCTACCAAAAGCTACTGACACAGCTACAAGTTGCTTCAAAGAAAAACGGAAATTGAAAACCAATGAGAGAAACCAACCAAACTTTGAGATAGAAACATCCTTTTGCACTAGCATTTCCATGAAATGAATGGCAATGTAATTTTTAAAGAACAGTAAGTATAAATACCAAATGATAATTTCCCATAAAGGAAGAAATCATTTCAGGAAAGCCAGCTATCTCTTCCTGATCTCCACTCTGTGATAATAAATGTGATGTCGGCAGTATACAAACTAGAAAAGGGTACTACTCACTAGGTCCCCATGACGCTGGCGTGAAACATAAGATCTCTAACCTATAGTACAGTAGGAACTAAAGTTATGTTGTTTATATGCCAGCTCAGGTTAGTTTGCTATAGCAATTTGAACTAATACATCACTAGTTACTAGAAACAAAACAAGCTCTAACAGTTTATTTTAATTGCAGTAATATTGTAAGAACTCCAAAGAATTTGAATAAAGAATTGTGAGACTTAAAGGCCAAGAGAAATTCCTAGAGATTCCTCCTAAAGTTAACACACTTCTTTTACTTACCTCCAGGACTTACTCTAAGATTTTTCTTCATCTCCACGGGTCACCTGTGAAAGTGCCCCAATGACTTCAGATGATCTACTTCTAAATTGTTTTAGAGAGTAACTGAAGTAGCATTTTCTTCAAATGACTTAATTGATCTGAAGCAATTTTTTTTAAAAAAAGGTAGTTTTTGGCATCCTTGCAAATGTTTATCCCAGATACAATTTACTCATGCATTTAAATTCTTATCACATATATTTTCATGACACAGCAAAAGTGTCAAATTTTGAGTCTTCAGTATCAGCTTCTTTCACATTTCTAAAGGAACAAATCCCAAAGTAGTCAATCTTGTCTAACATTAAGTCTCAGTTTATAGATGCTGGAAGTAGAAACAGGTTGAAACTGCTTTATCAGTGATAAAATCATCTGTTTATTTATTTATTTATTTATTTTGCTTTTGAGGTCACACCCGGCGATGCACAGGGGTTACTCCTGGCTCTGCACTCAGGAATTACTCCTGGTGGTGTTCAGTGGATCATAATGGATGCTGGGAATCAAATAAGGGTCAATGAGTGCAAGGCAAACGCCCTACCTGCTATGCTATAGCTCTAGTCCCACCATCTGTTTATTGATATCATGATTGGTTCAATGATTTGTCAATTCAAGGTTAGAACCCTATCAAGTTTAGAAAAATTAAGAACAAGAAAGCAAAATTAACTAATTTTATAATAAGTCATATAGAAAAAATAGTTTCATGTTTTTATGAATAATAAAATGTATCAAAAGGCTTACTCCAAGCAAAACAAAATAAAATATAATATATTAAAAATTTTTATTTAAAAGCATAGACTACAATTTAAACATAATGTCATAAACCTCAAAAATCACATACTTAGAAAAAAATAGAATACTAACACTGCAAGAAAAACATAATGAATAAACAAAAAATATGCCTTCAGAAAAGTAAGGCAAAATAAAATTTAATGAATAAAAGGTAAAATGAATAAATGAAAATAAAATGCATGTGTGCATATGTATTTGTACTCATAAATGTATATGTGGTTTATAGATCATAAAGTTAATCAAATATGCAAATTACAAAGTATCTCCACTAATAAGAGTAGAAATTCCTGAAAACAAAAATAGAAAAATCACAGAAGGTAGGGCATTTGCCTTGCATGTGTCTGACCTGGGTTTGATTCCCAGGACCCCCAAGTACCACCAGGAGTAATTTCTGAGTGAAAGCCACCCAGAACCCCTGTGCATCACCGGTGTGACCCAAAAAGAAAAAAAAAAAAGGAAATGCAGTTAAAATTCAAAATTAATTCAAGAATGCATTTCTGAATTGAAACATTTCAAAACAGTAAAATAACACTATAAGTAGCACTGCACTGTAGCACTGTTGTCCAGTTGTTCAGTGATTTGCTCGAGCTGGCACCAGTAATGTCTCCATTGTGAGACTTGTTGGACTGAAGCCATAACACAACGGGTAAGGTGTTTGCCTTACACATGGCCGACCCAGGTTTCATTCCTCCGTCCCTCTAGGAGAGCCTGGCAAGCTACCGAGAGTATCCCGCCCATACGGCAGAGCCTGGCGTATTTGATATGCCAAAAACACTATAAATACTTAGAAATATTAGTTTAAAATGAAAACCCTCTATATTATCTATAAAACTACTGCATATAAAAATGAAAACTCTTTAGCCATCAAAAGAACTCTTTTAAAGAGCAAGTAGCTCATAAAGAAAATCAAAATATCTTGTCATTAAACTTCACAGCAGCTCTATATGATAAAAGAAATTCAAATAATATATTTAAGATACGAAGGAAAAAAAGAATGTGTGTGCTAAGGAATTTATAGCTAACAAGTCTAACTTTCAATTAAAAGGACACAGTTAAATGTTTATAATCATTTTAGAACTAAGGAGAATTTTTAAAGTAATTTCTAAAGGCATTACCAAAGAGAAAGCTCTGTAGGGTTAAAACAACTAACAGTTTTCAACATTTTTTATGCCTAAAGAACATCACTGATACACACAGAGGTGGTATCAACACTAAAAGAAAATTGTGATAGAAGATAAGTATCACATGGTTTTATGATCTGAAAATATAAACAAGTTATGACTACTTTTAAGTTAGAAGGTATTCCATTTCAAAAGTTCAATATTTTCCGTAAACATCAGTGATTATACGTTCAGCACTTCCACTCAGAAATTATGACTATGCAATAGATTATAAGGTAATGATTATTCTAGGAAACCAATCACTTCTATTATGTGTATGAATGATGAGTTTCAAATGGGAAGAACAAAAACACATATATAAAATGGTATTCCCCCTTCTCTCTCTCAATGTCAATTGAACTCAGAGCCTCACAAATGCACATATACACAATGAAATTAAAGTAAAAATATGAGTCCTGAATTTTAATTAGAAACATTATTATAGACTCATGAGGTTTGTTTTAATATTATAAGTTTTATACATTGTATAAATTTTTAATAGCATATGTGTTTATACGAATACAAAGATTCTTTTCTGGCTATTAAATAATAATAGAGATACAGTTTTGAAGGGATTTGCAAATGTAACTAAACTGCCACAGACATGGAGAGCTTCTGGGTTAGCTGACCTAATCAAGAATGCCTTAAAAGCAGCCTTTTTTCATCCCCTGCAGGTTGGAAAAAAAGGTCAGTTTTAAAGCACAAAAGAGATGTGTATCAAATGGTCACCTTGTACACTTACAATGTGTCAACTATAACTTAATAAAGCTTAGACAGAGTTAACATTTTAAATTCCTCACAAAGCACAAATGGAAATCGGGTAGGCCACTCCATAACTGAGGTTGGAGGGGGGAAATCATAGGGAACAGACTAAGTGACCTCTGGAAACTGAGGACTCCTGCCCCTCACTGTGGCTTGCAGATGTGATCCAGACAGCCCCTCACTGGGGAGGCCCCTGTGCCTTTAGAAGATGAAAATGACCATTAAGGAGCCAGACAAAAGAGAACAACAAAACAGAAATACAGGGAACTAGCCCTATGGCTAGAAGCAACTAATCACCCTCAGTTTGAAAGCTGGTTCTTACCTAGGGTCTTCAGTTAAAAAAAAACAAAACATAGTGGTCTAATATTTTTATTTCATCCTTGCAAGATTAAACAAATCCCATAATCAAATTGTGTTAGAGTTCTGAACTACAAGACTCTGAGATAATAAATACAAATGCTGTTTTAAGAATTAAAAGTGTGGTGATTTGTTATTCAGCAATAAAAATAAATGCAATATATGCACTTATTTTATACTAGAAAGTAGGGAAGCCATTAGACATAAGAATCTTCTAGGAAAAATATAAAAATCCAGTTTCAAGAAACAACTGCAAAGATGGGACAACATGAGCTTTAATGGAAATAATAACTGAAGTGGATCATTATAGCATAAATGTTCATACCTATGTGGTCATCAAAATATGATTACATTAGTTTTTCTAGCACAAAAGATAGGAGAGTGTTGAGAGTTGAACTGAAACACAAGACCAGATGCTTCTATGTCCTTCACTCATAATTAGAGAAAAATCTACACTATCAGCTTTTGTTATTGTAGTTGTGTTATTATTGTCTTGGCTCCACACCTGGTAGTACTCAGAGGTTATTCCTGGCTCTACACTCAAGAATCACTCCGAGCGTCCTTGGGAGACTATATGGGATGCCAGGGATTGATCCCAGGTCAGCTATATAAAATGCAAGCACCTTATCTATTTCATTATTGCTCTAGCTGCAACAATTGTAATTTATTCAAAATGATTAATACCCAGAATCAACCACACTGTTTTTTTTTTTATCAGTTCACATATTAAACTTAATTGGATAAGACATTTCCAGTGAAAAATGAGGTATTTGAATCTTAAAGTATAAGAAATTTTCCAACCTGGATTCAATTTCACCTCAGATAAACAAGGAAATATGGAAATTTCTTATCAGCACTGAGTTGACTATTTCTTCTATTCCAAGCTGTTTTAAACACAAACAAACATTTTATAACCTTACCACATTACTCTTCTCATTTCAGAGCAATCAGTCACCATTCCCAAAGATCATAATATAATGAAGTTATAATCTTTTAAAGCCTTCATAGTCGGTGAGAAAGATAAATTGAACTGTGTTGTTATGAAAGATACCCATATTCTAAAGGCTCTTTTTAACCAGGCTGTAATTTAAACTTAATCGTAAGCATGATAAAATCAATGCTTCTCTTTCGTCTCTTCATTTCCCTTTTATATTAACATATACAAGCATATTAATGTCTTCCTTTAAGAATAGTAATGCTGGGCTGGAACAATAGCACAGCGGGTAGGGCGCTTGCCTTGCACGCGGCCAACCCAGGCTGACCCAGGTTCGAATCCCAGCATCCCATATGGTCCCCTGAGCACCGCCAGGGGTAATTCCTGAGTGTAGAACCAGGAGTAACCCCTGTGCATTGCTGGGTGTGACCCAAAAAAGCAAAAAAAAAAAAAAAAAAAAAAAAAAAAAAAAAAAAAAAAGAATAGTAATGCTAACACACCACACAGATCCCGGCAAGCTCCCCGTGGTGTATTCGATATGCCAAAAACAGTAACAATAACAGGTCTCATTCCCCTGACCCTGAAAGAACCTCTAATTAGTTGGGAAAGACGAGTAAGGAGAAGCTGCTAAAATCTCAGGGCTGGGACGAATGGAGACGTTACTGGCACCTGCTCGAGTAAATTGATGAACAACAGGATGACAGTGACAGTGACACAGTGAATGTTAACACAGATATATAATAGAAGAGTTTGTTCCTTTTTATTTGGTGATCCACTTCACATAAGAATTAGACGTATTGGGGGCTGGAGCAATAGCACAGCGGGTAGGACATTTGCCTTGCACTTGTCCGACCTCGGTTCAATTTCCAGCATCCTATGTGGTCCCCAGTGCACCACCTGAAGTAATTCCTGAGTGTATGAGCCAGGATTAACCCCTGTGCATCTCTGGGGTTAACCCAAAAAGAAAAAAAATAGAAGTATTTATAAACTTTCTTTACAAATTTTATTTTATTTTTTGCTCTTTTTTGGCTTGTCTAACGTTCATTGATTTAAAGGCCTGTCTAACCTTCATTGATTTAAAGAAGGCCTTTCATTCATATCTCCATAGTCATCAAAATACCTTTGAATACTACATGTTGTGACTTTCATGAAAATGTAACATTCAATGGGCAGCTTCTGCTGTGATTTTAAACTTCCCGTAAGACTGTGCCCATAGTTATTCAGCCTGCTGCTTCACAGAGACCAACTCGCCAAAATCGAGCTAAATGTCTGAAGTTGGACATAGACCCTGATTGAAGGCTTCTGGTTTAATATTCTCCCATTATAAGCAGAAAAAACCCATTGCTTAACTCTCTCACTAGTATTAATTTAGAACTCCCCAGTCACCAGGAAATCATAGGCTCAGCATGTTCCAGTGACAGCACAAGTTAACAAATTACACTCTTTCTTAGGAAAGTTCATTCAGCAAATTACTAAATCATTTCCATCTTTATTTCAGATGCCAAGATTTTTTTCCCTGTCTTACAATGTTTTAAAGATTTCAAATATTTTGTAACAGAATCTTCCATAGTTAATATTTTATGAAAATAAATATAATTTTCTAATGTTAACACAATAAAAATATCATTGACTAACTAGTATTTGTCAGTGCCATAAATATATAATTTCCACTGGCACATGTCTCAGCATTATAACCTGCAATAACATCTACAATTTTTTACTTCAGTGTTTTTCTTTTTTACCCATTAATTATATTTTGACAATCCTGATCATAGGTTTCTTTTGTTATTCATCTATTACAGTGGCTATAAATACAAATTTAAAAAATACTTTAATATCTAATGGTCCCACAAAAAAACATTTAAAATTTTAAGGCAGTTTACTTATGTATACCTGTGACAGAGAATCTTTTATCCATTCTAAAGATCTGTGACCACAGTGCCCAAAGCTAATAGCTAGAATAGCACTTACACCTTGTATTTTCTTTAGCTCTCCTCTCTGATAACTGGAGCTAATGAGTGTGAGACTAGAAGTTGCCTTCTTTAATCTCTGTGCCTCTTGGCCTCACACAAATATTGACACCCAAATATGCAAGTCATTTTCCTCCACCCTTTCCTTCACACTGAATCACCTGTTTTTCGCTCTACTGCCTGAGCTGTACTCACACAAAGCAAATATAATTCACAGAATAATCTCCTATTAAAAAGACTAAAAGTTCAATTTTGTCTGAATGATTTTATTTGGTGCTGAATTATACAAGTTGATTTACTGCCTATAAACTAGTCCTCAAAGATTAATTCAGTAATAATCCCAAACTGCCAACTTTTAGTGAGTTTTTCATTTTGAAGCTTTGAATTTGCCATCATGGAATTTTCTAAATCTCATATTCATATTTAAATTTAATATTACCACTTGACTGGTACCAAGAAATGAAAGCGTCATTCAGTTATGAAAATGGTATTATTCTGTCACTGGTTTTCAAATTCCCTGTCAGAGTGTTTCATAGATCACCCAAAGAATATTCAACAGTGAAAAAAGAAGGATTAAACTGTCAAAAATGTAAAATAAATTTTGTTAGGTAAAAATTAAACTCTGAAAAATGCAGGCCTACTTAGTTTGGAATATGTGAAGGTGCACATTAATATCCGAGTATGTTTTGTGAGTGTGTTGCTATACGGGGTAGTACTCTAGAATGCAACACATCCATATTATTTAACCAGGAACTGAGTTTCAAAAAATCTTGTGGGATATAAGAGAACACACTATGAGAATAATACCCAGGGACAGTAGAAACAAGGGCCAGGAGAACTGGTCCCCAACTGGTGGTACAGGGACAGTTTGGATAGAGAAGGGACCACTATAACAATAATAGTTGGAAATGATTAGACAAGAACTGAGTGCTGAAAGTAGGAAAAGGGACAAACATGATAAACTTTCAGTTCCTGTAGTGCAAACCATAATGCCAAATGTAGAGAAAGCACCTGCCATAAAGAGTGGTGGGGATGGGAGGGAAACTGGGGACATTGGTAGTGAAAAATGTATACTGGTGAAGACACAGGTGTTGGAACACTGTGAATTGAAACCCAATCATTAAAAACTTTGTAACTATAAATGTCATGGTGATTCAATAAAATTTTTTTTAAAATGTCACCTGTTTCTTGGTTTTAATTGAGAAATACTCATTTTTACTAAAATGTACGATGAGCAGAGACAGTTGTCCCACGCCTTCAGCATAAGCCAGTTCATGCCCAGCTGCAAATGCCAGCATGTATAACTGGAAACTTACTACTAATTAACCCTGGGGTTTTGGAATTCTAGGAATCTGGAAATTGGCTTACTTTAGAAGGAATGGGCTATGTGGATAGTTACAAAACCACTAAAGGAGGGAGAAACTTTGCGAACATGGGATGCACACAGCATTACTTGAGAAAGGCTAAGAAAGAAACTGTTCATGCATGGAGTACTGGAAGTTCTTCACAGTTTTTTACTCACCAAAATTCAATAAAGCATATCATTAACTTGGACAACTTATTTGGTAATGGAGGTTTCCTTAAGGTCA